>NC_047111.1:23598143-23905643 GCF_902500255.1 Thalassophryne amazonica | reverse complement strand
AAAAAGGACCGTTACTTTATTGACAGCCCTCGTGTATATATGTATATATGTTTGTGTTTATTATTATTAGTAGTATTTGCCCTAAGTATTGAGATATTCCATAATCCTTTGCACGCCAGTAGATGGCAGTGTTCTATGTATTTTGACCCCGGTTATATCAGATGGTTGTCTAATCACAACTTGACTTTTGGCTTTTACAAATGGCTTTTTTTTTTTTTTCATATGAAAAAAATTGCATATTTTACAAAGGCACATTTATATGTAAACACCAACACACACCTCATATTAACATGTTTGTTTTTTTACGTAGGATGAATGAGTCAACCAATCAGTGTTAGTGGAGACTCATTTTACCCATAATCCCTTTGGCATCTGTGTGTGTTTGTTACAAAACTTCAGAATTAGTGCATTATTTAACATTAAAAGATATGTGTTATATTTTAACTTTGTACAAAAGTATAACACATATCTTTGGGGGAGGTGATGGTCTAGTGGTTAAGGTGCTGGGCTTGAGTCCAGAAGATCATGGGTTCAAATCCCCGCCTGACTGGAAAATCACTAAGGGCCCTTGGGCAAGGCCTTTAATCCCCTATTGCTTCTGGTGTGTAGTGAGTGCCTTGTATGGCAGCACCCTGACATCAGGGTGAATGTGAGGCATAATTGTAAAGCGCTTTGAGCGTCTGATCCAGATGGAAAAGCCCTATATAAATGCAGTCCATTTACCATTTACCATTTACAAATGACAGAATTGCCATTAATGTAGCTATTCTGTCCAGAATAATTTGATTTATAAATCAAAACCATAAGTCAAAACTGCTTTATTTTCTAAGACCTCTGCCTCACGGCGGAACTGCTGTATGCAGTTAAGGAATAATGACTTTTTTTTGTGGCTATCTGGTGGTCACGCTCCTTTTGCTGCGTTAGAGTTGAGCTTAATGCCTCTCAACTGCTTCACTGCTGCAACATACATAACAAACAGGAGCTTCCAGCAGGGGATGCAGCTCACAAAGACAGAAGTGGTGATTCATTGTTTGGGTTTGTGATCATGGTGTTAACTCAATTTTGAAAGTTTTCGGTTAGCTGTAGCTTCTGATAAATTTTTGGGTGGTTTATCGGTTTAGCTTTATAAAAGATAACTTTTCAGTTAGCAGATTAGCTGTTATCAAAGCTAACTTTTTGGTTAGCTGTGCCCACCACTGTCAAGTATACAACAGGACTTCCTGATGAATGTTTCTGTAAATGGTCAAGGAAGATTCTTTCATGATATGATGTATATGCATACCGTATTTTCCGGACTATAAGTCGCACTTTTTTACATGTTTTGGCCGGGGGTGCGACCTATACTCCGGTGCGACTTATAAATGAAAAATATACCGGTAGGATCTCAATTAATTTACTGTAACAAAACAATTTTACGTGACAGAGTCGATCTATGTTTTAAAATGGCCACCGGAAAAGGAAATGCAATGCATCATGGGCACTGTAGTATGACGGCCATCCTATAGTTCACGCTGGTCGCGATAACCAATCAGAGAACAGAACTTTGGATGCGTATTCCTCACCTCACCCACAGCGTGTGAAGCTGACGAACTCGGTGCTTGCTGTTATTCCGGCTTGGCGAACAGAACAGCTTCAACCCTTGGATATCAATGTGAGCAGAGTGTTTAAGTTGACGCTGAGAGCTGCGTGGGAGCATTGGGTGAGCGACGGCGGAGGATTAGCGTGTGCACTTGGAAGGAGCTGGCATTGATGATTGTGAAAAGCGTTTGAAGCAGACGAACATGGTGTTTATTCCGGGACGGCTAACAAAACAGCTTCAACCCTTGGATATCAGTGTGAGCAGAGTTGACGCTGAAAGCTGCATGGGAGCACTGAGCGACGGCGGAGGATTAGCGTGTGCACTTGGAAGGAGCTGGCGTTGATGATTGTGAAAAGCGTTTGAAGCAGACGAACATGGTGTTTATTCCGGGACGGCTAACAAAACAGCTTCAACCCTTGGATATCAGTGTGAGCAGAGTTGACGCTGAGAGCTGCATGGGAGCACTGAGCGACGGCGGAGGATTAGCGTCTCCACTTGGAAGGAGCTGGATCGACACCGCTGGGAGGTCATGAGCTGCGCAGGTAGGCGCTGCATGGTTCGGCTCGCAATGTGGTCCGCAAAATACAAACATATCTGTAGGTAAAATGCAGCTCACGAGAGGGCACTCGAGGCTTGTGTGACTGTTCCTGCGACTTCTGACTACCATAGAAAAATAAAAATTTTAACGTTACTGATAACATAACAAGACAACAGAGAAGGCCCGAAAAAATGCCACCAAAAAGAAAATCATACTCTGCAGATTACAAGTTGCGACTGGTGAAATATGCATCCGAAAACGGTAGCCGTCACAATATTATCATCTGAACTTTTCATGTTAACATACCTGTATGTCCATGGGACTTATAGTCCAGTGGACCTTATTTATGGTTTATTTTTCTTTATAATGGATAAAGTGGCTGGTGCGACTTATACTCCGGTGCAACTTATAGTCCGGAAAATACGGTATATATGCTGGATAAACTCTTTGTGATGTCACCTATCTATTTTCTCAAGAACGGGTTTGAAGCTAAAATTGGGCGGTTCCAAAAGCCACCTGACACCGCCTAACTCCCAACCAACCAATAAAGAGGGGGAGTGTGGGCGAGACTGTCACAAAGCCTGATCACACTCTCAATTATGGCGTTTCAGACAAGCTAAAGCTAATTGGTTAATGTTGGTTCAGATATTTTATTGAAGTAAATCTTTTCTGTATGCATGTGTGTGTGGGGTGGGGGGGTGGGGGGGGCTGGGCATGACATTTCATAAGAGATGATTTGGGTGTGGCATATCACTTCAGTAATCTTGGAGTAACAATGGAGAGAACCTCACCAAGCTCTCAATACCTATTAATTCACGCTAACACTGCTAATATATAAATGAAATACATTAAGCTTATACTTAGTGGAACTATTGGAGTACAAGCTTCTAAGGTGGTCTGTTTGTACCATTAAGCCATATTACAAGGGGCAGTTGATAGGTTTTGAGCCTAATCTAGAAAAAGTAAAGTGAAGTGTGGATCTCCAACATTTCTAGAGAATGTTATGTTTTGACTTACTGTGTACAATGATGTGAAACATTGGTTTCTCAGAATGCAAAAGATGGAGAACCACATCCTACTTTTTCTGAGTCAGACTCAAAATTCTCAGTCACGCCTTGTATCTCAGATTTTTGTAAAAGGATGTTGTATAAGAAAAATACCTCTGGTGTACAGTTGTAATAAATGTTTTTTACTACCTACAGAGACCAAAACCATTTTTTGTACTAGGCTGAAAACATGTTTGTTTTTGCTGTAAAGCTTGAGATTTTAACATGGGCTTCTATGTTATTGCTGACTTTTTAAGCCAGCCTCAAGTGGCCATTCAAGGAACTGCAGGTTTTGGCACTTACACGATGGCTTAATGTTTTTCAGCACTGAAAGTTGCAGATTGAGATTTATGAACATTTGTCTGAATCTGGCATACTCGTACGAGTCCTTCGTATCAAAAATCTGCAAGAAATTTGAGAAACATCTACGAAAATGTATAAAAGTGAGCTTATCTGTAACATTTTAGAACACCAAGTAGTAAAGTTACAACCTGGCCTTGGTAGTCATCTGTTTTTGTCTTCATTCCCTTCAACAGACTCTGCTCGTAAGAAGAATACCAAAGAGCTACATCACGAGTTCATTTTTATGGTTCAAACTGTAAAAGGTGTCCTCCACACAGTCGTGGACTCAAAATGACGGCACACAATAAAAGCCTGAAGAAACACTAAAGCAGTTTGTAGTGAAAGCAGCAGAGCTGAGGACGTTTGAAGATCAGCCGCTTGAGATGCTTTTCACAAAAACGAATAACAGAACTAGGAGGGACAAAAATTCAATTTGTCTGGTCCAGCCTGCTTTTTTTTTTTAGTTACCACAAAGAGGTGAAGCAGACCGAGAGTGCGTGCTCAGAATGTCGACAAAGACTGTTTGAAAGCATGAGGGAGGTGCTCGACCAAGTCCATTTGGAAAAAAACAAGATCAAACTATTTTCACTGAAATGATCCTCGACTTCTCGGTTGACCTGAAGAGCAGTAAAAAGAGATGAGTGAGACGGTGAGAGAGAAAATAAAATACAGCAAGTTGGAAGAGATTAGTTGGGCAATAAAAGAGCTTCAGCTATCTTTAGAGTGAGAAGGGGAGCAGCCAATCAGAGCGCGGGAATCAGTTCGTATATCTGCCATCTGCTCGAACGCTGCAGAGGTGGTCCCAGTCCAAAAAGCATTTGGTCGTGTGTACGTTCTGTGTCAATCCCTTTTGCTGGATTATGTTAGATGGTGGTGGTGTTGGTTTAAAACACACAGTCGGGTCTGTAAGTGTTTGGACAGTGACACCATGTTTTGTCATTTTTCCATCCGTACACGACCACAGTGGAGTCCAGATGAAAGAATGAAGAATGAAGATGTGCTGGTAGCTGTTCCACTTTAAGTCAAGGGGTTTAACAAAAATATCACTAGGAATTACCTGGATGGAGCAGGTAGCTGAGTGGGATAGGAGTTGGGCTCTCAATATGTAGACCTGGGTTTGATTGCCGGTCATGTTACCTGTCTGTGTCTGTGCACAAAACACTTACTCTACATCGTCCGGTCTTGGGTGGGGGAAGTATCCTGCAATGGACTGGCATTCTGTCCAAGGAAACTCATAGACTCTCATCAGTTTCATGCTACAAAATCCAAAGATAAGCACTGGCACCAACCATAGATCTGTCAGTCAGCCGTGCAGAAGACCAACGAGGGAAGCCACCAAAAACACCCTCTGAAGGCGTCACAGGTTCCTGCTGCATGTGTTTTTCCACACTTTTGATGCAGGCTTCATTTTTTACAAGTCATGGAGGTGCACCTCAGTGTGTCCAAACATGCCTACATCATCTGATCACCCATAATTCTCGCCTTTGCATCGGCCAAAAAAACAGTGCGTACATGCAGCAACATGAGAGGTAAAACAGGGATTAAAACTGAGGGCTTATCCACATGGAAACAGAACTTCACCTACCCGAGCTTTTTCTTTGTCATTTTTGCAAAGTGTTCCTTAAACACAACATAACTTCAAGAAGTATCTTCATCCACACGAAACAAAGTGAAACTGCCTGAAAACATTGTAGTACATATGCCAGACCTGTATGTGGCGCTGTAACATTTCCACAAAAAATGGAGAAGACATGGAGCATGTGCATAACGTGTAAGGAGCTACTCAGTGTAGAAGCAGAAGGCTAGAACATTTCAAAGCAGCAAACTTAGTACATGAAGTCTCTAAATCTGACCTGTTGCATCCTTTCAGCCAAATTCATCATGACAGATGAAAACTGTTATCCACGTAAGATGCCCTTTTTTTGGAAGACGACATCTAAAACTACTTTATTTCCTTATTGTGGAATTTGCTTCTGAATAAATGGGTTTTTAAAGAAGTCCCTCTGTATTTGTCTGCACTGTGTAAGTTTGTCAGCCTGAGCCAGAGGACGCCGCTACTTTGTTCCACCACCAACAAGAACAAAAAATAACTTATCTTAAAAGCTGAAAGACCTTTCTGCAATTATTTCATTAGCATCACAGTCTTCCATTTATTCATTTATTCATTGTTCATCGCAGCCATCCTTTGTCTGTTCAGCATTTTGCTTGTGACAAAATAAATCCCATTAATGATGAACCAAGACAAAAAAAGTATGTTAAATGGCCCTGTTAACAACAACAACAACATGTTATTCATAATGAGTGGCTGAGTGTAGAGAGTTAGTGCTATGATATCATCATTTCAGAAAAGTTCCGTATTGCCACATGAAACCGCAATCTGGCATTTTCATTTATGCATTCTGGGACCCGTTATCAAAAAGTAGTGGTTTCAGGCTCTGAAAATGCTGGCCCCGTGTGGATGAAACACTATACAAAACTTTTGCAGATACGCCTGAACCCATCTCCGTGTACACAGGAGACGTTATCCCACCTCAGCTGGGATAACATTTGATTCCAGTCTCAATAGAGTAAAAAACAGTATTGTAGAGTGAAATCAGCTCTACCAGTGTCGCCGACCGAACGGTCTCCCCGCCCCACCCTGCCTCCACTGCGCATGCGTCATTTCGGAGCACAGCCGCTCTGTGGATGGACTGTCTTCACCCACAGTAATCAAATGGATTAATGGGATTATTAACCATCAGATGACAAGGTAAAACCTCTTAAATCATTCTAAAGTCAGTTTTTAGCATAAACAAGACCGTTTTAAGCAGGAACGAGGTGATATTCTGTGATGCTTTGAAATGATGGACAGACTGTGAAGGAACACAACAGCTAGCAGCCTTGTAGCTGCAGCGCTCTGTTTCCTCTGCATTTTCTGATGAAATAATGCTGAATTTATGTGGAAATGATTGTTGTACAAAAGCTTCAGATATCTGTCGCTGAGACAGATGATGACTGGCGTGCAGTTTGAAGCAAAAGCAAGGCGATGATCGGTCAACCGCGGCTGATGATGCATGCGCAATGAAGGCAGGGTGGACCGATTTTAGGGGGGACCGTTCAGTCGGTGGCACCATCTAGTCAGTGTAAGTGCTTTTACTCCAATAAGAGTTGATTTAGCCCCTTGGTAGAGTATATTTAACTCTATTTAGACTGGGACCAAATGTTATTCCAGCAGAGTAAATTTTACTCAGTAAAATTTCCTGTGTAGATGGGCGGGGCCTGAGCGTAGCTGTGAATGTGAGAGCATGTCACGTCAGTTCAGGCAGAGCACTGAAGTCGCCACTTCTTTGGCTGATTCATTTCATCCATTAAGCTGAAGTAGGCCTGTGTGTTGTGTGCGTAGCCACATATGTACAACGTGTGTATGTGGGTCAGAGTCTGTGGTCTCTCCTCCAGGTGTTTGCTGTAAATCAGAAGCGTCTTGCGTGCATCACATGACCTGGTTCTGTCTGTGTTCGTACTATCTGCCTGCACCTGTAGTGGGAGCAGAAAGAGAAAAATTGGTTTGTAGAGAGTAAGGTAGAGAGGTCTTATTTTAAAAAAGAAAGAAAGAAGAAGCGTGCACGCTGTCTGATGTATAGCTTTGGGGCTGTATCTGTAATTAAGTAATATTTCTTAGCATTTACCAGCATATGTTTCCTGTCACCGTGTTTCATCAATGCCAAACACGGCTGGCAACAAACAAACGAGCGTTGTGTTGTGTTGGTAAATCACGATTGATTATGCACATTTTGTTGTTGTTTTACACTCACCTACAACTTCACTTGTACCTCGACAGCTTTCAGCCGTGACGGCCAAGAAAAATGAGTCCCCCTGCGGATGCTGCTTTAATGTCTTTGCTGTTCAGGTAATGTGACATCAAACAGTTTTGTGGTGAAGGAAGACCACAGCGTAATGCGAGCGCTCTTTCATGTGTCTTTGAAGTGAATGGCAGCGGCAGATAATGTCGCTGTTTGGACAGCAGCCAGATGAAAAGCTCGTTTTCAGGACTGAGGTTACGCACGTGACCGAGAGAATGTTCACTGTGGTTCTCCGAGTCTTCTCTGCGGTTTTGGACTCTACCTTGTGCAGGGTTGAAGCGTGTATTTGGTGTGTGTCCAACTGCACTCTGTTATTTAAATGGTGCGTAATCTAAAGGCACAAGTCATAAAGGGGTTGTATTTAGTCACTTAAATAACCATGGGTGTGTTTTTGGAGCAACATGAATTACCCCACTCGGATTATCTGTTATTCTCTTCTAACAGGGCTATTCTAAAAAGTTCTGGTGTCATTCACACTAATCAATCACAAATATTTTGCTGATATATTTTGATATTGAGCAGTAAAAGCAAACCGCATATGCCACTCATGAACTCACTTATGTAAGGCTTATCTGAATATACAACCCCTGGCAAAAATTATGGAATCACCGGCCTCGGAGGATGTTCATTCTGTTGTTTAATTTTGTAGAAAAAAGCAGATCACAGACATGACACAAAACTAAAGTCATTTCAAATGGCAACTTTCTGGCTTTAAGAAACACTATAAGAAATCAAGAAAAAAAGATTGTGGCAGTCAGTAACGGTTACTTTTTTAGACCAAGCAGAGGAAAAAAATATGGAATCACTCAATTCTGAGGAAAAAATTATGGAATCACCCTGTAAATTTTCATCCCCCAAATTAACACCTGCATCAGATCAGATCTGCTCATTGACATTGACCCTATGTGTCTTTTTGCAAGGAATGTTTTTGCAGTTTTTGCTCTATGGCAAGATGCATTATCATCTTGAAAAATGATTTCATCATCCCCAAACATCCTTTCAATTGTCCAAAATATCAACATAAACTTGTGCATTCATTGATGATGTAATGACAGCCATCTCCCCAGTGCCTTTACCTGACATGCAGCCCCATATCATCAATGACTGTGGAAATTTACATGTTCTCTTCAGGCAGTCATCTTTATAAATCTCATTGGAAAGGCACCAAACAAAAGTTCCAGCATCATCACTTTGCCCAATGCAGATTCGAGATTCATCACTGAATATCACTTTCATCCAGTCATCCACAGTCCACGATTGCTTTTCCTTAGCCCATTGTAACCTTGTTTTTTTCTGTTTAGGTGTTAATGATGCCTTTCGTTTAGCTTTTCTGTATGTAAATCCCATTTCCTTTAGGTGGTTTCTTACAGTTCGGTCACAGACGTTGACTCCAGTTTCCTCCCATTCGTTCCTCATTTGTTTTGTTGTACATTTTTCGATTTTTGAGACATATTGCTTTAAGTTTTCTGTCTTGACGCTTTGATGTCTTCCTTGGTCTACCAGTATGTTTGCCTTTAACAACCTTCCCATGTTGTTTTTATTTGGTTCAGAGTTTAGACACAGCTGACTGTGAACAACCAACATCTTTTGCAACATTGCGTGATGATTTACTCTCTTTTAAGAGTTTGATAATCCTCTCCTTTGTTTCAATTGACATCTCTCGTGTTGGAGCCATGATTCATGTCAGTCCACTTGGTGCAACAGCTCTCCAAGGTGTGTTCACTCCTTTTTAGATGCAGACTAACGAGCAGATCTGATATGATGCAGGTGTTAGTTTTGGGGATGAAAATTTACAGGGTGATTCCATAATTTTTTCCTCAGAATTGAGTGATTCCATATTTTTTTCCTCTGCTTGGTCTAAAAAAGTAACCGTTACTGACTGCCACAATCTTTTTTTCTTGATTTCTTATAGTGTTTCTTAAAGCCAGAAAGTTGCCATTTGAAATGACTTTAGTTTTGTGTCATGTCTGTGATCTGCTTTTTTTCTACAAAATTAAACATCTGAATGAACATCTTCCGAGGCCGGTGATTCCATACTTTTTTGCCAGGGGTTGTATTACTCCATATAAACAGCAGAAAAGTTCAAAGCTTGACTTTGGACCAGATGTGTTCCTGAATTGCTGAGAAATGGCAAATTTGCCAAAGGTCAGTCATTCAGGTTGAGGTCTTGTTTTACTGATTTCTACCAAACTACATATGCCGAGGAACGTTACCCCAGAAAATGCCCTGAAGTGCAGTCGTGAATTTTGGCGAAGGTCAAGGAATTAGATTTTCAGTGTGATTGTGGCACACACTTAGGTGGAGAGCCAACCACAGGTCATGTATTTGGGTGAAGGTCAACATCATTGGGATCAAATGTCAGATTGTCGTAGTCCTTGCTACTGTCATTCCCAGTGTGTCTGACTCTTTTAATAAACTACTTAATAAACTATGTAACTGTTTGAAAAATAGGAACAGTAATGTCAGACAACTGCTTCCATCAAACCAGTCCACTGGACTGAGTTTATGTCAACTCTCCTCGGTGTTAACAGAACAAAGCGACTGAAGAGCTCAGAGGCCTTGGTTCTGTAATTAACAGGACTATAAGGTTCCCAGAACAAGAATGTTAATGAGCAGCATCGAGGAATTATGAATGTGTGAGATTACTGATTACTGTATTTAGACAATTAGCATTTAGACAGTTTAGACATTTATCAATCTTATCATGGACTCTGTCCCAGAAAGAGAATTTGGTTTGTTTTTCTCTCTTATGAGTTTTACTACATGGACACGGACGTCCTGATTGTCACCCTGTGTCCTGCTCAGAGAACAAACTGAGTGTCTCTCTTCACAAATAGGAAAACTGGAGGTTAACTTTGCACTTAATAAAAGCTGCGCTGACCTTTGGGCAGTTGTACAAGGACTTTGTCTTCCACTTTATTTCATTTGGTTTTCCGCTTTCACTCCCTTTCCTGTGCACACACACAAATAAACTCCACTCAAAAAGAGGGAAACAAACATACAAATGTATTTTGGCAGTTATTATGGCACACAAAAGCACTGCAGCCTTGCAGCTGTATGTGAAGATTGGGACAAATCTGACAAACAATAAAATCAAGGGCCCTTGAAAACCACATATTTCAAAATGGATATTAATCTTTTATTCTGAGTGCACTTCAAAGCTATGAAAATAGAGGAAGTGGATTTAAACTTTTACTCATCGTTGATATTTTATTACAAAATGGTAAATGGACTGCATTTATATAGCACCAGACACTCAAAGCGCTTTACAGTAATGCCTCACATTCACCCCGGTGTGAGGGTGCTGCCATACAAGGTGCTTACTACACACCGGGAGCAACTATGGGATTAAAGACCTTGCCCAAGGGCCCTTAGTGATTTTCCAGTCAGGCTGGGATTTGAACCAAGGATCTTCTGGTCTCAAGCCCAACGCCTTAACCACTAGATCATCACCTCCCTTTACGAAAGTTTAGTTTTCATCTTCGTTGGTGTTATAATTTTAGTTTCCTTTTCCGTCTGCAAGTGAAAGTCTGAGACTTACTAGACCAGTGGTTTCGGACTAAAAACTAGAGCACTGCACTTGTAGAGCGCAAACCGCCGCCAACACGAGTTTCCAATTCCACAAAGTTTTACCTTGGAAAAAATTTTCAAGGTCAAGGTCCTGTTAGAAGGGACTTTTCATAAGCTAAAATATAATACAAAATATGGATCAAAGGGGCTTTTAAATGTTAAAAAGATCCTGTTTACACGATCAAAACAAGACAGACAATCCATGACAGAAACATAACCTGCTTTGAAAGGTTCAAATGTCAGCAGTCAGGAACAAAGATGAGTGTTCTGTAATTTATGTTTGTAGCATGGCCCAAGCAGAGGGTCACCCCTTTGATTCTGGTCTGCTTGAGGTTTCTTCCTCAGAGGGAGTTTTTCTTTACCACTGCTGCTCTGGGGGTTAGTAAGGTTAGACCTTACCTGTGTGAAGCGCCTTGAGGCAGCTCTGTTGTGATTTGGCGCTATATAAATGAAAATAAATTGGAAAAAAAAAGATTATGATCAAGGATCATGGTCACAGTTTGACAATCAGGATCTAAGGTTAGGATCAAAGATGACTGATTTGGATCAGTGGTAAGCAATCAGAACCAAAGGTCAGTGATCACGCTCACAGCCCAGGATCAAGGATTACTGATCAAAGATGAGTGATCAGGGACAAAGACGAGGCCCGCTGGTCGGTAAGCAAAACCCACGCTAAAACATCAGGATCAAAGGTCAACAGTCTGAATCAAAGAGATCACAGAACTAATCCTCTCACAATGAAAAAGACATCATTCGTTGACTGTCCTAATTTTAAATGGTAGAACTGTGGATAATGTAAAAACTAGAAGCACTCAGAGAGTGCAAACCTCCGCCAAGGCTATGGGGTCACTGACGTCATAACATCTACACGCCATGGAATCATTGAACCTAAAAAAGTCTAACGATGTTTGCTCAGTAGTAAAAAAAAGTTTCATCTGCTGTGACTGGATACCATGTATCCTTAGCTCTTGGCATCACAGTTTATTGCAACTTGCACCTTTCCCAGAAGCTACTGTCATCTGAGCACTGATATTGATATTGCATGTGCTTATAGACAAAAACAAATAAGAGACAAAATTCAATTTATTATTCAACTAAACTGCAAATATATGAATTTTTTTAACATTTATGAAACACTTCTCTAAACAAGGCCATAGGGTCACTGACCCTAAAGAGATTCTCTCCTTGGCACAGTGATCTATTTCTTTTTGTCTCTTTCTCTAAAATTGTATATAATAATCATTAGATTATTAATATATAAACAAAAATAAATGTAAGAAATATTACAATTTGAAAACAAATGCACCTGAAGGTGATGACAGCTGCAACTGCTTAATGCTAACTTTTAACATTGAAAATGCCATAGACATGCTAACGCGTTAGCATCGGGATCTGGATCGTGATCCAGATCACCACTAAAACTGAATAATAATCATTAGATTATTAATATATAAACAAAAATAAATTTAAGAAATATTACAATTTGAAAACAAATGCACCCGAACGTGATGACAGCTGCAACTGCCTAATGCTAACTTTTAACATTGAAAATGCCATAGACATGCTAACGCGTTAGCATCGGGATCCGGATCGTGATCTGGATCACCACTAAAATTTAATCACTTGTTCCTCTTGTCATTTCCAACCACTCCACAAAATTTCATCAAAATCCGTTCAAAACTTTTTGAGTTATCCTGCTGACAGACAGACAAACAAACAAACAAACGCGACCGAAAACATAACCTCCTTGGCGGAGGTAATTAGTACACCTGAACATAATGTAGCTCGCCAAGCAGCAAATTCATAATTGCTGGTTGACCAACTATTGGTTCTAAAACTCAGATGGTTTCATTGCTACGTTATAAACATCCATTCCCTTCTTCAGATTAATTTCATAATTGGGTTTAAAGTTCATGAACAAATAAAGCAAACACATTGAAAGGTCGTAGCCCATCATTGTGGCTCTGTGTGGAAAGTTTGAGTTTGAAACTGGGACCCATTTGTGTCTGACTACGTCGATGCCTCCCCATTATTTGCCGTCCCACCGACTCTCAGCCATTATGAAGACCTTGTGCACTCGACAGCACTCATCAGTTCCGTCTGAATGGGGCTTTATTCCTCGTCACTGTGGACAACGCTTTGGACAGACACTCCTCCCAGTCTGAGCTGTCACAAATACAGAACGTTCAGGGTCGAGAGCTTAATAAACTGTTTTGGGACGTACAAGATGGAAACACAGCGTTTTTATCTGCCTGGTTGATGCCAAGACAGCTGTTTAAACCCTCTGCTTTTTAAAGAATATTCTTCGTCAGTCCACAACCTTTTGGGTGGGTTCGGGTTCATTTTGTGATGTTGAATGTGACTGCACACATTAATTTATTTGATTGCCATTGGTTGCACAAGGCATAAAGGTTTTCAGATCATTTTTTGGCATGTATTTAGAATACATGTAAGTACATATTTTTAGGCACATTTTATATCCTGTTGCTCACGATGGAGGTACTCAGGCCATGCTAATGTTAGCCTGTTAACACCATGTAAGTAGTGCTAGCGAGGTTTCATACAGACATTAGCCCATGAGATTTCATGCTAATGTTAGCCCATTTGAATTGTGTTATGTGATACTAGTGAGTTTTTAGGCTAAAATTAGCCTGTTTTTATCCATAATAGGCAAATTTTGCCATGTATGCATTCATGTTAAAATACATGTACGGTAAGTATTTTTAGGCACATTTTAAACCCTGTTGTTCATGATAGAGGCACTGATGTCATGCTAACATTGGCCTGTTAGCATCACGTTAAGTAGTGTTACCACATTTTGATGCCGACTCCCGATTTTAGCCCATGCGAGTTTCCATGCTAACGTTAGCCCATTAGAGCTGTGTTATGTGATACTAGTGAGTTTTTAGGCTAAAATTAGCCTGTTTTTATCCAATAATAGGCTAATTTTGGCATGTATATATTTATGTTAAAAACATGTAAGTACACATTTTTTAGGTACATTTTAAATCCTGTTGCTCACAATGGAGGTACTCAGGCCATGCTAATGTTAGCCTGTTAACACCATGTAAGTAGTGCTAGCGAGGTTTCATACAGACATTAGCCCATGAGATTTCATGCTAATGTTAGCTCATTTGAATTGTGTTATGTGATACTAGTGAGTTTTTAGGCTAAAATTAGCCTGTTTTATCCATAATAGGTTAATCCTCACATGTATGTATTCATGAAAATTCAGTAAGGTGTATCTTATATATTATATTCCAATTCTAAGGTGGAACTATGCCAGTATACAAAGGTATATCTAAATATCTAAAAAGGAAGAGTAAAATAGGAGAGTAGAAAAGAGTAGAGCCACTTAGGTGCCTGGTCCTGAGAACCAGGGATGGTAGGTTGAAAAGCTTTTTTATCCCATGGGAACTCTCCCTACCAACCCAAGCAGCTCAAGAAAAAAGGTATATATAATATATGTAAGTACGCATTTTTAGGCACATTTTAAACCCTGTTGCTCACGCACTGACGTCAAGCTAACATTGACCTGTTAGCATCACGTTAAGTAGTGCTACCATATTTTGATGCCGTCTCCCGATTTTAGCCCATGCGAGTTTCCATGCTAACGTTAGCCCATTAGAGTTGTGTTATGTGATACTAGTGAATTTTGGAGCGAAAATTAGCCTTGTCTGACATTAGAATATATGCATTTATGTTAGCATGCATGTAAGCATGTATTTTAAGCACTGTTACTCACAATGGAGGCACTCACTTCATGCTAATGTTATGTGCGATGTTCCTGACATCACACCTAACACCAAGCTACCACCAAACCAATACCTATGCGGATCTGACTGTGTCCGCTGTGGCAACCCTGAACAATAACGGGAGCAGCTGAACTGCAACTTTAAGGTAAAATAAGGAAACAGTGCTGTAGCACAATAACAATTAACAATTATGAACTGCAACTGGATTGCATCTATTGCTTAGCACTTTCCCCAATAACTGCTCATTCACAGCCAAATTTATTGGCTGTGATCATAAAGTACATTTTATTTATGAACTTATATTTCATAAACACTATGACTAAAGAAACTGAATAAAATCGTTGGCTGTTATTAAATCTTTTACTTTGGGTCTTTTAGGCTTGACTAGAGTGGTTTTATCATATTCATATTTATTATTGACAACATAGTTTTCTTACGTATCTCACTTACATAGGTTGATTTTACAGTTTTTCAACACTTGCAAATGCAGAAAAAAAAAGTTTAGGTTACAGCTCCTAGGGCTGTCGTGGGTGTCTTGGTGGCTTCCCTCATTCCTCTCCTTCCTCTACAGTCACTTAGTTTTTGAGAACTTTACGTATAGAATACCAACATGAAAATATCATGGAGTAACTTGGAAATGTTCAGGCATCCATCTCAGGTTTTGCTGATGTTGGCCTGTTGTCAAAAAAAAAAAAAAAGAAAAGAAAAAGAAAACACCTGGCTGTGAATATGGTGATTTACTGTAAATCTGAGGTTGTCAATAATTGTGTCTAGTGTATTTTATCTATGTGAAAGCGTTTTGTTTTATCATTCAGAACTTGGGACATTTTTAAATTTGTTCTCACTGCAAAATTGGTTAATCTGCTTTTTTTTCCTGAACAAATTTTATATTCTGTAAAAAAAAATGTAGAGGTGCCAATTATTCATTAATTTTGACCAGTATTATACAACCCCTGGCAAAAAATTATGGAATCACCGACCTCGGAGGATGTTCATTCAGTTGTTTAATTTTGTAGAAAAAAGCAGATCACAGACATGACACAAAACTAAAGTCATTTTAAATGGCAACTTTCTGGCTTTAAGAAACACTATAAGAAATCAAGAAAAAAAATTGTGGCAGTCAGTAACGGTTACTTTTATAGACCAAGCAGAGGGGAAGAAATATGGAATCACTCAATTCTGAGGAAAAAATGATGGAATCATGAAAAACAAAAGAACGCTCCAACACATCACTAGTATTTTGTTGCACCACCTCTGGCTTTTATAACAGCTTGCAGTCTCTGAGGCATGGACTTAATGAGTGACAAACAGTTTCTTCAACTTCCACCAAAGATTTTCATTTGGATTAAGATCTGGACTATTTGCAGGCCATGACATTGACCCTAAGTGTCATCCCCAAACATCCTTTCAATTGATGGGATAAGAAAAGTGTCCAAAATATCAACGTAAACTTGTGCATTTATTGATGATGTAATGACAGCCATCTCCCCAGTGCCTTTACCTGACATGCAGCCCCATATCATCAATGACTGTGGAAATTTACATGTTCTCTTCAGGCAGTCATCTTTATAAATCTCATTGGAACGGCACCAAACAAAAGTTCCAGCATCATCACCTTGCCCAATGCAGATTCGAGATTCATCACTGAATATGACTTTCATCCAGTCATCCACAGTCCACAATTTCTTTTCCTTAGCCCATTGTAACCTTGTTTTTTTCTGTTTAGGTGTTAATGATAGCTTTTGTTTAGCTTTTCTGTATGTAAATCCCATTTCCTTTAGGCGATTCTTACAGTTCGGTCACAGACATTGACTCCAGTTTCCTCCCATTCGTTCCTCGTTTGTTTTGTTGTGCATTTTCGATTTTTGAGACATATTGCTTTAAGTTTTCTGTCTTGACGCTTTGACGTCTTCCTTGGTCTACCAGTATGTTTGCCTTTAACAACCTTCCTGTGTTGTTTGTATTTGGTCCAGAGTTTAGACACAGCTGACTGTGAACAACCAAGATCTTTTGCAACATTGCATGATGATTTACCCTCTTTTAAGAGTTTGATAATCCTCTCCTTTGTTTCAATTGACATCTCTCGTGTTGGAGCCATGATTCATGTCAGTCCACTTGGTGCAACAGCTCTCCAAGGTGTGATCACTCCTTTTTAGATGCAGACTAATGAGCAGATCTGATGTGATGCAGGTGTTAGTTTTGGGGATGAAAATTTACAGGGTGATTCCATAATTTATTCCTCAGAATTGAGTGAGTCCATATTTTTTTTCCCTCTGCTTGGTCTAAAAAAGTAACCGTTACTGACTGCCACAATTATTTTTCGTGATTTCTTATAGTGTTTCTTAAAGCCAGAAAGTTGCCATTTGAAATGACTTTAGTTTTGTGTCATGTCTGTGATCTGCTTTTTTTCTACAAAATTAAACAACTGAATGAACTCCTCCGAGGCCGGTGATTCCATAATTATTGCCAGGGGTTGTATTATATTATATTATATAATACAGGCCTAACTGCTTCATTGTTACTCCTCTACTGACACCAAGTGGCCTCTCAGTAATCATTACGGTGAACAAATCTCCCTTGAGATTTTCACCTTTTCCAAATCTCTTTTGGTATTTGTTCCCTCCAACAGCTGATATAGATATTCTCGGCACGTCCTGATACCGTGTCTCTTCTCTGCAGTGTTCATCATGGCTGCCGGCCTCCTGGTCTACCCCTTTGGCCTGAACTCCACTCTGGTCAGATCTTTCTGCGGGCACTCTGACATCTACTACGCCGGTGAATGCCAGATCGGCTGGGGCTACATGCTGGCTATAGTTGGAGTTATGCTCACAGTCTTCTTGCCCTTTTTTGCCAAATACGCACCGAAGGAGCAGCTGTCGCCCACCCCTTTGCCCACTCTCTTATAGTGCACTGGAACCTGTGGGAACAAGGTCTGGTTTCTCCTTCCTGACCACTCTCTGTTTGGGTTTGTTCCTTGTTTTTAAAAAGTGGAACCACGCTCTGTGTTGAATGAAACTGACAACAAAGTCTTCCTTCTTCAAATTAGGTTTTTTCTTTTTTTTTTTTTTTTTTTTACGAGGAATGTTGTGATTTTTAAACAAATCAATTCCAGTCAGAAAAATAGCATCAACCTTTACTACCACCACTGTAAAATGTGGACAAATCTTAACAAGTAGCTGTAATCTTTTTTGTTGTTGGTAATAAGTAACCGTGTGCAACATTCCGAAACAGACGTGAAGTTGTCTGCATAAAGAGAGTGGGATCGTGAAAGATGGACAACAGCCATCAGTAGAACTCAGAAAGACAAAAAACATTTGTAATAAAGGTCGCAGACTGAAGATCTTCATGGATCTACTGTGGAGCCTCGTGTCTCTACTGTACATATGACTTTGGGCTGACCAGAGCTCAGGATTGTTGTGTAAAAGAAAAGCTTGGTTTTTTGAAGAATTTTGAATATTCAGACCTTTCTACTTCAAGTTGTGTGAACTAGGAGGAGTCCTCCAGAAGTTTGAGCTTTTTAAAGTCCTGCCATGAAGAAATAAACCTGCCCGGTAAAACTGGAAATCTTTCTTTTCTCTTTGCTTAGATGTGAATCATATGAACACTGGAAAAAAAAAAAAGCTAAATCTTCACAAGTACATTTGTCTCATTTCTAGTTGGAATATCTAATCTCACTCAGCATAAGAACCAAGAAGTAAAATTTCATAATGTATAATAAGGATTTATTTTAAGATACTACTTCTTAAAAATCTTTTGTTCAGCATCTTGGAAACATTTTAAAACAAGATGTTTTGGAGACTATCAACATAAGATTTTTATGTCCCCCAACGACGTAATAAATCATCAGTGATTATTTTTTTTATCTGTCTTATTTTTTATCTGTCTGTTGGCAGGATTATGTCAAAACTACTGCATGGATTTTGACAAATTTGCACCACAGGTAGATATTAGGCCATGGAAGAACCCATTAAATTTTGGAGGTGATTGGATTCGGATTCTGGATCATGATTTCACTTTGTATAGGCGTTGAAGGATTACATCAAAACTACTTAATGGATTCTCACCAAATTTGTTCCACACATAGAAGAACTCACTGAATTTTGGAGGTGATCCAGATCCAAATTGGTGTACATCACAAATCTCCGATTGCTCTTGTTAAGCAGTATTATCTAAAAACAAATATTTACATCTTCCTGAAATTTTACTTGTTAAATTATTGTGTCTGATATTTTGTGTAGATTTGATAGTTTGACTAGAAAGTACACAAAATACTTTTAAGATTTTACGTTTATGTTTTGGGGAGGTTTTTTTTTTTTTTTTTTTTTTTTTGCAGTGAAGTTGTGTTTTCAGACCAGTGTTGTCATAAATTTAATGTTTAATATCTGCAACCTCATGTCATCTTTTTCCCTTGTAATTCTTTGTGTAAAGTTGTTTGCTTGTTAAAGACTTTTTTTTTTTTCAGGCTCTACCACATAATCCGCGACACTCGAATTCAGGAAATCAGGAGTGTATGAGGCAGGGAGAGCATGCTTACGCGATCAGACAGGCTTTGTTAAGGGTTGATCGAGATTTGAAGTACGATCCAACCGGACCAACTTGTGCCTTCTAACATAACCAAGACAATGTTTAACACAGTAATCAGGTTATCATCTTTTCTTCTGATAAAACATGGATCCTGCTGTGTGATTTATTTGTAATAATGCATTTCCCCGCCTTTGCACGGGTAAACTTTGTCTTCTTTGATGGTTTGAGGAAGAACAAGATACCTTCATTGCAGAAAGAAGATTGATAATAAACTAATGCACATTTTTACCAATTAACCAGCAGAGGTGAGTCACTGGGGAGGTGGGACGTGTCCAAGTTGAACTTGACCTTTAGTTTTCTGTGCTGAGCTGACACATTATTCACCATTTGTGTGAAATTTACTCTTCAAATAAGCTAACGTGTTCTACTTTTTCATGCTTGCACCATTCCTGCCATGTTGAGAAGACAAAATGCTGACTTTGTCCACTTTCTGTCCCTCCTGCCATGTTGAGAAGACAAAATGCTGACTTTGTCCACTTTCTGTCCCTGTACACTGCCAATCACGTCAAGGCTGGACTCCCTTTTCTATTTAGTGTTTATGTGCATATTAGTGTTGAAGAATGGTTTGGACTTCTCCAAAGCCGTAAAATTTAAATACTTCCCACATTTAGGTTCCCATAATGATGTGTCCTGAGATGAAGATAATTACTGTGTATATGTTGCCATGTTTGTAATGTCAGGAAAGAAATGTTGGTATTGTATGGACCTCATACTGTGCTTTGTTGTGGGAATAGCTGGCGTGACTGCACTGGACTCTGTTCCCCATTTGTTTAACCATTGTGTTAAGTCTCAGCACTGGTGGCTTTTTGTTGTTATTATTTTATTTAATTTTATTTTTGAGAATAGAATGATTGTTTTTATCATTGTGGTTATTTGACTGTAAATAAACTAAATGTACTTGCGCTCCTTCATTCTTATTAAAGGGGAACTCGTGTATTTTTTAAACCTGACGTATTGCTTAGATGTTTTGGGATTCATCTTTTCATTTGGGACAATAACGGTTTTAAATGGTGCAGTATTGATTTCGAACGCAAATACCGTCACGGGCTAAATGGCTACACAATTGTAATTGTAATTTTACAGAACAAGCTAAAAACACTTCCCGAAAACCGTGTCTTTTTGCCACTGGACATCTGGTAGCATAGAAACGATCTCTAACGTGCACATGTTTACCTACAAAAAATATAAATAAACACCAAAGTGACAGTGACAGCCATTTACGCTAGCCCTAACCCTGGCCACCAGGGGACGCTGCTCTTCACTGAGTTATTACAAGTCGATTGCCCGTTATGGACAAGTCAGCCAGGGGTCTGGGTCCCACTGTCAAAGCACCTGGGTTTTAGGCAAAATTGGCAAGGTTGGGTAGGATTACTTTGAAATGTAATCCAAAAGTAATCAGATTACAAATAATGCAAATGTATGTACATACATACATGTAATCCACATGTATTCTTTCAAAGTAATTCTACCCAACCTTGAAAATGGGCCATACTAAAATACGAAATGGAGCGAAATGGGGACTTATAATCATGAAATGGGGGTAAAATGAATGAAGAGCAGAGTGAACCAGACTGACTCCAAATAAGTACTTTTATTTAATTGTTTGGCTTTTGTTTTTGTGAGATGCGCTCAGTACATGTAGCACCCTGCTCAGCGCGCCGCTCTCATTGGAACGACATCTCTGCTGTTTTGGCATTGTGGGATAGCTCGCGCCCACAGATTGACCTCGCTGGACTACTTTTGTCACCCTGCTTAGCGTGCCGCTCTCGTTGGAGCGACAACACACAGAATGTGTCTTCTTCCCAGATAGATCTCTTTCGGTGCAGCTTCTTATTCTGACTTTAACACGAAGTTGACACCCGTCTTTCATCACCAACTGTAAATGATAATCAAAACATTCCAGTCGCATCTTTCTGAACTCTTCCGCATCAGACTCCATCGTGTCAATGTTTACAATGTGCTTGAGCAATAACGAGAAGGTGCTCATAAACTTTAAGTTTCTTTAATATTTATTACGGCCACACTTAAAACTTCAGTTATCTTTATAATGTTATTACTGGTAAATTTTTGAATCAATTTAGATGAGATATATAATTATCTCACAGGAATATATCCCAATTATCTGGGAACTACTTTTTGCGCAGGAATTCATCAAGCACGTCGGCTGGGCGCGTATTAACACAGAATCCCCAGAAAATGGCTAGAAGTTCGGTCAAAACGAGAGCGTCCACTTTTAGCTTGTCATAACTAAGCTAGTGGCGCTCGTGAGAGTGTGTACATGTAGTAGGGGCGGGTGCGCCATCTGGCGTTCAAAAGATGAAACTTCAGTCAATGGGTCAGTCTGCTCCATTTCGTTACGTTTTACCCCCATTTCGTTATTATCAGTCACCATTTCGCTTAAAAATAATTTCATAAAAGTACTTAATTGAATCATATTTAATCGTATTTGGAGTCAGTTTCGGTCAGTCTGCTCCATTTCGCTACATTTTACCCCATTTCGTGATTATCAGGCTCCATTTCGTTCCATTTCATATTTTAGTATAGCCAGGTAAAATTAGACCCATTTTAAGCCTTAATTTGGCAGCCAAGCAGACACTTGAATCAAGTCAGGAATACTTTGCTCAGATCGTCCATTTAAAAAAAAAAAAAAAAAAAGTATTTCAGGAAAGATGCCTGAGAATCCCTCATCGGCAATCAACTTTTTTTGCCTGTTCAGTGGCAACATGAAGCCACCTTACAAACATTATGTAGCAGCTTCTAAATCAACACTGCGGTGTTGATTTAGAACTCAAACAAGATATTTCAGTTGTCTCGAGTGAACAGATGAATCTCAACACTTCTAAGAAATAGACCCCCGGTTGAAAAATCCCAGAGTTCCCTTTAACTGCCCCATTTTAAAGAAGATATTACCTCATTGTGTTTGTTTTAGCTGAATTAACCTCTAATTATTGCTGTTCTGTGAATTTGATTTGTAATAAAATCATTGTAAGTTATGAGAGAATTTTTATTATTTCAATAATTTTTACAATTTGTTAATATTTCATAAAGATTTGTGTAAATGTTATCAAACTCATGCTCATTTCCAGTGAGACAAAATGCTACTTTGATCAAAATGTGTTAACTTTTGTACTTTTCAAAGTTAGAGTAGTAACACACTAATCTAGTTGTGTTCACATATCGTGTTATTGTGGTAACAGAATTTTCACGGAAGTGTCCGTTTGTACTGAATCTTCATCCGAATCTCGTCCTTCAGTGGTTCCCAAACTGTTGTTTTTGTGATTTCTTTGGATCAGGTCTGGAATCATGTGCTCCTGTTGCTCCATGTCACGGCATTCCATCACCATCACAGAACCATCTTGTATCCTGCATTCCAACCACCTAGGTCAACAACCGGTCCATACTCACGTCCTTGAAAGTAACCATCTATATGCTGCAGAAACGTGAATGTCCTCCCTGACCCTTCTCCAATAGTTGGGGCCGTCACATTGAGGCATCTATGGACGGCCAAACCTCATAGCTGATGTTCTCTCACAGTGGAAGCAACATTCATTAGTCAGAGTCTCCCTAAGTAACTGTTAGTTTGACACAAACTTGTTCCAGTGGGACCCAGGGATCCTGTAAAGGGAACTGGTACTAAAGTAGAATCCAGTTTCACCTTGGTCCCTGGTTAGTGAAGCACCAGGACCCTACAGAGCTTTAGAACTTCATTCTCTGCCAAAGTAATGGACAAAGGAGCTAACAAGAAAAACTTTTGGTTTGACCAGACCTTGTGAAGCTTCAGTAATTTTTCTTTTCTTCCCCATCAAAAGTGTGATAGTCCCAAGTACAGTTGTGGTCATACGTGCACATACACTCATCATGGGCATGAATGTCATGGTAACTTGGAACTTCTAATGATGGTTCTTGAACTGTCTTTTGTCAGGGTGGAATGGTTGTACAGCAAACATCATTAAGGACTTTAAAAAGAATGGGGTCCACAAGTTTGAATTTATTTATATCGTCTGTAATCCACACAGGGTCTAAATTATACGAGTGAGCAACGCGCAGCGGCATGAAACTCGCTCATGGTACACTGTGTCCCAAACAGAAGTGCCAATTTTGAGCCCACCGTGAAACAGGAAATGTCAAGGTTTGAACAGTTCCTAGATCGACACTTCCTGGATTGACAATAGCTGAGATCTCATGGAATCTCGTGGGAATTCAGTGGCATGTTCACACTGAAACAGGAAGTGCCAAATTTTGAGCCCACAGTGAAACAGGAAACTGCTATCAAGCTTTTCTTCCTTTCATCAACAAGTGTGACTTTACTGGAAATTAATATTTAAGCACAATTTTAGTCCCATAACACCCTGCTCTGGAACTCTCATATGTGTTATTTAGAGACAAAAATCGTTTTTTACAGGAATTGGTTGGATTGAGGTATATGGTCTGTGATGCATATGCTTGACATTTCTGGAAATGTTTTTCCTTTTGAAAAATTTTCTTCTAAATTTCTGTTAAATGACAGAAAACACTATAACACTGTAATCAAAGCACTTCCTCATCCATTGATCTTCTTGTCATATAATTTATTCCTCAATCATGCTCAGATGAAGCTTCCTTCTCTGTTATTTAATGGACAGTCTATCACAATCCAATATTAGACTTCATACGTTATTTTATCAGATAATTGTATCCTATATTATCTCACAGAATCTGATTTCTAAATACTTTTCCAATTAAGAGTAAATATATAAAATTTCCTATCTCTCCAAAAAATAAAGTAGAAGTTCATTTCAAAATGATCAATGACGTATATTCTTCCAAAGAATTTCTGAGAATTCGATTTGGTTCTGAAGGAAAATGATTGTACCTTCTGTGAATGTGAGATTTAGACTGTGACCACTTATTTTTGATTGTGTATTTCTGAATGTTTTCTGGGAGGACTTCTGTTTCTGGTGTTCATCAAAATTTGCAATTTCTGTCTCATTAGGCTAAGAAAATGTCTTATTTGGTATAGCTTGTAGATGAAAGACTGCAAGATTTAGCGTTGAATGATTTATTAATGATGGGGAAAATTTTCATTCACGAAAAGTAATATATGAAGACCAAACCAAACTTGTTTTTCACAAAGAGCTTTGCATATTCTTTCATCACTTAAATTTATGAGGAAGAAAAATTGTATAAATTGTATAATTTTGTTTAAGACTGTAAACTTAATGAAAACTCTGAGTATGTGGAACCTCTTGGGGTTTTTTCTCTTTTAAAATTTTTTTCTTTTCTTTTATCTACCCCCCCATCTTTGTGTTTTGTGAATGTCTTTTGTGCTTGGATTGTGTTATCAATGTTATTTTGTTGTTCTTGAATTGTCAATAAAGTTGGCTTAAAAACACAAACAAAAAAACAGTGAAAGAGGAAATGTCAAATGTTGACACACTTCCTGGCATGGGTGGAGCTGGGTGTCACTGGCCCACCTTGCAATGTCTTGCATGCATCAATCATGTGACGAACACGGGCATCCCCATAATGCGACGTTAACGGGCATCCCATAATGCGACGTTAACGGGCATCACATGATGATGCTAACAGGCACCGATGATGTGACGCTAATGGGCATCATATGATGTGATGCTAACGGGGCATCACAATGATTCAGTGCTATCTGGCATCATAATGTGATGCTAACAGGCTAAGTTAGTGTGAGCTGAGTTTCTCCATTGTGAGCAACGGGATTTATAATATACTTTAAAAAAACATAGTGATACAATTTTGCTTAGAAAAATCTTACTGCACATAGTTTTACATGCGCCTGGAAAAAAAAAAAATACAATTTATTGTGTTTTACTTTTTGCTGGACAGGCTAGCTAGCAACAGAACAGATGCACAGATTTGGATTTCTTTTGTTCCCTTTGTTGTTCTTCTTCTTTTACTTTGAGATTAAAGAGGACTTTCAATATTTATGTTTGAAGAAACCAGAATTTTTTTAAAAAAAATGCTGAAATAGGTCACAAAGTTGCATTGCAGCTTCGCTCATCGTGCACCTTAATACGACCTGACGCAGGCGTCTAAGTGCAGCGCCAGCAGGTTCAGCATTAGCCACTTGGATTAACAGCTTTAAGAAAGGTAGCATGGCAGAGGACACACTTCATGGCTCTCACTGCAATTAACGGCATCGATTAATCAAGCTGCATAATCTGCTTCCTTCCCCTGAAATGGGGACGAAAAGGGAGTTTGAAATACAGCATCTGGTGCACCTGTTTTGTCATTATCAAATATTGTTAAATTAATGTCGCTTGTAATGACATTAGACAGAGATCAAGTAAAACCACTCCAGGAGGCAATTAGTGTGTTCAAACTTTAATTATTAGTTGTTTCATCATGTCATTATAGAGCATCGTCTCTCTACGTCAATTTGCATCCTCTTTTTATTGATTATTATGTATTAAAATTGCTGTACAACCAGTGGCTGAGTTTTTGCTTTTGACAGAGACCAGAATTGTTGATAATTAGCAGTGCACATGATATGAAGCAATTTAGTGTATTTGTAGAGCTGTAAACAAATATACAAGAATATACAGTAAGAGGGTTTCCATTCATGGAAATAAACTGGAAAAATAAAACTAATAACAAATAGAAAAAGAAAAGTGTCAGTTGTTTTGAGCATATTATTCATTAAAATAAAGTACTGCATATATTTTAAAAAAGAGAAAGAAATCACAAGTTTGCAATAAGTTCAATGGGTATTTGGGCTTTTGTTGTGTTTTTTTTTTACAAATATTATACATATGATGTTCTTCAAGGGTCAGTTGAAGGAATTTTCAATTTGAATCTGATATAGTTCAACTGATGAAACCGCATGCATCCCTAAGTGAAATATGAGTATTTCATTCCCCTCTCAGTGTAGAAAGTATTTACACGTGTCCCTGATTTGTGCTTTAGGCTGTAGCCGGAGGAGCTGGGGTGCTGGCTCCAGGATTGCCCTCTCCTACGTGGTTTTTTAGCAGAAAGAACTTCAGAACAGGGTCCAAATACTCCATGACAGTGTCCTTGACACTTTTCTCCAGCAGGTAGCCCTCTGTTTTCGATCTCCGTGTTTCCTTCCCTGCCACGGCCTCCATGGCCGTCTGCAAGAACCGTAAGCTGACCAGCACGGACCCCTGTGGAAGACGAGGAAGACCAGCTGGATTCAATGCAAGGGCATTCCTCCAGAGAGAATTCATGCATGGTGCGCGGTACGTGCAGTGTTGTAGTTGAGTCGGGGCCAAGACCAAGTCCAAGACCAAGACCGAGTCACAATAACTCAAGGACAAGGCCGAGCATACACATGTACAAAGGTGTATAAAAACTATTTTCACCCCCCAAAATACAGACAGACAGAAAACTGGTTTTAGTTGGTTCAGTGGTCAAGAGAATCAGACGCCCTTATATAATCTTTAGCATACTTTCGTGATGCAATGTGTTGGGTTCACAGACATTAATACTTTACTTGAGCAAAGGAATGTAATAATGATTTGGTAGTAACAAGGTTGTTTCAGAAGATTTTTACATGTAAGTACTTGTAGGTATAGCATAGTCTGTGTGTGTGTAGTACTGTAGTGATTAGAAAACAATGTATTGCACATATACACCATCATATGTGTACGAGTAAAATTACCGGGATGGGTGATTTTTTTTTTTTTTTTTTTTTTTTTTTGTGAGAAGTAAACCCGTCTGAAAAATAGATAAAAGTGAGCACCCTCAAACCGACCTCATGTTATTATTCAAGGCTGGATGACACCGAGGTCAAGACCGAGGCATTACATAGCAAGGCTAAGGCAAAACGAAAAAAATAAATAAATCAGCTCCGAGGCCTCCAACACCGGATACAGTAGTGTTCAGAATAATAGTAGTGCTATGTGACTAAAAAGATTAATCCAGGTTTTGAGTATATTTCTTATTGTTACATGGGAAACAAGGTACCAGTAGATTCAGTAGATTCTCATAAATCCAACAGACCAAGCATTCATGATATGCACACTCTTAAGGCTATGAAATTGGGCTATTAGTAAAAAAAAAAGTAGAAAAAGGGGGTGTTCACAATAATAGTAGTGTGGTATTCAGTCAGTGAGTTTGTCAATTTTGTGGAACAATAGATGTGAATCAGGTGTCCCCTATTTAAGGATGAAGCCAGCACCTGTTGAACATGCTTTTCTCTTTGAAAGCCTGGGGAAAATGGGACGTTCAAGACATTGTTCAGAAGACAGCGTAGTTTGATTAAAAAGTTGATTGGAGAGGGAAAACTTATACGCAGGTGCAAAAACTATAGGCTGTTCATCTACAATGATCTCCAATGCTTTAAAATGAACAAAAAAAAACAGGAGACGCGTGGACGAAAACGGAAACAACCATCAAAATGGATAGAAGAATAACCAGAATGGCAAAGGCTCACCCATTGTCAGCTCCAGGATGATCAAAGACAGTCTGGGAGTTACCTGTAAGTGCTGTGACAGTTAGAAGACGCCTGTGTGAAGCTAATTATTTGCAAGAAATCCCCCGCAAAGTCCCTCTGTTAAATAAAAGACATGTGCAGAAGAGGTTACAATTTGCCAAAGAACACATCAACTGGCCTAAAGAGAAATGGAGGAATATTTTGTGGACTGATGAGAGTAAATTGTTCTTTTTGGGTCCCAAGGGCCGCAGACAGTTTGTGAGACGACCCCCAAACTCTAAATTCAAGCCACAGTTCACAGTGAAGACAGTGAAGCATGGTGGTGCAGCATCATGATATGGGCATGTTTCTCCTACTATGGTCGTCAGGTCGAAATCAGGTCGTCTGCAAGTGATTTAGCACCAGGTTCTCCACAAACATGAGTTGCGTGGGAGGTGACGTGGGCCACAGCCCGCCTGGGCCGCCGCAACGCGGTCGGGGCGCACTGGGCGCAGTCCGCCCCAGTCGGCAGTTGCAGCGGGAGCGGGGGGCCCCGTCCCTCCAGTGTTCCCCGACGGTGGTGGTGAACGGTTCAAAGTTCTTTTCAACTTTCCCTTAAGGTACTTGTCGAATATCGGTCTCGTGCTGGTATTTAGCCTTAGATGGAGTTTACCAGCCGCTTTGGGCTGCATTCCCAAACAATCCGACTCCGGGAAGACCTGACCCCCGGCGCGGCGGGGTCATTATTATTACTCTTCGCTCGCCGCTACTGAGGGAATCCTGGTTAGTTTCTTTTCCTCCGTTTAGTATAGCACCAAATCACAACAAACAGTTGCCCCAAGGCACTTTATATTGTAAGGCAAGGCCATACAATAATTACGGAAAAACCCCAACAGTCAAAACGACCCCCTGTGAGCAAGCACTTGGAAACAGTGGGAAGGAAAAACTCCCTTTAACAGGAAGAAACCTCCAGCAGAACCAGGCTCAGGGAGGGGCAGTCTTCTGCTGGGACTGGTTGGGGCGGAGGGAGAGAACCCAAGAAAAGACGTGCTGTGGAGGGGAGCAGAGATAGGCCCAACACCATAGTAGGAGAAACATGCCCATATCATGATGCTTGCACCACCATGCTTCACACAGGCGTCTTCTAACTGTCACAGCACTTACAGGTAACTCCAGACTGTCTTTGATCATCCTGGAGCTGATCAATGGGTGAGCCATTCTGGTTATTCTTCTATCCATTTTGATGGTTGTTTTTCGTGTTCTTCCACGTGTCTCTGTTTTTTTTTTTTTTTTTTTGTCCATTTTAAAGCATTGGAGATCACTGTAGATGAACAGCCTATAATTCTTTGCACCTGTGTATAAGTTTTCCCCTCTCCAATCAACTTTTTAATCAAACTACGCTGTTCTTCTGAACAATGTCTTGAACGTCCCATTTTCCTCAGGCTTTCAAAGAGAAAAGCATGTTCAACAGGTGCTGGCTTCATCCTTACATAGGGGACACCTGATTCACACCTGTTTGTTCTGCAAAATTGCCGAACTCACTGAATGAATGCCACACTACTATTATTGTGAACGCCCCCTTTTCTACTTTTTTTTACTAATAGCCCAATTTCATAGCCTTAAGAGTGTGCATATCGTGAATGCTTGGTGTTGTTGGATTTGTGAGAATCTACTGAATCTACTGGTACCTTGTTTCCCATATAACAATAAGAAATATACTCAAAACCTGGGATTAATCTTTTAGTCACATAGCACTACTATTATTCTGAACACTACTGTGTGTGCACATCACATGCTGCAGAAATGGACAAAAGGTGAATCAGAAAAGGGGATATTAACAGACACCAACTACTGCTGAGGATGTATTTTCAACCACGTCAGTGTCTTAAATGATTTAACTGGTTTATGAACAACACTGTTAAATGGTTGGGTCAAAGATGAAATAGAATGCCTGATATTTTGGGGTTCTTTAAATGACTTTAATAGTGGAGAAATTATGTTCAGACAGATGATTTTCATCAATCTAAGTGAAAAAGTTGAACCTAATGTAGAACCCAAATGTATTCACAGTACTGTGCAAAGGTCTTAAGCACCACAGTGATTCTCTATCATTTTTTTCTCCCCATTTATCAGTAATGAACCAAAGGGGAAAAAAAAAGAAGTAACAAACTTTTTAAGAGTTATAACAACCTGGTTAATTTTTATAAATAAATCAAAAAACAATATATTGATCAGTGCTCTCTTAATACAATGTGGCAGTTCACTCAAAAAGTGTCATCACATTTGATACTTATTTGATAAAACGTTTAATGTTTAGCATTCTATATCATCTACATAATTTGATACATGTTCTTCTTTATTTTAAGGATATTTGCATTATAAACATTTTTTTATTATTATTATTATTATTGTGTGTCATTTTGGAGATGATCTGTATCTGCTTTAAAACCATTTTTTTTTCCAAGTTATGGTTTCCTGTTGTGTCACCCCTTACCATTCTTGCTTTATGGTGTCACAAGGGTCTGATGACAGTAAACGTCAGATTCTGACTGTCCTCCTGTAGTCCAGTCAGTCTGGTGATGTACCCAGTACAAATTGCAATAATAATCTTTTTTTAAAGTTTGACATATGAAGGAAGTAACATCAAAAGTGTGAGTGTGGCTCGCATATCTCTCTGGCTGTTGTCAGATGGGCCTCAGCTTCAGATATAGCACGATGATGTGCATGCTTCATATGAAAATTTTTGGGAATAACTTTCAAACCTTTATTTTGAAACCTTTATTTTCATTACAGGGTTGGCCCGCTTGGGAAATGCATTGCTTCTCGAAATGTGCATGTGAATACAATTTCACCCTCTGATCTGAATATAACACTGGATTGCTCATTGGCCCACACGCTCCGTTCAAGCCGCTGAAGCAGACTGGCGGCCATCTTACCACTCACAAGTTATGCAGGAGCTTATTAGAAAGTCAACAATTTGGAGTATAACTGAGCGGATTGTCTCATTTTCTTATTTTTGTTCTCCAGATAATGTAACCTTCATCCCTCCTAATGTATGTCTGCCATGATTAGCTATTTCATTTATTTCCTTAGTACTTTGACACTTTCTCCCCTTCTATTCTCAGTTAGTCGTATCTCACTGGGACAAATACTCCATTCAAAAAAATTCTGATTCTTTAATCAAAGTTTATGCAAGTTTTGTGTAATCATCAGCTGGTAGCATCAACACCTAAAGCTCAAAAACTATGCACAAGTAGACCTAATAAATTGTCTTAAAATAGTTCGTCCAACACATAACTCAAGTGGCTACACACAAGCCACTTATGTGCTCTGTCGTCAAAAACATATCCCTGTGAACAAATCTAGCACAACTCTCTTCTTCTATGGTGCATAACGGCAACCGGTATCCTTATTGTGTGTTGCTGCCACCTTCTCCATCAGTCCTTTATAGCAGCACGAAATCCATCGATGAGTCCAGTGTCTTTCAAGTATTTATAAAGCCAACACTGCTCCCACTTGAACTTATGGCTAAAACTGTCTGCAGATCACCTAAACAAATCCATACTTATTACAATATTCCACCATAACGTACCCTTTACTTTACTTCAAAAAACTAATACTAACAGATGGAACCTTCAAAACACATTTAAAATCTTCCTGTTGCATTACTGTTTTTGCTATTCCCCAATGGCCAAAAAAAGCTAAAGGCACCGGGAGTGGTACTTTCACATGAGTGGAATGAGGTTCAACTACCTACATTGAACTAGCTAAAAGCTAAATATATGAAAACACAACAAACCAAAATGTCCCTGACTCACATTATCATTAACTACTGTATTCACATCCATATGTTTGTGCTCATGTAGAGTAACTGTGTTTATTTCCTTCCTATATCGCTATGTGTGTCTGAAAGTCAGTCTTTTTCTTAAAATAGTGTGTTTGCATGTTTCTTTGTATCTCAATGTCAACCATGTTTTAACAAATGTCCACTTTGTCTGTTCACACTATGTACGAGTAAGTTCACCTCTTTGTACATCCCACCTTCAAACACAGCCTCATAGACCGTCCATGAAAAATCTACTTAAGCGCCCAGTTTTTCTATAGGAATACAAACTTCCTATGGGCACTGCACTAGTGCTTATAATGCAGCCTGAAATGATACCCGATATAAAACTCTATTCCTGCCTGCAGTTTGGGGTAGGGATCACAAGGTGGTACTGGTAACTCAGGACAGCAGCTGAGAACTGTTTCCACATTGCATCTGTAAGTGATGCCTTGTTGGCTCTAAGAAAACGCCTACTGTTTCAAAAATTGCTGGAGGAATAACTACATACTTCTAAAGTCAGTGCACAACCTTGTGTCCCACCGTGTTCTTCAAGATCTTCAAGATCCCCACAGCCTCGGTGGGGTTCAAACACCAGATCACTTGTACTCGAGGCCAAGGTTGTATCAGGTCAGCCAAAAGGGAATTACTCACTAGCCAAGCTAGTAGGAACATCTTTTCAATTGGACTTCACCTTGTTACATTCTTATCAGTGTTTAGTATGTGGTCTGCCAATACAATTAACTATTTTGTGATAATAACAGAAAGAAAGAAGTGACCTCTTAAAGTATCTGAGAGTTTGTCCTCATGGCCTGAAATATAGAAATATGATGAATGAACTGTTCCGCATTCCATTGTTCCATTGCGTAGGTTTCTTTGGATTTAAATTATATTTGGGTTTGAAAACAAACAAATCAAAAACTATTGCATTTTTTATTGGGTTTTGTCTCCAAAAGATGCTAACATGACTGGACTGGTGGTGGAGATAAAAACAACGGATCTTAATTACGCCGGTGGAAGTACGCGCGCCTGTGGCATGTTCTGGCTTTTTCATGTGCTCATAAACACATAAATAGAAGCAGTGCATTTTGGTGACACCTATGTACCCTTCAGTTTTAAATGTCTATCCAGTTTTAACTCTGTTGTGCAATCCCAGCATGCATTTGGTGAGTGTATTAGCTGAATAGGTCACTTGGACTCAGACACACATAGGCAACCATTCACACCTTCACATGCAGTTTAGTGTCACCTCACTTGCATGTTTTTGGACCTTATTTCTGCTAAGTCGATCTATTTCTCTCCATGTACTACATTACCTGTAACAGAAAGACTGAAAGTACTCCAGCCCCAATGGTGTTCATCAGGCCCATGTAGTAGTTGACAAGAGCCTCCCTGCAGCCTCGGAGGTAAATGTTGAGCTCTTCAGTTTGGTAATCGTAGTTATAGTGAGCTGAGTTGTTGGTGAGTTGGTACTGGATGCATGGCCGTGGAGAAGCCGGGTTGCAGCAACTGAAAGGGACACCGTCTAACAAGTAACGGCCGTCCACGTTGCTCTTGATGCGACTAAAGACAAATGTTAAAGAATCCGTGTCAACCAACAAACAAATACTCTCGTGATAAAGCCTACGTATTACTACACCCTGTAGCATCTTCTACAACTTACTCCTTCACTTCTTTGGTGCTGAAATCAGGTAGCGGTTTGCTGATCCACTGGACCTCAAACCAGTCCCTGAAGTCATTGTTTCCACAGCACTGAAACTCCATCTGTAGGCGGTCGATGTTCTGCTTCTGGAAGCAGCGGCCCGGGGTGTCTGTGTCTTTGTAGAAGCGGATGCCATTCCTCAAGCCAACCTTCAGAGAGGACTCCAGACTTCCCTTCATTGCGTAGCTCATGATGACAGCAAGCAGCATAAGGACGGTGAAGAAACAGGAAACTGCAAAATATGGCTTCAGGAAGGTCTTCCAGCGAGGAAATCGGCCAGCGTCCAGGGCGTCCTGACAGATTTTTGCTGCAAAGTAGTTGATGCCCAACGAGGCCAGACCGACAATCATGAGGGTATTGGGCACAATATGTACATCTGTGTTATCCATCACCTGTGAGGAAGTCACACAATAATATAAACAAGATAAAAAAAAACATTCTGTCTATTGCCTTGAGATGCCTTGAATGTTGTGCTTTGGTGCTGTATAAATAAACTCAACAATGTGGGTTTTTTCTTTCTTTATCAGTGGATTTACAGAAACTCTACTCTGAAATATCCAAACAATTCTACTTCAGATAGATGAATGATAGAAATTAGGAGCAGGTGTGGAATTGAAGCTGCATGTAGCTTGAAATGAGTTTGTTTTTTTACAGTTTCTTTAGACCCAGACTAAGGACCCCCACTGAGGTCCTTAGTCTGGGTCTCATTACATAAGATCACTATCCTCAAAATCATTGTTGATTAATGATCTAATTATTGATCATCACTTAGATATGATTGGGTTATGTGAAACCTGGCTTTAACTACAGCTGTCTTCCCCTTAAATGAGGCCTGCCCACCACCTTATACATTAGTCACATCCCTCATGATGCGAAGCAAGGCGGGGGTGTTGCTCTTATTTATAAATCTAGGTTTAGCTTATTAGCTGTTGCAGGTCACAAATATAACTCGTTTGAGCATCTGATTATCTGCTCTGCGCAGGATATTACACATTGCCAAGGTTAAAAGAATAAAATTCAGCCGTATTACTTTGTCACTGTATATAGGCTTCCTGGTCCATATTCTGAATTCTTAGATGAATTGGTGCATTCATCTCTAACTTGTCAACAAGTGCAGATAACATTCTGATCATTGGTGACTTTAAGGTTCATATAAATAAGCCTTCTGATCCCCTCTGCAAATCATTTATGGAAATTGTGCATGCATTAGGACGGGGTGCCCAAGTTTGGCAGGCTTTTAATGAGCCTTTCAATGGATTCAGGTGTGTTGGAGCAGGGAGACAACAAAGAGTGTCAGGAAGGTAGATCTCAAGGACTGAAATTAGGCACCCCTGCATTAGGATTTCGGCAATGCATTCAGGACTTGACACACATTAGTGGAAATACCCTGGATTTGGTTCTCGCACGTGGTATTGCTGTCACGAATGCTGACATCATGCCTCTTACATTAGTGGTCTCTGATCACTCACTTAGTAAGTTTACAGTTTCGCTGCTGTGTTTAGTGGAACAACACCAACTTTATATATCACTATGGCATGCATCAACTCCTCAACTAAGACTGAACTCAAAGCTAGACTGCCTGATGTCTTAGCTTTACATTGGCAAATATTCACTCAGTAGACAGTCTTGTGGATAGTTTAAACTCAGTGCTCAAAGCTACACTCGACATGATTGTGCCACCTGTGTTAAAACCGCGCTCCCCCAAAACACAGTCACCTTGGTTCAATGATTACCTGTGTGACCTCAAGCATAAGGCTAGAGGTCTAGAACGGAAATGGCGGAGTTCAAAATTGGAAGTATTCCACCTTGCGTGGCATGATGCTGACAAATTATACTGTATTTCTTGTCTTTCTGACGCTTGATTCTGTTTTTTCTGTGTAAGGTGCAGCTCCATCCAGAGATGGGTGTGGTATTTGTGCTGAAAAACCCTCCTGTCCTGTGCAACCAACAGTATTTCTTGTATATTTGTTTTGTGAATTGTTCTGTAATTTATGTCTGTAGCATGGCCCAAGCAGAGGGTCACCCCTTTGAGTCTGGTCTGCTTGAGGTTTCTTCCTCAGAGGGAGTTTTTCCTTACCACTGCTGCTCTGGGGGTGAGTAAAATTAGACCTTACTTGTGTGAAACACCTTGAGGCAACTCTGTTGTGATTTTGCGCTATATAAATGAAAATAAATTGAAATTGAAAATAAGACTGGTTGCCACCAAGGCCATGACTGCTCGTGTTTCTACATATCTTAAAACAAATGTGAAATTTTGTAGAAAAAAAAAAAAAAATTGCAGAGTAGACATTGTGGCTATCTATCCTTAAAAACACAATTTTCAGGTCTCTAACAGAACGAGTGGCTTCAGTGCCTGTCACTTTAAATCGAAGGGAGCTGCTGCATGCCCCGCCCCCTCACACCCTAGGTTTCTCACACAGAATGTAATACCTATCTGTGACAATTACTAAGTCAAAAAAAGACTCATTTCAGGCTTAAATTTTGCTTATAGCAAGCTAGTGTCTACATGCATTTAACTGTAAATAAGGTCAAATGCAGATTTTAAATTACAACATACAGCATCGCACAGTCCTGTTGCAGACGTCAAAAATTTATTAAGATAATATTTCGGCCTGTAGCCTTTGAATCAAAGAAAAGAAAAATGATCTGACGAAGGCTACATTGGTGCAAAACAAGACTGCAACACTTGTTCTTGGTTGTTCTCCAGGAACAAGTGTTGTCTGCTAATGTGGTTATATATTTTCATAGAATTATTAACACTCAGACTCCTAAATTTCTTTATAATAATATAACTTACTGTTCAAACATTCATGTATATAACATTCGAGGGGCGAATAGTGGTCGGATTACGTTACCCTTATCTAAGTCTGAGTCTGTGAAGAGGACAATATTTTATAGATCATTTGCATATTGCAACACTCTTCCAGGGGAGATTAGTTACATTAAAAGTACGGCTGGTTTTAAATTGAGACTAAGAACATATTGTCATCATCTTAATATCATATAGGCTTCATGTATTTGGTTGACTGAGATTAACATGTCAAATTGTTTGTGATTTGTATGTTTTCTTTATTTTTTATTTGTAAATTGTATTTGTAAAAAGATGTATTTTATGAACGGATATTGTAATATCTGAGTTTGTATTTTATTGTCTGGACCCCAGGAAGACTAGCTGATGTTTTGGCATCAGCTAATAGGGATCCTTTTAAATGAACAATAAACTCTGAGTTTTTCACAGTGAATCTGATGTTCCTCAGGGATGTGTTCTAGTTCCCACACTATTCACTGCTTGCATGGACTGGGGTGGAGAGTAGGCCTGCGGAAACCAGTGAGTTAGGTCCTTTTGTTGGCACAGAAAGGTTTACTGAATTTGACTTTGCAGATAATGTTGTGGCCTTTGTGGAATTAATGAATACTCTGATTACAGCACTTGAGAAGCTGAGTGAGGAATCACTTTCTGGGTTTAAGATTGTGCAGGATCAAGACTAAGATCCAGGCTTTTAATGACATACTGGAGTCATCAGTGTATCTACATGTGCTGAAGGTGTTGGACTTGTATAAACATTCATGTATCTCAGCAGTGGCCTTCATGTCTCTGGGTCTTCAGCCTTTGAGATTGAGAGACACCTGCAAGAGCTCATGGAATCAAGAGGACGCTGGACAGAGGTATTTGGTGATGCTGATCTTAGCAGGAGAACAAAGGTCAAAGTTTTTATGCTCCTGGTGCTATCTGTCTTTTTGTATGGTTGTGAGACTTGGACACTAACCAGGAGTGAGCTAACATGACCACTGGATCACTTTAGTACTTAGGATCTTTGGCGGATCCCTGGGTACTGCTGGACCAACTTTCTATCGAATGAGCGGTCACGAGCGGAGTATGACTTGCATTGTGAGGGAGTGTCAGCTTCAACATTCTGGCTCTGTGGCGCATTTCTCTTTGCATGATCCAGCACGCAAGGGCCTGAATGTTGAGGATCCCAGTGGCTGGACAGAGCCAAGAGGAGGCCCAGGTTTCACCTGGCTGCAGCAGTTAGGTTATTTTAGAGATGTGGTGATGGGCTGCTTGTCCCCCCGTGTGGTTGCCAACCAGGACACAAGGCGGTTCCGTGGTATCATGGATGCAGTGAAGCGCAGGACGAGAGTGCGCTTCCAAACTCGACTTGACCTGAACTTTTATTTTGTTGGAAAAATGGCTGCTGAGGGTGTGATGTGCTTCAATAATTGTACAAATAATAAAAGTTGCATACATTCTGCCTGTAAATGCATTCACTGAGTCAGGTTTATTTCCACAACAAAACTTTTGTATATTCTGCCATTCATTTGTGTACGTTTTGTATTTTTTTAATTAATGCATTTCATGCAATAATTTTTACATATAGTATTATTCTGTTCATAGATTAACAAACTGTGTTGTGCACAAGCGGTGAATCAGAAAGGAAATGTTTACTGATACAAAATCCTGCAATAAATCAGAATTGCAAAATTGAGAAAATGTGTTTTTGATGCTGCACATAGTACTCTAAACCAAACATGAAAATGTATTTAAATCTTAGAAAATGTTATTTAAAAAAAATCCAAATGAAATAAAAGCTAGGAGTATTTATTAATGCTGCAGTCTTCAAACGTGAGAATTAATCCGAATGAGACTGAAGACGAGGTTCAGTTTATTAAAAGATGACTTAAGTTATGAAGTAGGTCACAGGTGCATTCAGCTGCTGGGCTCCATTTAAGAAGGACGCCATCAATAAGATTTAATTTCTGCCACATGAATGTTCTTGTATTTTCCATTAATATTGCAAATTAGAAACTGCTGCTTTAAAATTTTACAACAGCTTTCATGTTAGTGCTGATATTTTCATGTAAAATGAGATGTGCCTTTATTAGACCCACATGTGGAAATGCGCAGTGACGCAGCAGCAGCAGTAATAATAGCAACTGTGCAACTGGAGGGCAAAAGAAAATGTGCTAACAGAAGGTGGTGTAAATACTTTTGCAGGGAAAATCAAGAGAATGAAAAACTGACAGAAAACTCAAGTGGGTACAAAAAGTATATACATATATATATATTTAAAAAAAACAAACAAGTGGCCTCTGTGGACATATGTAGGGGTGCAGAAAAGTGGAGAATAAGGAAATAAGGAGAAGGATTCTTGGGGCTTCGATCACAGAAAAACTGGGGAGAGCTGACATTTGCCATTTGAGTTAAGGATGAATGTTGCCAAAACGTAACGTTGATAGGACTAATATTTTTGGAGAAATTACAGATATTATGTAACAACATGGACTCACATGCCATTCCAAATCATTATAGAAACTTTGCATCATTTATTATCACCCTTGATAAATGTCAGCTACCTATTTTATAAACACGACTCGATCTAGAGCCAATGCGCTACTGCATATATAAGTAGTATATAGAACGTGCAAATTGAGCTAAAATCTAAAAGTGCTTTGCGTCACAAGTGTAATCAGGGCAGAGGGACCAGTCACTAAATTTTCCTTGATATGATGTGAGCACAGGTGAGATGTTACTCTCCCAAAGATGCAAACGCATCTTGTTGACTTTGGTGGCTTGTTCCTAACTTTATTGTTTAATAATAATTTAAAAAAGAAAAGGGCTTTAAAAAAAATGATCATCACTCTGGATGGAGGGTTTTCGTTTTAAAGGTCAAAAGTACCTCTGCCCTCCTGCGGAGCTCCGTCTTCAGGATGCATCCCAGAGTGAAGGTGATGGCCCCGGCCACTGTGGCACACCACGAGAGGAGCCACAGTCCCTGGGCCAGCTTCACCCTCTTCTGGAAGGGGAACTTCATCTTCATCACCACCATGGCTGCAGCGAGGGCCTCCAAGCGTCAGCGGAGGAACAGGGGAAGGACAGCGACGAGGCGGACGGTGCTGTTCTTCGTCTGTGAGTCAGGACGAGAGGCAGGATGCCAAAACTTCACTTCAAGATGATCAGATCGATGACATTTAAAAAGACAGTGAGAACAAACTCTGACCAAAGCATGAAAAGAAGATTGGTGGGTTGCTTAAAATGCAACTGGTGACAGTGCAACGAACCCCACTTTTTTCCAAAAAAATTGCTGGTGGAGAAAAAAAAAAATTTTCAGGTAGCTCCACGTCCCTTCCCGAGTGGTACACAGTGGATTTGTCCAACCTGGATGTGAGGAGCATCTTAGCTCTAATGCCTTTATGATCCTATTAAAGTGGGCTATGAATCCAGGCCATTGTTTGCTCAGCAGACGTGCACGACAAAACGAATTACAGCTGACACACCTCATTACAACACACAACAAACAGACAAAAGCTCCATTTAATGTCAAAGAATGCCTCAAGAAGACTTCATCAGAACTCAGGTCTGACACGTATTTTAACAGAATGCAATGATTTGAATTTCTACTTCTAATATATGACCTTCAGTGGAAAAATACACAAACAATTCATGTGGTTGCAAAGCTCCACTTTAGCTGTATAAGGGTGAAATAGTCCATTTCAATTTATTTTCATTTATATAGCGCCAAATCACAACAGAGTTGCCTCAAGGCGCTTCACACAAGTAAGGTCTAACCTTACTAACCCCCAGAGCAGCAGTGGTAAGGAAAATCTCCCTCTGAGGAAGAAACCTCAAGCAGACCAGACTCAAAGGAGTGACCCTCTGCTTGGGCCACGCTACAGACATAAATTACAAAACAATTCACAAAATGAACATACAGGAAATGCTGTTGGTGGACAGGACAGGAGGGTGTCCAGCACAAATACCACACCCATCTCTGGGTGGAGCAAAGAGTAAAAAGCATATTACTATACTATGCCAGTATGCTAGCCATACGAAAGGGAAAATTAAGTGCGTCTTAAGTCTAGATTTGAAAGTCTCTACAGTCCAATGGTAAAGAGAATTAAAGTCTGGTGGACGTTTCTGCTGTTATTTCATTGTCAAGAAAGATGACTTTAAGCTTGCTTTTAGCTTGTTTTCATCTTGGAATATAGTACGTGCCATTGGATTAATATACATGCTGTTGGATTAAACTGGACAGTGTTTGGTACTTTCCCGGAGTAAGTGAGGTCATACCGGACTTTTCCATTGCAGATGGGGAGGCCCATGGAATGAACTCAGTGCTGAAGATGATGGAATATGTCTAAGATGATTCTAAAATGACAAAGTATGATCAAATGAAGTATTAATGTGTTAAAAGTAATATCTAAGAATGATTCCAACATAACAAGTATGATTAAATGAACTATTAATGTAATAAAAGTAAGAGTTGATTAGAAAAAGTATGTTACAAATAAGTGAAATGAATGATTATATGAGTTGTTTTTCATAAAAGTGCAGAGTCAGAAGAAAGAGGAAGTGAAGAAGTTGTTTTGATAAAGAATGCAGAGTCAGAAGAAAGAGGAAATGAAGAAGTTGGTTTGATAAAGAGTGCAGAGTCAGAAAGAGGAAGTTAAGTGATGTCGCAAGCAGAGCAAGAGAAGCTGATAATAAACAACTGATCAAATGATTAAGATGTGGTAAAATATGAAAATGAATAATAAGGAATGAAAATGTTTGTATATGATCATGTGAATTGTTTTTATGTGAAAGAGAGTTGTAATGAAATGATTGAATATGATTGATGTGATTCTAAAGATATGATTTAGAAAAATGAATTCTCAGAAAAGCTGAAGTGTAAACAGAAAAGAGGAACTTAAGAAATAAGTTACTGGCAAAGGGCTGCAGATGGCTTCCAGTAAGGGAAGGAGAAGGGAGGAGGTTTTGAGTCACCATCGTCCCCATGGTAACCAAGATCATCTGAAGAACGATAAGAGTTCAGCTCATATATAAACTGTAAAACACCAGGAAACGGGGTTATTCTTCCAGGGAGAGGTGCTGTTGTCACTTCTCCCCTGCTACGAGGAGATCACAAGACTTGACCATCTTGTGAGCAGCAACTGGAAATGTGGAGTGAGAGGATTGGAGCCATAAGAGATAATTTGAGAGAGTTTTCAACTCCCACTCAGGCCGTCCAGTCACGGAGTAGCAGAGCATTGGAGAATAATCACTGGCCTTAAGTCTGAGTGAGGAAGTTTCAACGTTTTCTCTCTCAAGGAACATCACAGCATACCAGAATGGATTAGATCAACTTTTGGTTGATTGAAGAAGGAATAAACTCTTATGTGGATTAATTTCCTGAAGGATTACAACATCACACAAGGCTCGTGGTCAGCTAACAACTAATAGCTGATGAAGAGGAAATCAAGTTCATCGAGCTGGGGATTTTAACATCAAAAACCTCCTTCCCTCACTCCTAGAAAAATTGTTAAGAAGTTAATCCAGTCCAGTCAAAGTGAGATCAGACAGCATTATTGAATCAAAAACAAAAATCTCTGCCAATCATTATTCTGATTATATTTGAATTTCTGTTGTGAAATTATCATCATATAACCTATTTTGATTATGTTGTCGGCACTTGCAAAACCTGCAATAAATTTCCAAGCATGCAGTTAAAGTGTTAAGGCTTGGACATTGGATTTATTGATGCTTCTTAAGGTGTAAAAGTTAAAGTTTATTGGGTGTATAACATCAAAAAGTGCTCTAAAAGGTTAGTCTGGTTTTTAATGAAATTAACGCATCCTGGGGACTCGCTGTACGAGTCACTAAATTCAAAATCTAGCAACATTCCAAGAGCCCTGATCCATAAGAGGAGAGCTGCCGTTAACGGGCGTGGCCAGCTCGTATCCTGGTTCCAGAGAAGGCTATTCGACCGGGGTGCGAGATCAGCGTCAGCGGGGTGGACGTCCGGATGGAGGCAGTGAGCGGCTAGACGAATCTCCTCGCCACCAGCTTGAACAGCCTTTGTGCAGCCCTGCCGGGTAATACCCGTGGAGACACGAAGGTCGGACCCCAGAGACGGAGAGCTGGTTTTAGTACACAAACACACTCATCGGAGGGTGAGCGTGTGCCGCGTGTATCTAAAAAATAATAACAGGATCTGACACGTGGCGCCCGAACAGGGACCTGACGAGGTGTAGTCGGGTCTGAGGAAGAATCCTGGCCAAAGGAGAGTCTTTGCCATTGGATAGGTGGAAAGCCCCTGAGTGGATCACCAAAGGAGACAGTGTTGTGGAGAGTGTTGGCTGATGGCCTGTATAGGTCCAGTAACGGCTTGAAACATATCTATTTTCCAGAGGTGTGAAAGTTTGGAGGCGACCACCAGAGGGATGAAGTAAAGACAACAGGAGCAAGTATCCCAGGGAGCTGGGATCAAGGACGAGAAGCAGACGTGTCACTGCTGGATCGTCTGAACTGGGACGAGAAGCAGACAGAGATAGCCTGCTGGATCGTCACGAAACGACGAGGAAGGGAAGCAGGCGAGGGAGCCTGCTGGATCGGATCGTCAAGAGAGTAGGTATGAGAGTATACTGTGCAAAATGGTGATTTACAAGAGAGAATAGGATCATCAACCCGTGAGGTTCCTAAGGGGAGAAGCGGGAAAAGGAGCAGCTGATTTGGAATTAACCTCTGGAATTAGCGCTGAATAGCCAAGTAGTCTGTCACTCATCCCTGACTCAAGGCGCCAAGAGAGGCTTTGAGAGGCAGACGACTCGAGACGACAAGGACCATAGCTGAAGTCAAGGAGACGACAGTGGTGGAATCGACAATCTCAGCAACCGAGAGAATAAAGAGAGGATAATCAGTACGAAACAGTAAGGTTAGTGTTAAAAACAAGCAGTGAAAACATGGCTGAAGAAGAGTCAGGACCTGTAGCAAACCCTGAATTCGAACATGAAGGGGGAAAAGAAGTGGATTTTCGGCCACACAGAGTGGTATTGTATGGACGAGGATATGATACTTGGGCAGAAACAGTTCAAAAATATGTCATAGATCAAAGTGTGGAAACTGATGAAGAATGTTTCAAAGAAGATATGGCAGGAGCATTCCAAGAGCCCTGATCCATAAGAGGAGAGCTGCCGTTAACGGGCGTGGCCGGCTCGTATCCTGGTTCCAGAGAAGGCTATTCGACCGGGGTGCGAGATCAGCGTCAGCGGGGTGGATGTCCGGATGGAGGCAGTGAGCGGCTAGACGAATCTCCTCGCCACCAGCTTGAACAGCCTTTGTGCAGCCCTGCCGGGTAATACCCGTGGAGACACGAAGGTCGGACCCCAGAGACGGAGAGCTGGTTTTAGTACACAAACACACTCATCGGAGGGTGAGCGTGTGCCGTGTGTATCTAAAAAATAATAACAGGATCTGTTATTAGTATTTTAAGCATTTTCAAAAGGTCACTTTGTTTCTGAAGCGAAACATTTAGTGTTTTGAGAATTTAAAACAGCTGTTTTATGAAGCTGCTAGTTCAAGTTTCAAGTTCTCTTAAACAATGAATGGGTTTCTCAAAGAGGAATGGGCAAACCTACCCAAAGATAGGTGCACCAAGCTTAGTGGCATCATACAACCCCTGGCAAAAATTATGGAATCACCGGCCTCGGAGGATGTTCATTCAGTTGTTTAATTTTGTAGAAAAAAAGCAGATCACAGACATTACACAAAACTAAAGTCATTTCATATGGCAACTTTCTGGCTTTAAGAAACACTATAAGAAATCAGGGAAAAAAATTGTGGCAGTCAGTAACGGTTACTTTTTTGGACCAAGCAGAGGGAAAAAATATGGAATCACTCAATTCTGAGGAAAAAATTATGGAATCATGAAAAACAAAAGCACGCTCCAACACATCACTAGTATTTTGTTGCACCACCTCTGGCTTTTATAACAGCTTGCAGTTTCTGAGGCATGGACTTGAGTGACAAACAGTACTCTTCATCAATCTGGCTCCAACTTTCGCTGATTGCTGTTGCCAGATCAGCTTTGCAGGTTGGAGCCTTGTCATGGACCATTTTCTTCAACTTCCACCAAAGATTTTCAATTGGATTAAGATCCGGACTATTTGCAGGCCATGACATTGACCCTATGTGTCTTTTTGCAAGGAATGTTTTCACAGTTTTTGTTCTATGGCAAGATGCATTATCATCTTGGAAAATGATTTCATCATCCCCAAACATCCTTTCAATTGATGGGATAAGAAAAGTGTCCAAAATATCAACGTAAACTTGTGCATTTATTGATGATGTAATGACAGCCATCTCCCCAGTGCCTTTACCTGACATGCAGCCCCATATCATCAATGACTGTGGAAATTTACATGTTCTCTTCAGGCAGTCATCTTTATAAATCTCATTGGAATGGCACCAAACAAAAGTTCCAGCATCATCACCTTGCCCAATGCAGATTCGAGATTCATCACTGAATATGATTTTCATCCAGTCATCCACAGTCCACGATTGCTTTTCCTTAACCCATTGTAACCTTGTTTTTTTTCTGTTTAGGTGTTAATGATGGCTTTCGTTTAGCTTTTCTGTATGTAAATCCCATTTCCTTTAGGCGGTTTCTTACAGTTCGGTCACAGATGTTGACTCCAGTTTCCTCCCATTCGTTCCTCATTTGTTTTGTTGTGCATTTTCAACTTTTGAGACATATTGCTTTAAGTTTTCTGTCTTGACGCTTTTATATCTTCCTTGGTCTACCAGTATGTTTGCCTTTAACAAGCTTCCCATGTTGTTTGTATTTGGTCCAGAGTTTAGACACAGCTGACTGTGAACAACCAACATCTTTTGCAACATTGCGTGATGTTTTACCCTCTTTTAAGAGTTTGATAATCCTCTCCTTTGTTTCAATTGACATCTCTCGTGTTGGAGCCATGATTCATGTCAGTCCACTTGGTGCAACAGCTCTCCAAGGTGTGATCACTCATTTTTAGATGCAGACTAATGAGCAGATCTGATTTGATGCAGGTGTTAGTTTTGGGGATGAAAATTTACAGGGTGATTCCATAATTTATTCCTCAGAATTGAGTGAGTCCATATTTTTTTTCCCTCTGCTTGGTCTAAAAAAGTAACTGTTACTGACTGCCACAATTTTTTTTCCCTGATTTGTTATAGTGTTTCTTAAAGCCAGAAAGTTGCCATTTGAAATGACTAGTTTTGTGTTATGTTGTGATCTGCTTTTTTCTACAAAATTAAACAACTGAATGAATATCCTCCGAGGCCAGTGATTCCATAATTATTGCCAGGGGTTGTATTCAAGAAGACTTGAGGCTTTAATTGCTACCACGGGTGCATCAACAAGGTATTGAGAAAAGGCTGTGAATACGTACATACCAGTGATTTTTTTTTTAATTTGCAAAAATTTCAAAAACATTTCATGTTGTCATTATGGGGTGTTGTGAGTAGAATTCTGAGGGAAAAAATGAATTTACTCCATTTTGGAATAAGGCTGTAACATTAAAAAAAAGTGTGGAAAAGTGAAGCGCTGTGAATAGATTTTGGATACACTGCAACTGGAAATTTTAAGAGTTAAAATACAGTGTTTATTATTCAGTTATTTTTTATTAGATGCTACACAGGAATAATTTATACAACAATGTGAAAATTGTTCAGTTACAAAGCATTTCATCCTAAAGGACAAATATGATGGAAATGTTCTCCATATGTACATATGGAAAACATACAAATACTCTAATACAGCACATTACTCAGGGTATGCTTTGTGATTTAGAGGAACAGGTGAAATCATTATGATTGGACGTGTCCTTTAGTATTATAAATAATGAACAACTACTTTGCAAAACTCATTTTTCAAAAAGACCAGGTAATGAAGTGCTCTAAAATATAACTACAGCTACACATGTTCAAATACAAGTGCTTTTAAATTTTCAGGGTAGAGAAAAGTATATTATTATTATTATATATTATTAGTGCAGCTTATCAGCTGTCACAGAATGCTTTTTACAAAATTATGGAGATTATCTTTTGTACACTGCATCCTGAACACAAGTTCAGCAAAACAATACAAATACCTGTATTTTAAAATGAAATTTCAACCACCTGAAATATTCACAGTTTATAAGTGATTTACTTATTTATTTTAAAGACATGGACAAGAGTTTAACTAAGAATGAAATATTTTTGGAGTGCAGGGATATGGGAATAACAGAACTCCACACTAACTGCTGAATATTTTGGTATAATTTCAGTGGAATAATAAAATGTGTAGTTTATGTGTGATTAATCTGAAATAAAATTGATACTTCAGCACATCTGTCACAGTTGCGTTCGCTCCCTTTGCAACACCTCCTCCATCCAGCCGTATGCCTGGTGGCTGCCGTGACCTTTAACCCCGCTGGGCCGCGGCTCCCTGAGGAAGTGGCTGAGTAGTACCTCGGCACTGCTCTCTGTCTCCGCCACTCTGCTTCCTGTCACATTCCTGCCGCCGCTCACGCTCCAGTGCTGCATGAGCCGCTGATCATCTTCAGCAGTTTCGTCTGCGGGCCGGCGCAGGTCCATCACGGCTTCTGTGCCCCTGAGCTCCTTCTGCATGCGTGCCAGAGGGAGTTCCTCCAGGCTGGCTGAGCGGATCAGGATAGCAGAGCTCAGGTTTGGTCCCGTGGTGATTCTGTAAGGGCCCTTGCCTGTCGTGTTGTCACACAGGTTCTCGCTTTGGGGGACAGACAGGATCTCACTGTGGATGGTGAACTGGAGATGAGGCACCTGCCAGTGGCGAGAAGCGTGACCTCTAACCATTTCTTCACACCACGCCTCCCTGTCGCCTCCTCCTTGGTGCCTCCATACTTGACTTCTGTGTGTTTCGGATTGTATAAATCGTGGGAGTTCTTCTCCCATCTCCGACCAGTCGGATTCCTCCTCCTCCGGAACGGAGCCCAGAGACTCCTCCTGCCCAGCAGCTTTGGGCTCTCCACAGTTCTGAGTGTCCATGAACTGAGCCGGAGGGGGAGTGAGTGGAAGAGCCCCCCGAGGAACATCGTCTGACTGTAAACACTCGTTTGCTTTGTTTGCCATTGTCGTCCCCTAAACACAATAAAAACGTGAATTTTATCAAATGACTCAAAGTACAATTACCTATAAAAACTCAAATGAGCAAGATTTATTCCAACATAATGACACTGAAAACAATAAACAGTCTTTTTGCATTATGGTTAAAAAAACAAAACAATAAACCATCATTAGGTTTGATGAGGTTATTTTGATAGATTTTATTAAAACTGGATGTTTTTTGATATTTTCTTTAACATTAACATGTATATTTTAATAGCCAAGTGGCCGCTGTGTGTGCGTACATGCATGGCTTCGATAACGCAAAAACCAGAGAGTTGTTATTTGCCACTTAGTATATTTATGCATTTTGGGTCAAGGATGAATGCTGCGAAAATGTAAAGTTGATAAGACTAATATTTTTGGAGAAATGAGCAACTTTGCCTAACCAATAAACAATGGGAGTTTGGGGGTTTTAAATGTTATTGTGGTTCATGTTATTTTAACAGTGTTGTTAGTGCTATTGATTTGTGTTTTATAGCTCAACTGGTTTACTCAGTTTAGTTAAGTGTTATGTTGCTGTTACCATGAGGTTCACTTTTGGAGTCTCCATGCTGACCATGACAGCTGGGACTGTAGCTGGTTCCACCGAGTTAAATGTTAGGTACCATGAGTGAAATGTGTAGTGCTTTTAATGTCTTCCGCCACGTCTCTGTCAAATTAAAAGCTCCTGCGTACAGCAACTCTAAAATGCCACGAACACTTGTTGACGGCACATTTCTCTGTGCATGATCCAGCATGCAGGTGCCACAACTTTGTTAAATAAATAAAGTTGAGTGTTGAGGGCCTCTGCTGCTGAAGAAAACCAAGGACACACCCATGTGTCACTTGGCCATAAGGGATAGATGGTTACTTTTGAGAGGTGAGGATGGACTGGTTGTCTACCTGGGTGGTTGCCATCCAAGAGGCAGTAGTGGTTCTATACTGTGAAAGATACAGTATTGCATGGAAAGAATGCATGCATACATCTCCTAGTTCAGGGGTGGGCAACTGGTTCCAGAAAGGGCCAAGAGGGTGCAGCTTTTCTTTGCAGCCACTGACTCCACCAGGTGATTTCACTGATTAAATTATTCCATCTGCTCAAAGTGATATTAATCAATAAAATCACCTGGTGGAGTCAGTGGCTGCAAAGAAAACCTGCACCCTCTTGGCCCTTTCTGGAACAAGTTGCCCACCCCTGCACTAGTCTGGTTTTCTGCACCATTCTTGAAGGTACCTGCCTAAAACTCATAGATGAGCTTACTTACATGAACCGTTTGCAAACTGGGGACTGATTTTATATGGGTAAGGTGTTTGGTTAACGCCAATATACGCAGGTTCAGTCTTCTGCGTTCGTCTTCCATATCCTGAACCTGAGAGAGCGCAGAAACCACATATACAGATTATTAACTCAATACTCAAAATGTTTTTATGCATCTTTACTCATATCTCTAATTGAATTTTATATATTTTTTAAATTACATAACGCACACAAAATGCAGCTGATCTCACCGCTGAATGAAGCTTTTGCTCTAAAAGATTATTAGTTTGTTGTGTGGATGAGCAGTTATCATGTAGTCTAAAAAAAAAAAAAAAAGAACAGAGAAAGAGAGATTTTACTGAAAAATTCAATCTGTTGCAGTGTTTAAAAAGCTGACATCACTATGTCAGAAGACCTAAAACAGCATTATTTACATTTTAAACTTTTCTGTGAGGTTGCTCAGTTCCATGCATGTCCTCTGTAGCTCCACCTCCAAAAGCTTTTGGCTGCTTACAAACTCCTCCCTTAAACTCTCCATCCTCCCTGCAGTCTTCAGTAAAGTTTGGTGCAGACCCTCGTTTGGCTCCTGCAGCATCCTGTGAGGAAAAACGCACAAAACCAGAAAGAACAATGGCCAACTGACATCCCGTCTACAGTTAACGTATGCATCAAAGATGTCCTGAAATTTATAACACTGAAATATACAATGGAATTTTTCCTTCTAAACCAATCAACAAACATTTAAACTGGATTTTCTGGTCATTTTTGGAATTACATATAGAGTAGGGTTCAGAATAACAGTGCTATGTGACTAAAAAGACTAATCCAGGTTTTCAGTATATTTCTTATTCTTACATGGGAAACAAGGTACCAGTAGATTCAGTAGATTCTCACAAATCCAACAAGCCCAAGCATTCATGATATGCACACTCTTAAGGCTATGAAATTGGGCTATTAGTAAAAAAAAAAAAGGTAGAAAAGGGGGTGTTCATAATAATAGTAGCATCTGTTGTTGACGCTACAAACTAAAAACTATTATGTTCAAACTGCTTTTTTAGCAATCCTGTGAATCACTAAACTAGTATTTAGTCGTATAACCACAGTTTTTCATGATTTCTTCACATCTGTGAGGCATTAATTTTGTTGGTTTGGAACCAAGATTTTGCTCGTGTACTAGTGTGCTTGGGGTCATTGTCTTGTTGAAACACCCATTTCAAGTGCATGTCCTCTTCAGCATAAGACAACATGACCTCTTCAAGTATTTTGACATATCCAAACTGATCCATGATACCTGGTATGTGATATATAGGCCCAACACCATAGTAGGAGAAACATGCCCATATCATGATGCTTGCACCACCATGCTTCACTGTGATCTGTGGCTTGAATTCAGAGTTTGGGGGTCGTCTCTCAAACTGTCTGTGGCCCTTGGGCCCCAAAAGAACAATTTTACTCTCATCAGTCCACAAAATATTCCTCCATTTCACTTTAGGGTAGTTGATGTGTTCTTTGGCAAATTGTAACCTCTTCTGCACGTCTTTTATTTAATTGGATTTTAAGTTGGATTTTGTCTTTTTTTAAGTTACTGCTTCAATATTTTTGAGTGAATTCATTGGAATGTTCTTGGAATGCTCCTCTGTATTTTTGCATGTGACACACTTACATTATTCTTTCCAGCTCCTTTTCCTGTAGTGAAGAAAAACAAAAAATTTTGAAATATTTCTGATGATACTGCAAGACAATGAGTAAAATCAGTGCTAAGATGTTAATTTGATGACCAGGAGCTTGTGTTTGATTAATAATCTCCCACAATGACGATGTGCACACTGATGTCAGAACCAATAATCCAGCAAATGAGTGGAACATTTTGGAATAATCTGTTAATCGATAATGTAAGACACACAGCGAGAGCTTTGGCAATAATTACGGTGGTCACACTGTGTGTGGGTTTGATTTAATGAATGAGCAGAAACAGACATAACTTATGTAGCGATGATGATGTAGTCTGTTCCTCATCCTGGCTTGAGAGACTGCTGTTGTTCCTCAGGGAGTATAGTTTTCTGGGAAGTGATCCCAGTTGCTTTTCTGAAGGTAAACTGGCACCAGGAAGCCCATTTGAGTGGATGCATTGGTCATCATGGTGACAGCTGGTGTAGTCATGATACTCAGCCATTTGGTGAGAGGAGTAGAGCAGATAACGTGGTTGTGGGTGTGTGCTGTGGTCATCTCTTTGAGTCTGCTGATTTTCACTATGGTTGTTTCCATGGCGATGGTGAAGGTTTGGACTGTGATGATCTTTATTAGGATGCTGAGGGGCTGAACTGTACTGGTCTCCAGGATGATCCTGTTGAGCTTCACCGTGAGGGGCTCCATGGTGGTGCTGATAGCCTCGACTGTGATCGGTTCCACTGACATTCTGTTCAGGTTTACTTTTGGTGTCTCCATGGTGACCATGACAGCTGGGACTGTAGTTGGCTCCACTGAGATTCTGCTGAGGTTCACTTCTGGAGTATCCATGGTGGCGCTGATCAGTGGGACTGTGGTTGGGTCCAGTGAGCTGCTGTTTGACTTCACTGCGAGGGTCTGCATGAGGACTACAAACACCTCGCCTGTGGTGGTTTTCATGGTGATGCTGTTTAACATCATTATGGTGGTCACCATAATGATGCTGATGGGTTGAAATGTTAGATTTTCCATAGTGATGTTGGTGAACGTCTATGTGATTGCCTCTATGGAGATGGTGATGTTTTGGGTTTGGGCGATTTCCACGGTAATGTTGACGGTAATCACCATGGTGGATTTTAGGCTGATGACCTCCATCATGATTGATTGCTGTGTGCTGACCGTGATGAAGTGGTATCACAAATTGATTTTCATCAGCAGTCTTTGAGTGGTGACAGCGATCTGAACTCTGGTGGTCTCCATGGTGATGTATTGGGCTGTGCTGACTTTTATTGTAATGAGTTGGATGGTGACTGTCTCCATGGTGATAAGCATGAGCATGCACATGGTGATGAACAGAGCCATGATTGTCTCCATGATGGTCATAATGGGTCACGTTGTGGTGCTGCTCATGTTTCTGAAACAGACTGATGTCAACTCCACCATGACAGACAGGACAATGACTGTTTCCATGGTGATGAGATGTTTTATGGTGATCACCATGGTGATCAGCGGGATGGCTGTGAGCTCCATAGGAGGACAGACTTTGGCGTTGGCGTTGATGACTTGTGTCTTGGTGGTCTTTGTGCTGATGACAATCAGGTCGTCTGGAGGTGTGACAGTAACCACGGTGACGACGGTGGCAGCAGACATTAATCGATGAATGGGAGTGATGTTTATGAGACAGAGACCACGAGTGACGTCTTTGCGAACAGCTGATGTCGGTGCAGCTTTTCGGCCTGCAATAAATACGATTTGGCGACTCTGAACGATGCCGGTGGTGATGGAACGATTTAGAGCGAGAAACCTTAACAGAGTGTGAGTGCTTGCAGATACGACAGTGTTTGTTGGAGCTAATGAAGTCTGCACTCTCACGACAGTGACTCTGTGGTCCAGGTTTCTCAGCACTGCTTCCTGTTTTCCCGGACTTAAGAGTGGCCTGTCCTGGGCTGGAGGCTCTTTGAGTATCTGTAACCCCAAGAGTGGTGAGTCTCATTGGACTGAGCACCTCTCGAGTGATCTCATTAAGAAAAGCAGAGAACTTCATTTTTTCCTTCATTAAATTAATTCTTGCCTCATTTTTCCTTCTCTCCTGTTCATTTTCATCCATTTCTCTTTCTGCGGGTCTTTTTAGAGACTCCAGCGATTTTGCTTTGCGGAAACTTCCGTCCTTTGCTATAACTCTTGAAATCTTCTCCTTGTTCTTCTCAGCACTCTTGTTTTGGCCAGTGAAAGGTGACCTGCCTCTGTCTCTGTCTTGTCCATCTCCTTTCTGTCCAGGACATTCATCATCTATCAAAGGCTCCATGTCGTCTTCTTCAAAGTATTTGTGTTTCCGGGAAATGTCACCGCAGGACTGGGAATGTTGCGGCTTTGGAAGCGGATGTCTGCCAAAACACTCTCCGCTGTCGTCACAGGACAGCACAGTTGAAGAGGAGGATGCTGATGTGGAGGAAGAGGATGAGGAGGATGCTGATGAAGACGAGGAAGAAACAGAGGACGTTGAGGAACACAAAGAAGTGTCTGAAGCAGAAAGGTGATGAGGGGTTTTCTTGGGACAGCAGGAATGAGAGTGTGTCTGGCCTTCATGCTCATGGTGGTGATTGTGGAAAATGCTTCCATCTGCTGTTGAATTGGTGCTACTGGAACAGAAAAAAGAAGGCAGATATTAACTGCCCTCACAAAGCTGCACATGGAGCTCTGCAGGCTGCAGCCTTAAAAGGGGCCATATGCTCCAAAATTTGTTTTTAAATCAATCTTATAAAGTTGGAGTTCTACATTAACGACACTGCTAGTTATAAACAGGAAATACAAACTTTTGATTGGACATACACATATTGTTTCCCTTTTAAAGCACATTTTGTAAGACTGGTTGAAATGACTATATTAAATAAATATAATACAGCATTTCAGGTTTGTTTGTTTTTTTAAATTGTGACGTACATCTGTGCACATTGAAGCTCACCTGCTGTCAGCAAAACTGAAATAGGTCATTTTAGACTTCTGTGGCATGTCACGGAAGTCCTAATCTGGACTCCTGCTTCTGTGGGACACGCCCACTGATCTTAACACACCTGGTTTCCATTTCAGTTTGTTGAAAATGTTTATAATAAGCTCCAAGTCTTAATTACTATTTATTTATTTGACAGGGACATTGCACAACCAATGTGTTGCACAGACCAGATTTAGCTACAAGCTAATTTTCATCTGTTGTCCCTGGGAAAGAATGATGATTACTAAAGTAATCCTTCCTGCTACATCTCTGGATTGGGATTAATAATAATAATAATAATAATAATAATAAAAAAAACACAAACTTACTTGTGCACTGAATGATGTCCACCACTTTGACTTTTGTGATGGTGCTTCATTTGGTCAGTTTTTCCACGTTTGTTGTAATTTTCTTTAATTTTTGAACACTTCTTTATTCTGTGGTCCTGCATCTGATGGAAGTCCTCAAACTGGGATGTCACAAAGACCTGAAAGAGTAAAAATGTTGCACAACACACACATGCACAAAAACTTGCTCCTACTTTAATTTGCAAAATGCTTAAAAATAAACTGCTTAATTTTTAGCTAATTATTGACAAATTTAGAGAACAAAAATAAATCCCATTAATGATTACAAATACATGCTAAAGAGAACTATGATACAAACAACTATCCAGAATTAATTTTATGCTGCTCCACAATAAAAATAAACAAATGCACAAAATGCATAATCCTGTGAAACTATATAATTAGTGCTGCTAAATACAGCTCTGGAAAGTTGGGGGTCATCATCTTAAAATTAAAAATTAACTGACAATTCATCTTTAGTTAATAATTTAGAGCACAACCAAACAGTAACATTTGTAGATGACTAACATATATAGATTCGCAGTGTACTTACGTAGTCAAAGAGGACGCAGGACTGACAGACAGACGTGTTCACTGATGCTTTGCAACAGAAAAGTGATGAGTGTGTGATGCAACAGTGAGGCACATAAAATCCCTGACAGGCGTCAATATATTTTTCTGTACCACATGATGATCAGAAACCCTGCTGGACCTCTGAGCACAGTGTGATGATGTACTAAAACAACTTTTACTTCAAACAATCTGCATCTTTGTGCTTGCTTTATGCAATACTCAAAAATAAATTTAACATATCCAACATAATGTTGCAACCTGTTTATAAAAAAAAAAAAAAAAAAATCATCCAACTATGTGTGCGCGCGCACACACACACACGTACGTATGTTTCCTCAGCATGTCATTCATAATTACCTCTCAAGCAGACCCAAGTTTTTGCAAAATAATTTCAATTACAATAAATTATACATAGCTTAACAATACATGTCCAAGTTCTACAGCTTGAATTCAAACATTAAAATAACATTACGGGCCTTTAAAATCTTAACAGAAACGCCCAGGACGGCTCGGCCCGGGGATTCACCGAGTGCCCGTCTAGTTTGCCGTCAGTAGTGCAGAATCTGTGCTGCATCATTAAATTAGCAACAAAGCATCACATTATTGATTAGAATGTCCTTAATATGTCAGCTGCTAGACATTCTAATAATTCAGCATGCTGAGAAATGAATTCCAATGAAGTGATGAAGTATTAAACATGTGACCCGAAATCACTTTATTTTCAAAGGACACAGAGAGACAGTCCAAACCACAGATCTGTGGTCAAAGCGTCAGATGTGCTGTCCTGTTTTTAGATTTTGCTGCATTTTTAATCACCGTGGCCTGAGGCAGCTTTCCACCGTCGATGTCATACGGCTCAGATCCGCTGACTACAGTGCTGCAGCTATTTGGCAAAGTCAAAGTGACAACAGCCTGCGAGCGGATCGGACTCAATATTGATATTTATGGTTAACACGAGAACAAAAACAGCAGCAGTATATTATGTATGTGTGTATATATATATACATACATACATATATATATATAAAGTCATCCGTCACCGCCTGTTATTAAATACTGCAGTTTAACAAACTTAACTTGGGCTGTTTTACAACCCCAATTCCAATGAAGTCAGGTGGCTGTGTGAAATTTAAGTAAAAACAGAATACAATGATTTGCAAATCCTCTTCAGCCTATATTCAATTGAATACACCACAAAGATATTTAATGTTCAAACTGATAGACTATTGTTTTTGTGCAAATACTTGCTCATTCTGAAATGGATGCCTGCAACACATTACAAAAAAGCTGGGACAGTGGCAACAAAAGACTGGGAAAGCTGATGAATGCTCAAACACCACCTGTTTGGAACATTCCACAGGTGAACAGGTTAATTGGAAACAAGTGAGTGTCATGATTGGGTATAGAAGGAGCATCCCCAAAAGGCTCAGCTTTTCACAAGCAAAGATGGGGTGAGGATCACCACTCTGTGAACAACTATGTGGAGGAAAAAAAAGAAGAAAAAAAAGAAAAAAAGAGGTCCAACAGTTTAAGAACAATGTTTCTCAACGTTCAATTGCAAGGAATTTAGGGATTCAATCATCTACAGTCCATAATATAGTCAGAAGATTCAGAGAATCTGGAGAACTTTCTACACGTAAGCAGCAAGGTTGAAAACCAACACTGAATGCCCGTGACCTTCGACCCCTCAGGCGGCACTGCATTAAAAACCACCATCATCGTGTAAAGGATCTTACCATGTGGGCTCAGGAACACTTCAGAAAACCATTGTGTTAACAGTTCGACGCTACATCTACAAGTGCAAGTTAAAACTCTACCATGCAAAGCGAAAGCCATACATCAACAACATCCAGAAATGCTACCGCCTTCTCTGGGCCCGAGCTCATTTGAAATGGACAGATGCAAAGTGGAAAAGTATGCTGTGGTCTGATGAGTCCACAATTCAAGTTGTTTTTGGAAATCATGGACGTCGTGTCCTCCAGACAAAAGAGGAAAAAGACCATCAAGCAAAAATGGGAAAGAATTCCACCTACAATCCTTCAACAATTAGTGTCCTCAGTTCCCAAACGCTTATTGAGTGTTGTTAGAAGGAAAGGTGATGTAACACAGTAGTAAACATACCACTGTCGTAGCTTTTTTGAAATGTGTTGCAGGCATCCATTTCAAAATGAGCAAATATTTGCACAAAACAATAAAGTTTATCAGTTTGAACATTAAATATCTTGTCTTTGTGGTGTATTCAATTGAATATAGGTTGAAGAGGATTTGCAAATCATTGTATTGTTTTTATTTACATTTTACACAACATCCCAACTTCAATGGAATTGGGGTTGTACAACTGGGGTCCATAAGTGGTTTTATGAAGTTTTATGAATAAGTTTTACGGTTGAATGACCAACAAAGTTTAGTTTGCCAAAGCCGGATAACTACTACTGGTCTATCAGCAGCAATGGTCATTTGGTTTGATCTCCCCATTTATTTACCAGCACAACTCTAATTATACCAGTTTTTACCAAAATATCTGTCACTTCCATGATGTCTAAATTTGATGGGCTGCCAGAACTATTGCTGATTCAGTACGTAACCACTAAATGGACTAATTTCTCAATAAAAGCCTACTGCATAACAACCTAACTCCCAGATCATTGCCCAGCGGAGAAACGACTTCAAACAGGCATTCAAAAATAAAATGTCTGTCAAAAATGTCCTCTCTGCAAATCGAGTGCATGTGAATAATTTTTTTTGTTTGAAAGAGGTAATCACTATCTGTGATGCCACAAAAGGATGTGTATCAAATTCGTTCAAATGTTTTTAATTTTGGGGAATAACTCAAGTCTGTCAAAAACTGTCCTCTCCAGAAATGCTTATAGTCCATCACTATTTGAGAATTCAGACACACAATAGCAGTTGTATACTCTGAGTACATACCGTCAACTGTTTTTAGTAGATAGCATACTTGGGTAGATTGCACTAATATTAATCTGCATAATTTACACAATTATGGAGAATGGAGGTTATTTCTACAGACTTTTGTACAGAGCGGCTACAAGAAGAATAATGTAATAATATAAAATGTAATATTAAAAACAGGCATGAGAATGAGACATCCTGAAAAATCCTGGAAGTTGTCAGGGTCTGCAGCCCACTGTAAGAGATCCTCTGTTTCTGGCTAAATTAAACCCATTTTAAGCCTTAGTTTGGCAGCCAATTACATGCTTGGGGGAAAAAAAAAAAAGCTCAGGAATACTTCATCCAGATCATCTTAAAAATCCAGAATTCTGGGACAATCTTGAAAAGTCTCATGTTTGTTTAAATAGGACTTTAATGAACCGCACCCTGGTTTCAGCCACAAACGGCAAACAGTTGCATCCATCAATCACTTTATGAACAAGTCAAATTCTGCAGGATTCCCATTTAATGACAGTCAAAACAAAACAGCATGTCGGGAAAATTTAAAAGCAATGCACTCTTTTACAGAATATAAACACCTGTGATGTAGTTACATGTTAAGAATTTGATTCCACTCATAAAGTGGCCACTTTGACTCAAAAGTAGAAATGCCACAGCACACTGAAAGCAGCCAGCGGTCCCCTGTGGAATCACTCTGTAACTGTGCAAAAACGTTCTGCAGTGTGACAACGCCGATCACACACACACTGTAACTGTTCCAAACCATACACACGTGTCAAAGGACTTCCTTATTCACGCAGCCAGGAAAGGTTCTGTCTGCATGTGACACTTGTTAATTTTTGTTTTTTAAGTGGCATCCCTAAAGGCACCGGGATGTGGTCACCTGTGGATCTGGGCACACATTAATGCATGATGGGAATAAATAGGCCCAGCATTCAACATTCTTTGTCCTCTCAAGGTAGGGAAATTGCTCCCTCTCCTGGCCTCGCCGGGTACTGGAGTGTCCCATTTCAGCTTGTTCTACACGGGATTATATCGTGTAATGCAGAAGAAAAAGGGAATCACTTGCTATCAGTTTTTACCCACGCGGATGTTGGGGTTGAGAAGAGGGTCTAAGTTTGGGTCTGAGCCGGCGGAGGCACGTCCAAGTTTAGCCATAATGATTATCAAAGTGAAGAAACCCAGAACTCCCACCAGAAGCAGCATGAAAACCCGCTGCTTCCAGGAGAGGGACGCCCGCTTCCCCCCTGTGCGGTTCCTGCAGAGGAGAAATAAAACATGGAATCACATTTATATTATAATATAATTTGCAGCTGCTGACAAGATAAGTCAAGTGTTTGAAATCAAAAATCTCAATACTAACTTGAGAAGTCGAGCAAACCAACTTAGAGCTGGCCGCCGCCTGTATTTGTCATCATCAAAGTCGATCTGTGTGACAGAACTCGGACCGATATCTCGAGTGTCGTAGATCTTCCTCGGTGATGACACTGCAAGATAAAGAATCTCATTAATATTTAAAATAAGAACGTCACATCATCCATCTGTACTTGAGACGGAGCTAGAATTAGGTTTAGGTGGTTGAAGCTTGTCACTGCTCAACCTGTGTGTAGTGTGACCGTGTCGTGAGCAGCGACGGCAGCAGCGAAGTCGACTACAGCATCCCCCTGAACATGCGGATCCACGTTCTCGTGAGGGCCGCCGAGTTCTTCTTGTGCTGGGAGTGAAGCAGAGGCCGGTGGAGGACTGAGTCCAGTGTTGTAGGAGTGGCTGGGGTAAATTTCACTTTTTTCTCTCGCTGTGACAAAACAGAGAATATGGTGAGGATCAGAAGAAACATGATGAATATCTTGGCTTTCACAATGAAACAAACTTCTCAGTGAAACTAGAAGGCACACAGAGAGCACATACCTTCACCAAGGCCACATTTTGCTTAATAGGACTGCAACTAATGATAACTTTCATGAATGGATTAATCGAGTGATTATTAGTCCTTTTGGTGTTAAGTCCATGAAATGTTAAACAGGGACAAAAGTGAAGAATAATAGTTATAATGTTGGGTCATCATATCAGCCATCCCCAGTCAATGCATAAACCACTTAAAAAAAACAAAAACATTACTGAACTGTAAGTGTTCAAGCGCACCATCAAATGTTGACCAGTCGGTGTAATCGGAGACATCATTAGCTGACGTCTCCTCCAGGACCACAATCGGCTCTTCAATCTGTCAGACATAAATAAGAATTTCACAAGAATCTTAGAACATTCTGTCTGCTTGTGTATAATGGAGAAATTCAACGACGACTGGTCCTCACCAATGGCAGCCCTAAACCAGCTCGTGCCCAGTTAACAGACGACAGCTGTTCCTTCAACACATCCACGACCGGACTGGCCAGGTTGGAAGGTGGGAACACTGGACCCTGACATGTGGGACACTGGTACCCTGCTGGAGCCGTGTGCTGCGGCAGACGAGAAGCCAGGCTGTTGAGACAGGACCAGTGGAAGACATCTGTGGAAAGAAAGAAGGTTCAGGACACACGAGCCATGTTGGTTTTATTTATCCTGTTCAGTCACATGGCGTCTGCTTCTGCCAAGCAAAGCTAAATTATGCACAAAGTGTAGCAAATGTGTTCAAACATGTTTTCAAGAAAGAAAACTTGATTATCAAAAGGTGATTTTGTAGCACTTGTAGTTGTGGTTTTGCAGCTTCACAATACAACCTACAGTCCCCTTCATTTTAAAATACATGTGATATACAGGCGTAACAAGAAAAATCGTGAAACGTGATAATCATACCAGGAAGTCTGTAGTGAATTAAAAAAAAAAAAAAAAAGTAGCATCAGGATACTATGAAACGATACTACTGCACTGAAGAAGTATCAACCTCTTGCAGAAAAATCATAAATGAAACATATCAAACATTCCAATTTATACTTCAGAATAACAGTCTTTAAAGTTAAAACATCACATTACTTTCCACATATTTAATGGGAACAGTGATGTAGTTATGTCTCGTGATATGTATTGAAATTGAGAAATTGTTTGGTAAAGCATTTTAAAACAAAACTGGTAGGCCAGTAGATAAAATGAAGGTAGGCAAGCTGTACTCCAAAAATTACAACAAACTATGGCAGTTTTGAAAACTGTCATGTATCATAAGGTGTTCCAGAAATGTTCAGCAGCAGGCTATGCTAACCTGGCACCACCTGGTGAATGAGGCCAGAAACAGTCATGTGAGGTCACTGAACTGCTTGGCTATTTTTGCTACACTGCACATGGACATTAACGATGCCAAATAAGATGTTCTGAGGTGTAATTCTGTAGTATGAACAAAGACCTAGAAAGGCAGCTGGCTTATGATTCCTGCTTCCAGTTAAGCATGAAATTTGAGGTGCATAGGAGAGGTGATGGTCTAGTAGTTAGGCGTTGGGCTTGAGACCAGAGAATCCACGGTTCAAATCCCAGCCTGACCGCAAAATCATTAAGAGCCCTTGGGCAAGGTCCTTAATCCCCTAGTTGCTCCCAGTGTGTAGTGGGCACCTTGCATGGCTGCAGCCTGACATCAGGGTGAATGTGAAGCACTGATGTGTAAAGCACTGTGATACAGATGGAAAAGCGCTATATAAATGCAGTCCAATTACCATAGCCTATGGATTTAATGACCAGCGTGGTGGATAAGTGGTTAACGTTCTTGTTTCCACCACCGGTTATGTATCTTCATGGTGAAGAAGGATTTTCTAAAGAAGACTACATCTGACCAGTTCTCTTATCATGAAGTCTTTCTGTGTTCAACTCCACCAGCTGGTGATGCAACTGACAAAAGTTTTAACAACTTTTATCTCTCATTCAATCACTGGGGTTTATTAAAACTTCTGACTGTGCAAAACTGCTTCATTTGCATTTATTTTTGAGCATATTTTAAATTCTGTACTCAAAATCCAGAGATACCAACAATGCTGAGCAGGACTTATCAACAACATCCTTCCACTTGCACTAAGTGGATTCTCACCACTCAAATGATTGGTGTTTTTTGAAATATGTAATTCTCAAAGCAATGGCAGAAACATCACGAGGAAAAAAAAAAAAAAAAAAACATTCAAAGACATACAAGCATTGCTAGATACAATGAGATGTAGGCAAAGTGGGTGAACACATGACTGGTTCCTCCAGAAATGAGCCCTTACCATAGCAGACCAGTCTGACAGTGTCGTGAGCAGTCAGAGGACTGTTACACAAAGCACAGTTCGGGTTGTAATCACTGTCCTGAAGCCACTGCAAATATGACTGTACGATACACTGGAAGGAAGAAAGCACAAAAACAAAATTAAAAGACATTATATTTCACATGTGTACATTGTGTGCTACCACATCTCCTACATACCTTGTTATGGTTGGAGACGAGGCAATGCTCGCACACATTTACACGATGCTCAAAACAGAATAAGTTGGTCACCTTCCTCTTTGGACACTTACAGAGACCCATAGCCACATGTGCTGAACAGAAGACAAATGATTTGGAACAATTTAAAGTCAGTGTAATATGAGGCAGGTTTAACACCCTGAGGCGTGCAGCTCATCAGCGAGATTGAAAGGAAGGCTTGTTCTGCCAAAATTATATAGGATATCATAGCCAGAAACTGTAAAAACAGATAATCATCAGATTTCTACATTTCAAATAGTTCTTGAAATAACTATGTATCACGAAAGCTTCAGTCAGAAAAAAATCAAATAATCAAACACAAGCCTTGTGTTTGTGGAGGGAGAGAGGGAGAGCGAGAGAATAACTTTATTCTTTTTCCTTCACGTTACTGAAAATGATCCAAAAATAAATTATGAGATCTATCCAGAATTAACAAGATTCTGCACTCCTCAAGGTAACTGAAGTCTTGAATAACTCAGCTGAAAATATGAGTTGCGTGACAATATTTCAGTCCATCTTTGACCAAGGTTCAGGTAAAGAAGGAAGTTTAGGGAAAAGGTAGCACTGAAAAATTTACAGTATAATTTATAGTATATGTATATATAATTCCCATCTTTAAAAAACAAAATGATAAAAATATGTATTAAAGTCACAAAAAATTAAACTCATTTTATTCATTTTTGGATTTATAATATTGCAGCTGTGTTACAACGCATAATAGTGCTGCACAATTAATTGCATTCATCATCACAGTGACATCAGCATGCATAGTCAACATCGCTAAAGACTGCCTAATGCCAAATGAATAAGAAAAATCATTTTATTTGCTCACACCATAACATGAGGTAAAAGTCGACATAATCTGAAGTACTGATAATGGTTTTTTGTTGTGTTTTCTTTTTTCACTGAGGAGAGTGGGAACTCTACTCACCGAAGGAGTTCAACAACTACATTAGCAAACTGTGTTAAGTCAGAGGAAATGTTAGAGCCCTGCTGCATTAACGTCTGTTCATTTAACACAAGATGTACCGTCATTACCATATTGAACAGTGATAATGTACAACATAGGTTTACCTCAATAATACAGGCCTACATAAAAGACATGCATGACTTGCAATGAAAATGACTGAACTAATACTAATATTTGTTATTCAGCTATGTGATTAATCAATTTCTAATTTCCCTTGTACATTACTATATGGACTACGCTTACTTTTACAGTAATTAGGATGAAGTTTGATAGACAGACAGACAGATAGGATATTCCTCAAATCTGAGGAAAAATATGTTACTATTTGGCATTTTTCTTGGATAAGTTAACTTTTTAAAAATGTCAGTTGTATGTCAACTAAAGCTACTGAATGATCATGAATAATAATCTATTGATAACGCATTTGCTTACCATCTGACCCTCTGAAGTGTCAGGTGGCGATTATCTCATCTTTTCATCTCTTACGACATACACAAATACTTATCAGTGAGGTTGGTCCACGACAATAAATACAAAATATCTGTTGTTAGCTGCAAACTTGGCTTAGCTGTCAAATTTATGTAGCATTGCTCCTTTAACGCACGCTCTTAAACTGTGTTTCTACCTCAAATTTTCTTATTGTTTGTTTTATTTTTTATCTTTTTGAGGTACCTGGCTGCTATGACAACTGAAATTTCCCTTCGGGGATTAATAAAGTTATCTATCTCGGATGAGGAAACTCACGTTGACGCGCTAACTTAGCTAAGCTAGCTGTTAAGCATTACGGAAGCACAAACACAAAGAACAGCTTGTTGTTACGTTACCTGTCAGGCACACTTTAAACAATTCCCATCGGTTTCAAATACTTCTGTACATCTGTCAAATTCAGAAACAAAATTAACAGCTAGTTTTTAGCTTAACTGCATCATTTATGCCACGTCTCTTCCGCTTCTGAATCTTCTTCGTGCATTTTCAAAAGATCGCAACACACAGTCGCTCTCGCCACCTACTGGTCCGGAGTATGAATGAATGAACGTGTGTGTGTTACATACATCAGGTAATTATGTCTCAGAAGAACATTTCTGCATCCGTGACATGTTTGCAAACCAGGTGACATGTGGCACAGAGTCATTATAAAAGTAATAACATTATCAGGCATCGTAAATGTTCATTCAAAAGTCTATAACACTTGACATTCTAGTGTTTCATCGTCGTATTGTTTTTTTTAAAAGGTGTTACATTTTGCACTTGTTAGGCTGCAGTATCTCTGTTTAGTCAGCAGATGGCGCAAAACCTAACAATCAAGTGTGTTGAAAGAAAGAAAGAAAGAAAGTAAGTACGTGCAGGATTCAGGAATTCCTTTGACTGTCTGCACATAAATATTAAAATATACCATATGAACTTGTCACCAGCAAAATAAATCACCAAAATGTAGCCACCACAAAATCTGTATGTGTGTATAAATGATTTATAAGTTTTATATGTGGATGTTTTATGGCCAGTGGTTGCAGGAACCTGTGAAAATGTGCTTATGAACTAAATGACTTCATTCAGAGTATCAATCAATCAATCAATCAATCAATCAATCAATTTTTTTTTATATAGCGCCAAATCACAACAAACAGTTGCCCCAAGGCGCTTTATATTGTAAGGCAAGGCCATACAATAATTATGTAAAACCCCAACGGTCAAAACGACCCCCTGTGAGCAAGCACTTGGCTACAGTGGGAAGGAAAAACTCCCTTTTAACAGGAAGAAACCTCCAGCAGAACCAGGCTCAGGGAGGGGCAGTCTTCTGCTGGGACTGGTTGGGGCTGAGGGAGAGAACCAGGAAAAAGACATGCTGTGGAGGGGAGCAGAGATCGATCACTAATGATTAAATGCAGAGTGGTGCATACAGAGCAAAAAGAGAAAGAAACACTGCATCATGGGAACCCCCCAGCAGTCTACGTCTATAGCAGCATAACTAAGGGATGGATCAGGGTCACCTGATCCAGCCCTAACTATAAGCTTTAGCAAAAAGGAAAGTTTTAAGCCTAATCTTAAAAGTAGAGAGGGTGTCTGTCTCCCTGATCTGAATTGGGAGCTGGTTCCACAGGAGAGGAGCCTGAAAGCTGAAGGCTCTGCCTCCCATTCTACTCTTACAAACCCTAGGAACTACAAGTAAGCCTGCAGTCTGAGAGCGAAGCGCTCTATTGGGGTGATATGGTACTACGAGGTCCCTAAAATAAGATGGGACCTGATTATTCAAAACCTTATAAGTAAGAAGAAGAATTTTAAATTCTATTCTAGAATTAACAGGAAGCCAATGAAGAGAGGCCAATATGGGTGAGATATGCTCTCTCCTTCTAGTCCCCGTCAGTACTCTAGCTGCAGCATTTTGAATTAACTGAAGGCTTTTTAGGGAACTTTTAGGACAACCTGATAATAATGAATTACAATAGTCCAGCCTAGAGGAAATAAATGCATGAATTAGTTTTTCAGCATCACTCTGAGACAAGACCTTTCTGATTTAGAGATATTGCGTAAATGCAAAAAAGCAGTCCTACATATTTGTTTAATATGCGCTTTGAATGACATATCCTGATCAAAAATGACTCCAAGATTTCTCACAGTATTACTAGAGGTCAGGGTAATGCCATCCAGAGTAAGGATCTGGTTAGACACCATGTTTCTAAGATTTGTGGGGCCAAGTACAATAACTTCAGTTTTATCTGAGTTTAAAAGCAGGAAATTAGAGGTCATCCATGTCTTTATGTCTGTAAGACAATCCTGCAGTTTAGCTAATTGGTGTGTGTCCTCTGGCTTCATGGATAGATAAAGCTGGGTATCATCTGCGTAACAATGAAAATTTAAGCAATACCGTCTAATAATACTGCCTAAGGGAAGCATGTATAAAGTGAATAAATTGGTCCTAGCACAGAACCTTGTGGAACTCCATAATTAACTTTAGTCTGTGAAGAAGATTCCCCATTTACATGAACAAATTGTAATCTATTAGACAAATATGATTCAAACCACCGCAGCGCAGTGCCTTTAATACCTATGGCATGCTCTAATCTCTGTAATAAAATTTTATGGTCAACAGTATCAAAAGCAGCACTGAGGTCTAACAGAACAAGCACAGAGATGAGTCCACTGTCCGAGGCCATAAGAAGATCATTTGTAACCTTCACTAATGCTGTTTCTGTACTATGATGAATTCTAAAACCTGACTGAAACTCTTCAAATAGACCATTCCTCTGCAGATGATCAGTTAGCTGTTTTACAACTACCCTTTCAAGAATTTTTGAGAGAAAAGGAAGGGTGGAGATTGGCCTATAATTAGCTAAGATAGCTGGGTCAAGTGATGACTTTTTAAGTAATGGTTTAATTACTGCCACCTTAAAAGCCTGTGGTACATAGCCAACTAACAAAGATAGATTGATCATATTTAAGATCGAAGCATTAAATAATGGTAGGGCTTCCTTGAGCAGCCTGGTAGGAATGGGGTCTAATAAACATGTTGATGGTTTGGATGAAGTAACTAATGAAAATAACTCAGACAGAACAATCGGAGAGAAAGAGTCTAACCAAATACCGGCATCACTGAAAGCAGCCAAAGATAACGATACGTCTTTGGGATGGTTATGAGTAATTTTTTCTCTAATAGTTAAAATTTTGTTAGCAAAGAAAGTCATGAAGTCATTACTAGTTAAAGTTAATGGAATACTCAGCTCAATAGAGCTCTGACTCTTTGTCAGCCTGGCTACAGTGCTGAAAAGAAACCTGGGGTTGTTCTTATTTTCTTCAATTAGTGATGAGTAGAAAGATGTCCTAGCTTTACGGAGGGCTTTTTTTATAGAGCAACAGACTCTTTTTCCAGGCTAAGTGAAGATCTTCTAAATTAGTGAGACGCCATTTCCTCTCCAACTTACGGGTTATCTGCTTTAAGCTAGTTATCAGAGCAGAGTTATCCGGATTGTAATTGTCAGAAACAACACATATGGAGCATATATCAATGAATGCAGGACAAACAATAAAATTCCACCTAACACAAAGTAAACATGCAGTAAATAACGACAAGTAACATTATTTGCATAATTAACTATTATAATGCTACAGAAAATATACATTTAGCATATATTTTCAGCTGTATTGACTCTTGTTTCAGTGTATGCATCATGAATGTTGTTGAACTCCACCTGATGATTTCAAGAGGTCCTATTACACACCTTTTTCTCAAGCTAATGTAGGTCAGATAGTTTTGTAAAAAGTGACATTGTAGTTTGCAGCAAAAACAGCCCATAGACAGAGTTGGGACAGCTTTAAGAATCAACCCATTTCTGTGTCTGTCACTTTAAATAGAAATGAGCGTTTGCTTGCCACGCCCTCCTTCCTCAACTTCCTTAATCTGGCCATCTGTCTGCCACGGTGGGCGTGTCTCCCTCATCAGAAAAAAAAGAGTGACAGGTGCACTTCCATCACATATGTCACAGAAATCTAAAGGCGTGTTCACATTATTTTAATCTTCCACTCTGTCATAACCATTGGGTTATTACCACAGCAGACCTGTAAGTGGCGCTGCAGTTTCTTCATTTTGCACCCATTGGCCGTCATTGCTGTTCATGTTATTAGTTTGGCTGCCTCAACCGCATTGTTTTTAAATTTTAACCTACTTTTTAAATAACAAAACATTTTCCCATGCAGGGTTTTTCCTTATTTATTTATTTGCAAAAATGGAATATTCAAGAGATCACAAAATGAAACCAATGATTCTGAAAAATATTTGATATTTTTGGAATCTTTGAAACCCTTTGCAATAGTGCCACCTAGTGGCCAAATGCATGTTTGTTCCTAAAAGAAAGTGATGCGAAGTTAACCATACTGTTGGATCTAGTGTGTGTCGTAATTCTTTGTGGATTTTCTATATCTGTATTTTTTTAATGTGCTGATATATGATGTATGATTAAATGTGTACAACATTTTTGTGATCTTGGCTGGACTTCTGGGTACCTCAGCTCAACTCGGTGTCATAATTTTGGAAAGAGTTACTCTGAGAAATCCTAAATTGACCTGGAGTAATGCTGTGTTCCATTTTCCTCAGAAGTTGTAAATCGTGACTAGGAATGACATAATACCAGAGGTAAGCATGTTCTACTTTCCACACAGCACCACAAGTCAGAAAATAATCTGGATGCCTCAAGATTTTGGAGTATAGAGCGCTACAAAAAGATTTGGTCCACCAAAGCGACCTCATGGAAGAGAACAGATCAATCAATTCAATCAATCAATTTTATTTATATAGCGCCAAATCACAACAAACAGTTGTCCCAAGGCCCAAAAAGTAACCCAAAAGTTACAGTAGTGTTTAATTTACTGCTTGTTTTTTAGCACCACAATGTAGTTAGTCAATGTTAGCAAGATCTACCAGATTAGTCAGTATTAGCAACACCAGATAAACGCATTACACAATATTGCTCGCATAAAAATACCATAGCAACATGTCCACAGATGGCAGTATGACAGTACAGTGAATGATTTTTTTTCAATAAGACAGAAGTGCTAAACAGCAGTTAAAAAAAAATAAAGTCCAGGTTTTGGTACTGTTGATGCTCGGATTGTAATTTCGGGGCATGTGGGGTTCGAATGAGTTAGTATTTGGGGGTGTACCTGGGGGGGGGCTTAACCTCCGAGTGCAGCTGGAATACACCTTTAAGTGGAGTTTCATGGGGCCCTCCTGAGTTGAGCGAGAGTCAACAGAAGCAGCTGTTTTATATAGCACCCCTTGGGCACATATTGTGGCATTTTGGGGTTACCTTTCACTGCTATGCTGATGATACTCAGTTATACATGCCGATAACTACTGGTAATCTCATTCACATAAAATCCTTAGAAGATTACCTTGCATCAGTGAAAAGTTGGATGTCTAGAAATTTCCTACTTTTAAACTCTGATAAGACTGAAATGATGGTTCTTGGTCCAGTGAGACATCGGCATCAATTTGACCATTTAACACTTAGCCTAGGCTCGTGTGTCATACATCACACTGACCAAGTGAGGAACCTTGGGTTAATTTTTGATCCTACATTGTCCTTTGACCTCCATATTAGAAATATTATGAGGATTAACATTACAACTACCAGTTTGGATACCCTATTCCTTTTTTTTTCCTAAATGGCAAATGTACAGAATAGTATGCAGATATAGGAGGCAGAAATCTACAACTTATCTCATGGAACAGAAAGGGGCTTGGTAGTGCAGTTAAAAGGGGGAAAATCCTTGTCGGCTGACATCATTTTCCTACAAGAGACTCATATCAAAACAACTATGCAACATCGGTTAAAATCTAATTGGATATCTCAGATTTATCAGTCACCTTTTACATCACACACTTGTGGAGTGGCAATATTATTTAGAAAAATATCCAATTTGAGGCAACCACTGTAATCAGTGACCCCCTTGGAAGATATGTAATGGTCACTGGTATTGTAAACTCGTTCAGATTAACCCTTCTCAATATATATGGTCCAAATACGGATGAGCCTAATTTTTTTAGAAAAGTTTTTGACCTGCTGCCTGATGACAATGACTCAAACATAATTATTGCTGGGGATTTAAACTGCTATTTAGACCCCTTTCTAGATAGGTTATCCACACGACCAGCTCCAGAAATTACATCTGTAAGGCTTTTAAATAACCTTCTGAAAACAAGGGATCTAGTAGATATTTGGAGAACTCAGCATCCTACAAGTAGAGAGTACTCATTTTATTCAAACATTCACAAATCTTACAGTAGGACTGACTACTTTTTCACTAGCTCTAACCTTATTTCTCAAATCACTAATTCTAAATATTGTAACATTTTAATTTCTGATCATAGTCCCCTAGCAATACCATTGAATCTTTCCCTCCCAAGTTGGGCATATTCCTGGCATTTCAATCCAAACCTACTTTGTGATGATAATTTTGTTAAACACATAACCTCTAAATTGAAGGACTTTATAGAATTAAATGATAATGGTGAAGTGTCAGATTCTACTCTATGGGAGACATTAAAAGTCGTAATACGGGGAGATATAATCTCCTACTCTTCAGCTCTTAAAAAAAGAGAGACAAGCGATTAGCTGAAATCAACAGTACTCTTCCTGTTTTGGAAAGAACATCAAAATTCTAAATCATCTGATGTCTACAAAGAGATACTTAAGATTAAATACGAATATAATGGGATTATGAGTGGTCAAGTAAAAAATGTACTTTTAAAATTAAAGCAGAAACATTTTGAGCTTGGAGATAAGCCTGGTAAATTACTAGCACAGCAACTTAAGAGTGCACAGGCCTCCAGAGCAATTGGCAGCATCAAATCAAAAACGGTATAATTTCAATCAATCCTACTGACATAAACCGTCGATTTGCTGAGTTTTATTGTGATCTTTATTCATCTAAACATGTTGTTTCGCAATCCAATCTTGATGATTTCTTTAACCCCTTTTTGTTGCCCAAGTTGAGTGAGACTGCCAAGAAATACCTTGATTCTGACTTTACTCTGCAAGAGGTCATCACTGCTATAAAATCATTATCGTCAGGCAAAGCAGCTGGGCCTGATGGCTTCAGTTCAGAAATTTATAAGAGATTTTGTGATATCCTTGCACCACTTTTACTCAGGATGATCTGCAGTTCTAAAATAAGGAAGAATTACCAAAAACTCTGTACGAAGCCAACATATCTCTAATTTTAAAAAAGGGCAGAGATGAAATGGATCCTGCAAGCTTCAGCCCAATTGCACTGCAAAATTTTGATCGCAAGATAATAAGCAAAATTTTGGCAATCAGACCGAATAAGCATTTGACTTCAATCATACATCCTGATCATATGGGGTTCATTCCAGGCAGATTCTCTTTTTCCAATGTCTGACGATTACTCAACACTATTTATTCTGATTATAGTAACATTCCAGGAGTATCTATTCTATCCCTTGATGCACATAAAGCTTTCGACCAGGTTGAGTGGCCCTACATGTTTGAGTCATTGCGCAGGTTTAGGTTCGGTCAAACCTTTATATCTTGGGTGAAGCTGATCTATGCAAAGCCGTTGTGTTCTGTTCTGACAAATGGCGATCGGTCAGCACGTTTCCCTTGCCGCGTTCAGTACGGCAGGGCTGTCCGTTATTGCTAGCGCACTTTGTGATTGCATTGGAGCCTCTTGCTGAAACAATAAGAACACACCCACTTGTAAAGGGGCTTCAGGTTGGAGATGCAGAAATGTGTATTAGTTTATATACATATACAGCTTGGGACTCCAGCGAGGGTGGTAGGTCCCCGTTCCCCCCAAGTTGGCGGCGGAGCGACTACATGTTTCTGCGGCTACCACACACTCACATCGCCTCAATTTGGAAAATGGACTGTTTCAAAGTTTAGTACTCTAAACAATGTCAAATATATATGTGTTGTCTTAATTCTGATGTGTGCCATTATTACGGTAAACAAGTAATAATTGTGGATTAATTGCTTTATCTTGTCTGTGGCAATGTGAGTGTGGACGTAATCTCGTTGTTGTTGCACTTGTAATGACAATGACAATAAATCTCTCATCCATCCATATGCTGATGATGTATATTATTGTATTTGCGTAATTCTGAAGAATCTGTTCCAATTCTACTCCACTTAATTACATCCTTTAGTAAAATATCAGGATACACAATTAAGTGGTCGAAAAGTGAGTTTATGCCTCTCTCCAGTGTCTACTCATCAGGCTTTTTGCAAGGTGTTCCATTCAAAATATTGATATTCATTTTATTACCTGGGTTTGTCTATACCTAAAGATCCAAAGTTGATATTCAAATTGAATTTTGCAGAATTTATATCAGGATTAAAACAGAATATTGAATGTTGGGAAATTTTACCTCTATCAATAATCGGATGCATAAACTCAGTAAAAATGATTTATTTTCCCAGGTTTTTATACCTATGTCAAAATCTTCCAATTTATCTAACTGCTTCCTTTTTTAAAGATTTGGACTCAATTATTTTATCTTACATTTGGAATAATAAGAATGCAAGAATCTCAAAAATACACCTACAGAAATCTAAGGCAGAGGGAAGGCTGGGCCTCCCGGTATTTAAACATTATTACTGGGCTGCCAATGTTAGGGCATTGATATTTTGGCAGCAGGGTTTGTAGGACACCCAGACTCCTACAACACCATTATGGGTCAAAATGGAGGCCAACTGTGTGAACAATTCCTCTCTGTCAGCTATGCTATTTTCCAAGTTTGAAAACTCTGAGTCTCATGACAATGTATGTTTTCTTTTAAGGCAGTCTGTAAGAATCTTAAACCAGATTAGGAGCTTTCTGGCATTATCAAATACACCAATACAAGTGCCTATATGTTTTAATCATTGTTTTATGCCTCTTTGGCATGACAAAACTTTTCATGACTGGAGAGAGAAGGGCTTGATGACAGCTAAGACCTGTATAAGACCTGTATATTGATAGTAAATTTGCATCATTCAACCAACTGAAAGAAAAGTATAGCCTACCTAACTCACATTTATTCTGGTATTTGCAGGTCAGGCACAACACCCAAACAAAAATAGCAAATTTTAAAAAATCTTCCGATGGAGCATAATATTTTCAACATTTTTAACAGCCCTTCTGACTCCAAACACCTAATTGTACACCTGTTTGATGACTATATTGTTGCACACACTGCGAAAACTAGGGATACTTGGAGAGACGAACTGGGAATAGAACTGTCTGAGTCCACGTGGAGTGCGTGTCTATCTAACATTCATTTTTGTTCTGTGAACAGTAGACATCAATTAATTCAGTTCAAAATTGTTCATCACTTACACTATTCAAAGGTCAGATTGCACAGAATCTATCCCTCAGTTTCCCCAGTGTGTGACAGATGTAAGGAGTCAGAGGGTACATTGTCACATACGTTCTGGTCCTGCTCTTCACTCACAGCCTTTTGGTCAAAAGGCTGTGATTGGTTCTCCAAAGCATACACAAAAACCCCTACAATCTGAACCTGGACCGGTCATCTTTGGCTACACACAGACTCTGAGACCTCTACCTGCTGTTATGCGGCAACCATTGGAACTTGGACTGATTGTTGCCAAAAGACTGATATTGAAGGAATGGAAGTCCCCTACTCCTCCTCCATTTCAGTTATGGGTTACTGAAATGATATCCATAATACAAATGGTAAAACTCCATACCTGGTCAACGGACATGTTTTCCAGAACCTGGGATCCATTCCTAACTAATTTTGAGGGCGTAAAATTGGATTGACTGTTTAGTCCTGGACTAGTGACTTTTTTCTGCTGCTTTTCTGCGCTGTTTTATTTTGTAAAAATCTGGTAATTTATGCATCTGAGCCTTGTTTGTTGTTGTTTGTTGGTGTTTAAAATTTGAAAATACTAAAATAAAATATTGAAAAAAGAAAAGAAATATTACTGTTGTGTGGGCCGCTGAAGAGGAGGTACTGCTGGCCTACCACCAGAGGGCGCCCTACCTGAAGTGCGGGCTTCAGGCACGAGAGGGCGCAGCCGCCACATCAGAGCAGCCGGGAGTGACAGGTGCCACTCATTTTCATCAGCCATCCCATAAAAGCCGGACAGCATCTCCACCTCGCTGCTGAGATCATCTACCATAGAAGGTAAACTCTCAGCCGTCTTTTTTGCCTTCCGCAGCTAAGCTGGTAGTTGTAACGTTTCTTTACTTCTAAGCTTGGAGCTGTTAAATTGTGACTTTGAGTTTGCAGATGTAGCCAAATTCATTTTCAGCTGAGTTGGAGAAAGTTGGGAGGAGTCAGCGTTTCCCGCTCCACACTTCTGCACTCGTAAAGTTAACATTGGTATCTGCACGAATACTAAAGGAACTGAGATCTAGAGGTGGAGGTGTTTTCCCACCCCTAGGAACTGCACCGGAGTGTTGAGGGTTTGCTGGGTGTGAACCCACACTCACTTTTTCTCCTGTCTTTGCTTCCTGCCATGCAGTACCGATCTGACAGCTGGAGACGGTGGCCACCGGGGGACTCAGGACTTGGCGGCTCCAGTATACTCCAGATCCGCTGGCAGGTGGAAATCGTGGGGGATCGGCTCTTCTCTGGACAGACGTCTTCTATCCTCGAGCCTGTCCGCACGTCACCTTTATACATTGACAGTATTCCAATTCTGCAATTGTCTGTATTTCGTTGTGCACATTTCACAACAGTAAAGTGTTATACTTTTGGCTCATCCATTGTCCGTTCAATTTACCGCCCCCAGTTGTGGGTCCGTGTCACTACACTTTCCCAACAATTACGAAGACTGCTTTCTTCCACCTGCAAAATATCGCGAAGATTTGTCCCATCCTTTCTATGGTTGATGCTGAGACCCTGATCTGTCCATTTATCTCTTCTAGATTGGGCTACTGCAGTGTTCTATTTTCTGGTTTACCGTTAAAAATGGTTCAAAATGCTGCAGCCAGACTTTTGACACGAAGCAGAAAGTTCGACCACATTACACCCATTTTGGCATCTCTTCACTGGCTTCCTGTCCCTGTGAGATCAGATTTTAAGGTTCTGCTACTAGACTATAAAATTGTTCACGGACTGGCAACTCCCTACCTAGCTGACCTAATTAAACCTTATGTACCGGCCCGCGCTTTGTGTTCTCAGGGCGCAGGACTACTTTGTGTCCCCAGGGTGAATAAGAAGTCTGTGGGTCACAGAGCTTTCTCTTATTGTGCCCCTGTTCTGTGGAATGATCTCCCTGCGTCAATAAAACAGTCAGATTCTGTGGAGATTTTCAACTCCAGATGTAAGACGCACTTACTTTCCCTTTCGTATGGCTAGCATACTGGCATAGTATAGTTCTATGCTTTTTACTCTTTTAATTCATTTTATTAGGAAACGGAGCATGCTGCGGCCTCAACTTTACCTAAATTCTGGATCTTTTAGTGAAGCTTAGGGCTAGTGGCCGGCGATCACCTTAGTATTTCCTGTTTTTCTTGTTGTTTAATGCTGACAAATTATATTGCATTTTCTGTCTTTCTGATGCCTGATTCTGTTTTTTTTCTCTCTGTTTAAGGTGCAGCGGTGTGGTATTTGTGTTGGAGACCCTCCTGTCCTGTACAGCAGCAGCATTTCCTGTATTTTTGTTTTGTGAATTGTTTCTGTAATTTGTGTCTGTAGCATAGCCCTGGCAGAGGGTCACCCCTTTGAGTCTGATCTGCTTGAGGTTTCTTCCTCAGAGGTAGTTTTTCTTCACCACTGCTGCTCTGGGGGTTAGTGAGGTTAGACATTACTTGTGTGAAGTGCCTTGAGGCAACTCTGTTGTGTTTTGACGCTATATAAATGGAAACTGAAATTGAAAATTGAGAGTTTGAACAAGCTTGTGGGGCACAACTTTTCCAGACTTTTTCCAAATGGTGTGTGTGCACTGGAGGACTTGCCATTGAATATGAAAGCTGCTTGGGGAAATCAGCAGAAATGCAATGAGTTGTAAGTCAGCCTCTCTCCTATGATGCACCAAATACCAGAGGTGAGACGAAGTAACCATCAAGTCACTTTCAAGTCATGAATCAGCAAGTCCCAAGTCAAGTCTTAAGTCATAATGACCACCACTTGAGACTTGACTTGGGACTTGCAGATTGATGACTTGAGAGTGACTTGATGGTGACTTCGTCCCAATTCTGCCAAATACATAATTATGGAGTTGTGTGCAAATTGTGTTTTGCATACAACAGGAATGTGAACACATCATAAAACAAGCTCTTTCAGGCCTAAATGTTGCCCCCACTGAGAGAGTTTTCAACATACACAGCCAGAGAAATGTGGGAATTCCAGAACACTTAGTATGAAACTCCAGATGCGTGTACCTGCAGATAAGAGCTGTGTTTATAGAATACACATTTAAATGGATCTCGCCTGTGAGTAATAATAACACCAACAGAACTACTCTTACAGGTAAGCTGTTAGTAACACTGAGCCCAAACTGAAACACACACATTGTACTGCAGTGTGAGTGGTGTGTGCGTGTGGCAGCTGCCTGATCATGCATAATAATGACTTTTTGTCTTTACAGGATGCATGTGTGTGTATGTGTACAAATGGCCATCTGAGAATGAGGGTGCAAATTTTTCCCTTTGCAGTTCACTGCACATGTAAATTGCTTGCACAGAGACAAGTAATAGAGGAAAAAGAAAGAAAGAAAAAAAGCCCAATGTGGAAAGAAGGCTGACAACCCTGCAAGTGCAAAGTAAAGAGGGTGTGAGTGAGGCGCACATCAACAACATCAAAACGGCTGCACCAAAGGATGCCCATGTTTGTTGTCATGCAATTATTTCACATCAGCAAAGGATTTTTGCATGAGCGTTCTTAATGCAAAACTATGAGTGTCTCACGTCTGACAGATTGTTCCCCATTTTAAACTAAAAGTGTTTTTTTTATGCTAAATATGACCTTTCGGGATGGATGTGAATGTTTGGTGTGCTCAGTGATGACCACAGACACATAAATCACACGCAGGCTGTTAGGACACATGGAAGGGCGTCTGAAAACACCAGAACCAATCAGATGGAGAGTCTGGATACATGACAGGAGGATAGATCAGTGCTGGAGCTCGAAAAAAAAAAAAAGTCCAGAGGAGGCTGCAGGGTAGTGAGTGTGTTTGGGAGGAGGGCCATTGATTGATCGAGTCTGGCTGTATTGATCCGCTATCAGCTCTATTTGTGAGGGAACCCATTAAGTTTCAGGGTTTGTTTAATGAATCGGTTCCCTGATGTTACTAGAAAGGCCCAGCCTCAGTCTGGGATGCATTTTTCTTACTGTAGTTACGACGCACTAACAGCACGATGAGGGCAACTCAGAAAATGGAATCCAATGTAATCGGCAGGGCAGCATGGTGGCTTAGTGGTCAGCACTGTTGCCTCACAGCGAGAAGGTCGTGGGTTCAATTCCCGTGGCCTTTCTGTGTGGAGTTTGCATGTTCTCACTGTGTTTGCGTGGGTTTCCTCCGGGTGCTCCGGTTTCCTCCACATCCAAAGACATGCAGGTTAGGTGGATGGAATCTTTAAAATTGTCCGTAGGTGTGTGTGTGGGTGTGTCTGTGTTGTTTGTCTATTTGTGCCCCTGCGACAGACTGGGTCTGGTCCTGGGTGTACCCCGCCTCACGCTCTATGACTGCTGGGATAGGCTCCAGCCCCCCGCGACCCTTAATTGAACTAAGCCGGTAGAAGATGAATGAATGTAATTCTGCAATTTAGTGCACAAATTACAATGAATTATCTGAACCATTTCCATTATACTGTATTGTTATATCTCAAAGCTGAGGCAAATAAACGTGGTTTTGTCACAGGCAGCTGGGGGGGGGGGGGGGGTTTGGGGGCAGAAAACTGACTTTTGCTCGTTGTTAATTTCAGCCTCAGTGTGTCACAACCATGATGTGCATGCTATACGTCTAAATTTTCCAGATTACCTTTGTGTTTTAATTGTTGTGATGATTTTGTACCACTTGCTGATGTAAGTTGTGTTTTGTATGTTTGCATTAACAACATGCATGTAGCAAGCACACTCAATTTTAAAAAAATTTTTTTTTTTACACATTTACTACAAAAATTCTGTCGCTGGCACTGTGCACACACTAAACGTAGCAGCGCTAAATTCACTCTACAATGACCACATGCGCCCCCCCCCCCCCCCAAATTGTGTTATGCACTGTATAAATAAAAGACAAAGAATATGGACTTTTATATCCCAATGTGCAATCATATGAAAGTAAGTTTGAGACAGCAGTTGTTTCGATACACACGTGACATCGCCATTTCCAGTGCATTTTACTGGGCGCTGTCGTCACTCTTGGTTGTCTTTTGAGGAATCAGTCATCGTGATCAATGGACTCTGTATGTATATGGGTTGGTTAACTGCAGCATTTTTGTCTCTGCATGCTTAACAATTCTTTGCTGTGCTTTTATGTGTATTATTTTTGTTGGTATGGTCAAAGCAGATGGTAACCCCACTGAGTCTGGTCTGCTTGAGGTTTCTATCAAATCAAATCAAATCAGTTTTATTTATATAGCGCCAAATCACAACAAACAGTTGCCCCAAGGCACTTTATATTGTAAGGCAAAAGCCATACAATAATTACAGAAAAACCCCAACGGTCAAAACGACCCCCTGTGAGCAAGCACTTGGCGACAGTGGGAAGGAAAAACTCCCTTTTAACAGGAAGAAACCTCCAGCAGAACCAGGCGCAGGGAGGGGCAGTCTTCTGCTGGGACTGGTTCACAAAACAAATAAATAAAAAAAAATGAAAGGGGGTGGTTTAAGGTTTAAATCTTATTCATATGTCATGCCTTGGGGCTACCCATGTTGTGATTTGGTGCTCTGTATAAATAAATTGAACTGTTTTCAGTAAAAGTAGTATTCTCCATGATACAGGATGTTTAAGAGCTCAGTTGTATTTAAAACAGCAAAATTCCACATTCTTTTAAAAAGCCTTGAAGCTTTGAATCTTCAAGGTCAAGGAATCCAATGCTAAGGCAACCAGGGCCAAGGTTTAAGTCATCCAAGCCTAAGGTGTAGGCATCCAAGACCAATGTTAAGGCATAAAAGCCTAAGGTTAAAGACATCCAAGCCGAAGTGAAGGCATCCAATGCCAAGGCATCAAGCCCAACATCAAGAAACCCAGTGCTAAGGCATTCACATCCAACAGTAAGGCTTTCAAGCCAAAGGTCAAGGCAACCAAGGCCAAGGTCAAGGCATCAAAGCCCAAGGTCAAGGCACCCAAGGCCAGGGTCAAAGCATCCAAGTCCAAGGTCAAGGTCAATGCATGCAAGGCAAATGATGAGCATCAAAGCACTACAACACTGTGTAGTAGTAGATAGATTTATTTATTTGAGTTTTCAAAATGCTTCCTGGCATCAATGGTGCCCTCGTTTGGTGTGTTTACCCCATTTTCATAGGAAAGATTAATTAGTCACCACTACTGCACGCCTTCATGGACACTTTTTACTTTACTATATATATATATATATATATATATATATATAATATATATATATATATATATATATATATATTGTGTGTGTGTGTGTGTGTGTGTACAGTGAGGAAAATAGTATTTGAACACCCTGCAATTTTGCGAGTTCTCCCACTTTAGAATCATGGAGGTGTCTGAAATTTTCTCTTAGGTGCATGTCCACTGTGAGAGACATAATCTAAAAAAAAAAAAATCAGGAAATCACAATGTATGTTTTTTTTTTTAAATAATTTATTTGTATGTTACTGCTACAAATAAGTATTTGATCCCCTACCATCCAGCAAGAATTCTGGCTCATACAGACCTGTTAGCTTTTCTTAAGAAGCCCTCTTATTCTGCACTCTTTACCTGTATTAATTGCACCTGTTTGAACTTGTTACCTGTATAAAGACACCTGTTCACACACTCAATCCATCACACTCCAACCTGTCCACCATAGCCGAAGACCAAAGAGCTGTCTAAGGACACCAGGGACAAACTTAGACCTGCACAAGGCTGGGATGGACTACTGGACAACGGCAAGCAGCTTGGTGAGAAGACAACAACTGTTATGATTATTTATTAGAAAGTGGAAGAAACACAAGATGACTGTCAATCTCCCTCAGTCTGGGATTCCATGCAAGATCTCACTTTGTGGGGTAAGGATGATTCTGAGAAAGCTCAGAACTACACAGGAGGACCTGGTCAATGACCTGAAGAGAGCTGGGACCACAGTCACAAAGATTACTTAGTAACACATGATGCTGTCATGGTTTAAATCCTGCAGGGCAGCAAGGTCCCCCCTGCTCAAGCCAGCACATATCCAGGCCTGTTTGAAGTTCACCAGTGACCATCTGGATGATCAGCGGAGGCATGGGGAGAAGGTCATGTGGTCAGATGAGACCAGAATAGAGCTTTTTGGAATCAACTCCACTTACCATGTTTAGAGGATGAGAACCCCAACAAAACCATCCCAACTGTGAAGCATGGGGGTGGAAACATCATACTCTGGGGGTGCTCTTCTGCAAAGGGGACAGGACGACTGCACCGCATTGAAGGGAGGATGGATGGGGTCATGTATTGCGAGATTTTGGCAAACAACCTCCTTCCCTCAGCAAGAGCACTGAAGATGAGGTCATGGCTGGGTCTTCCAGCAGACAATGACCCCAAACACACAGCCAGGGTAACTAAGGAGGGGCTCCGTAGAAGCATTTCAAGGTCCTGGAGTGGCCTGGCCAGTCTCCAGACCTGAACTCAATAGAAAATCTTTGGAGGGAGCTGAAACTCCAAACCTGAAAGATTTGGAGAAGATCTGTATGGAGGAGTGGACCAAAATCCCTGCTGCAGTGTGTGTAAACCTGGTGAAAAACTACAGGAAACGTTTGATGTTTAATTGCAAACAAAGGCTACTGTACCAAATATTAACACTGATTTTCACAGATGTTCAAATACTTATTTACAGCAGTAACATACAAATAAATTATTAAAAAAATCATACATTGTGATTTCCAGATTTTTATTTTTTTTTTAGATTATGTCTCTCACAGTGGACATGCACCTAAGATGAAAATTTCAATTTCAGACCCCTCCATGATTTCTAAGTGGGAGAACTTGCAAAATCGCAGGGTGTTCAAATACTTATTTTCCTCACTCTGTGTGTGTGTGTGTGTGTGTGTGTATATATATATATATATATATATATATATATATATATATATATATATATGTATATTAAACTGACTGCTGTGACTGATAACTGAAAACACGACAAAACCAAATCAACGGTCATAACCACATTGTCTAATTCGTAAAGTAAGTGCGCGGTGGACAGCCCACTGTTACTTTATCAGGACAGCGGCTCAGACGCAAATCCATCAGGCTTTGGTCTGAATGAAACCGGACTGACTGATTGATTTATGGATGTCAAATGAAGGGCAAAGAGACAAACAAAAAGAACACTGCAGAGTGAGACAGAGGTCCAGGGGAGGGGAGCAGCAGACATATGGATGAAGCACGGGCCCCCTGATGGGGGAAGGAGAGTATTGAATCAGACAGAGACAAATGGAGTGTAACAGTCAGAGAGAAAGAAATTCAGACATATGCCTGCTGACCTCAACCCTTTTTTCCAGCCAATCAATACAGGGAAATGCACGTGTCTGGATATTTGTGTGTCTGTGCACACTTGTTTGGTGGTGGTGGTGGTTGGGGTTTTGGGTGGAGGGGGGGGTGGTGGTGGTGGGGCATTGTCACTGTCACTCTGCATAAACATCAGTGGCACAGTGACATTACCTTGGTCCCGTCTGACTCTCTGGCCCTCCAACCTTTGCACGTGCCTCTATTTAATTTTGTGCTTGGTAATCCTATAAGCGACTGAGAGGTCTGTAGCACTTAGACTGCCCCCGTCACCGTGCTCCGTGAGGAAAATGGCACAGAAAACATAAATCACTGATGCATTATTCTCCCTCTGCTTATGTGCAGATCATACATGTTTCACCACCTGCTCAATTTGGTTTGCATTTTCAGAAAATAATTTATGACAAATAACAAACATGAATAGATATTATTTGGAGTTTGAAGGTTGTTTTTTTTTTTTTTGGCCTCGATGCCTGAGTCCCTCGTCCTCAGAAGCACTGGCTCATAAACACACCAGAACAAACGCCAAAGCTCCATTTGGCGCCACAAATAAAAGCAGCAGTTTCTGAGTGATAATTCCTTTGACACATGTCCGCTGCACGCCGAGGAGTGCGTTTGAGTTTCTATTAATCAGCTAAAATGTCTTGTGCTTTACCCAGGATTCACCCCCCCCCCCCCATTGACCTTGTTATTGCCTTTTAACACTGAGACATTTTCATATACATTTTCAGCCAATAAAGATGAAACCCCAGCATGGCTTTACTCCAACCCAAACTACTAAATCGACCCAACATTCAATTACAGAGTCATCTTCAAATGAATGGACGTGAAGCTGTGGCCGAAAGAAAGAGAGAGAGAGGGAGGGAAAGAGAGAGGAAGAATTGTCCAGGCTTTGATGTGAAACAAAGACAGATGACATCACAATAGCAGCCAGGATCAGATGAAGCGATGCCTGATGGGATTTCAGGCGTGAGAGCATCCAGTACTTTGGCTGAAAAGGGAGTGAAGGTGTGCAGATGATGGAGCTTCCCTCCCTGTTCCAGCTCTCGTCTGTCATTGGTTCACTGTTTAACTTGTAATCACTATTATGGCCTCAAAGGGCAGCGTGTTATGAGGCGGGTAAATAAAGCGACACTCGGTGATTAACAAGCGGATGCTCCCATGAAGATCTCATAGAGGACAAAGAAATGTTCCAAACCTTGAGTAGTTACACGGTGGAGTTCCTCTCATGTCTAAAATGGAGGTCTTCTGAAAGTAGAACAGCACTCAGCAGAAATGCAGACACATTCTTGAAGACTTAGGGTCATATCTTACACCAGGGCCCGGTTTCATTAAGCAGTCCAATCTTTTAGTCTACTAAACTTACTTAGTCGACTAAGATTAGTCACAGAACACTAACCGTCTAAACTTGTAGATTAGCCGTCTAACGTTAGTCAAGGATTTTCAATGGGCATAAGCAGCCTTGTGAGTGTCGTCAAGAAACGCCAACAATGCGTGAAGGTTTTGTTTACTTCCAGGATGGTCGTCTGCTACAAACATGGCCAAGTCCGCCACACCAGAGAAGCGCTCCCGGATAAAGGCCCCTATGTTCTCCAAAGTGGAGAAAGCTCTCCTTTTGAAGGAATATGAGCTGAACTAACATCCCCCATGGTCGACTTTGAGATGTAGATGGTGTCACCGATAACCTGCTGAAAGCATGGGCGGCCAGCACCCCCATAACATCCTCAAGAAAATAATTCCTCATTTATTATTTTAATTTAATTTTATCATGTTTTTAATGCCTTGTCCACACTGAAACTAAACTTCTGCTATACAATCTTTTTTTTTTTTTGTCATTTTCAAAAAGTGTAGAAAATCGCGAAATGACACGCACATCACAAAATGTATTGGCATGCAGGGTCAAAAAATAGCATCAAAAGCAAAAAAGAAAGAGACCCGGACAGCCAGTCAGCTCCCCTTCTTTTTTTCCTCTTTTTTTTCTAGCAAACCTTAATGCAGCACCAAAATGTGACGTTTCGGGCCTCGCCCTTCCTCAGACATAATTATCACGTCAGGATGCACCTGTATATAAACACACCAATGATTAGCAACATGTGTTGCCAATCATTCTGCACACAATCAAACAGGGTACATGCTGAATAAATGTTACAGTTCAATCAATTAAAATATCTATTGCATATGAAAAAAGACACATATCACTACGGTTGAAATCCAATAAATTACATGACAAAAAAATGCTGATTTAATACTTAAAAAAATCTATTACCTGTAAAAGGGCCCTAATCCATTGCCAAATGGGCCAGAACTACCTATAGGCAAAATTTATAATACACTACAACAGTTAAAAATGACATAATTAAATAATTTAATAAATTCATATATGTCAGTTTAAAAAAAAAACTCAATTAAATCCATAATAGGCATGATAATAAAGAATAAACCTAAGCCACTAACCAATCAATGCCTCTGCACAGTACCACAGCATCAAACAAACTAGACTGCTGTGGACAACTAATAATAATAATAAAAAAAAAGCCAAAAGAAAAAGCACAATACTAGAATTGAATCAATATAAACAGACAACAGGGAAAGATCACAAAAACAACTGCATAAATATACATGATGACAAAGCTACAAAAAAGAATCACAAAAAAGGTCTGATGTCAAAGTCCTTATTAAGTCCTTTAGGATTGAGAGTGTCCAGTGTGTAGATCCAATAAGTTTCTCTTCTGAGTAAATTTTGATTAATGTCACCACCACGGTTTGTCAATTTTACTTGTTCTATCCCAATAAATCTCAATGTGCTTACATTATGTTGAGCCTGTGTGAAATGAGTGGCCACTGAACTTTTCTTGTCTTTATTCCGAATATTAGATCTGTGTTCCGATATTCTAATTTTAAGAGGTCTTGTTGTCTTGCCAATGTAGGCTAGGCCACAAGGGCATTTTGACATATAAATAACATTGGCAGTGTTGCATGAAATAGCGCCACGAATTTTAAAGACTTTGCCAGTACTGGGATGAGAAAATGACTGAGTTGTATATGTAAAATTACATTGGGCACAATGGCCACAACTATAGTTCCCATGTGGTGATACTTGTGAAGAATCTGGTTGACAGCATGACGAAAATCCCTGAGTGATGATTCAGTATCACTCCAAACAAAAAATATGTCATCAATATACCTCTTCCAATGTGCAATATGTTGTAAATAAGAATTACCGGTTCCAGAAAGAACAACTTTTTCAAAGAAGCCACAAAACAAAGAAGCAAAACTAGGGGCCATCCTGGACCCCATGCTCGTCCCGGAAATCTGTAAATAGTAGTCAGACTCAAACATAAAAAAATTTGATGTCAACACAATTTCCATCAGATCTACAATGCTTTTAGTACTCTGTGTATATTCAGTCCTTTGATTTAAGAAAAATTCTACAGCTCTGAGACCACTCTCAATCGGAACATTTGTATATAAGGACTCTATATCCATAGTGACCAAGAAACACTGATGTGGGACTGTAATAGATTGTAACTTTTTCAGAAATTCCATGGAATCTTTAACATAAGAGGGAAGTGATGTAACTAATGGCTGTAAAAAATAATCAACAAAGGCTGAGATATTTTCTGTTAAGCAGCCAATGGCTGAAACAATGGGTCTGCCTGGAGGTGTGTTTGTATACTCTTTGTGGATCTTGGGAAGAATATACAGGACTGGAGTGACTGGACTGTCCACCTTCATAAACCGATGCTCAGATGTCGACATTTCATTGTCTGCCAAAAGATCATCAAGTTTTTTATGAATCCTCTGTTTAAACTCTGTAGTGGGATTCTGGTCCAATTTTCTATAAAAGGATACATTGTTTAATTGTCTTTGTATTTCTTTAATATACTTTGTCCGGTCCAAAATTACAATGGCTCCCCCTTTGTCAGCACTTTTAATGATGATCGAATTATCCTTCTTAAGAGACTCCAATTCAGTCCTTTGCTCCCTGCTAAGATTGTCCGCTACGTTATATTGTCTTTTTGTAGAGAGAAGTCGAGACACATCAAATTCCACGAGTCCGCAGTATGTATCTATGGAGGCATTTCTCCTCTGTGGTGGAATGAATGTACTTTTACCTCTGAATGGTGTTTTGGCCCAGAAAAGAATGGTTGATCGATATTATTCGCTTCCTGTTGTTCTTGTATCAGTCTCACCTCACCAATCTCAGAGCCTTGAGTGACAGAAGCGGACGAATTGAGTTCATAGCACCATAAAACTCCTTCAAGCGTAAATTACAAAAAAACTTCTGAAAATCCACTATGGCATCAAAGTCTTTACAATACATAGTAGGCACAAAGGAAAGGCCTTTACTGAGCGCTAATACACAGGTTTCAGATAATGTTTTACTCGACAAATTTATGACATTGTGTACCTGCGTGATGTCTGTCTCCTGGGATATGGGTCCCTTATGACACGTTCTCTTCCCCCTCCTGCATGACCTCTTCCTCGTGTTTGTTGACTTCGATGGTCTTCTCCTCGATGTCTGTCTAAAAAAGGATCAACTCTTAATGAGCCGGAGCTGGATTCAGAGTCAAAGTCAGTGGTGGTGTCATCATGACCAAGTATTTCTATATTGCTTCCATGATTAGCCCGTGTAGCTGTAGCCCCACGTCTGCTCCGTGAACTGAAGTTTCTCCATGGATAAACCTTACCACTTCTGTAGTCCGAGGCGTCTCTCTCGAACTTCTTTTTCTTGGACGCTGTAATCTCTTCCTGTAGCGCTTTTTGAAGTCGTTCACATTCGGTAAAAAGTTGCTGAGCCGAATAGTCTGTGAGTTCGCTAGTTATTTGCAATTTAACTTCTGTGATCTCGCTACGTACTCGCATAAGACTTCGTGAAACTTCCTGTATTGTAAGCACTATCAAATCAAAGGGGCACTTGTTTAACACTTCGCTCCATCGATCACAAAAAGTGGCATTGTGTCTACCAATAATAGGTCCTTTATTAATTCTTAAACCACGTGGAATTCTTTTCACATGCATGTAATCACTTAAAGTGACAGCGTGGAGATGAAGACGTGTTTCTTTAGCTTGTAAGCGCTCCAATGTGAGCTGAAGATCAGAAGAAGAAGTAATTGCAATCCCACCTGTGTCGCTAAAAAGTGAATCTGATAAAATAATTCGAGCATAGTCCTCTTTAGTCAGATCAAGTGTTGCTGAAGCATCCACATCGATAAAAAATCTCAAAAACAGGAGTCAAAAGTGGAATGCAGTGTCAACAAAATACAGCAGAAAATCATGAAATGACACGCACATCACAAAATGTATTGGCGTGCAGGGTCAAAAAATAGCATCAAAAGCAAAAAAGAAAGAGACCCGCACAGCCAGTCAGCTCCCCTACAGACAACAGGGGGGAGCTGACTGGCTGTGCGGGTCTCTTTCTTTTTTATTTTCAAAACATGTTCCATTCAAGAAATATCTCCGTTCTCACAGATCCAGTGAAACTGTGTGAAAATGATGTAGTACATATGCCAGGCCTGTATGTGGCACTGTAACGTTTCTACAAAAATGGGGAAGAAGACCTGGGGCTAACAACAAAAGCTAAAACTTTAAAAGCCTGCTCACGGATTAAATAAATGAAAGGAGGGAACAGGAGGATGCATGAGGAGTGAGGAGGTCTTTGAGGTATGTGGGGGCATTGCCATGGATGCATTGGTAGGTGATGAGAGCAATCTTAAAATGGATTCTGTAGGTGATGGGGAGCCAGTGAAGGTTATGGAGTATAGGTGTGATGTGTTCCTGTTTACGTACTGTTATCAGAATTCTAGCTGCATTGTTTCAAATGTATTGAAGCCTTTGAAAGTTTCTTTCCAGAGATCCCAAAGAGCAGGGAGTTACAGTAGTCAAGCCCAGAGGAGACAAAGGCATGGACGAGTTTTTCAGCATCAATGATGATGTTGTACTGCAGTGAGTGTAGTTTCAAGTTGCTGAAATGGTTCAGTTTTTGCTGCCCAAATGTCCACGAGTGGATTTAGAAAGAAGTGGAGTCGGTGTCACCTAAAGAACTACCTGAGGAACAGCAGAAGGTACAGACGAACCAGTGACCCAGTGTTACTCCTGGCAATTACCCCTCAGAGAACACAGCCTCTGGACAGGAACCAAATAATTGATGCTGTTGCACTTAACCACAAAAACAGAAGCATTGTACTGTTATGAAGACATCAATGGTAGGTGAAAGATTTTCTACCTGCTTTTAGCATTTTTCTCCTGAGGCTATAGGCTACATGTGTAGGTCTGTGAATATTTGTACTGAACAGTAGCCTAGGTTTGTGTGTGTGATTTTGGTCATTCTGTATGTCATTAGCGACTGCTAGAGATCAGAATGTGGCTACGCACGCCCGTGAATGTGACACAGGTGTAGTAGAGATCCGGCGCGGCACATGAGCCCATAGCATCTTCATAAAAATACCAAGCTCCCCCATAGCACCTGCAAGAAAAAAAAGTCTCTGGAGCCGCCACTGGCTGAAAGGTCGCACAGGTGTAAAACCTCAGCATAATCAAAACCTGAAGAAGGGCTGGCAGGCCATGTTTCCTCCTCGTTTGGTGGTTGATGGCTGGAGCTACCATGTCCACGATGAAGAGGATTGTAGGTGGGGGGAAGTGGTATTGCTGTTGAACCTCAGTGTCTGTAAACATCTCCAGTGGATTATTCTGGTCCTGGAACACCTGCGCATGCCACAAAGCTCCATCAAGCGGGGGTACATGATAGCCGCCATTTTTGAGGTAAGACACTGAAGTTTTGTCGGCTAAAATATACTCAACAAAAATATAAACGCAACACTTTTGGTTTTGCTCCCATTTTGTATGAGATGAACTCAAAGATCTAAAACGTTTTCCACATACACAATATCACCATTTCCCTCAAATATTGTTCACAAACCAGTCTAAATCTGTGATAGTGAGCACTTCTCCTTTGCTGAGATAATCCATCCGACCTCACAGGTGTGCCATATCAAGATGCTGATTAGACACCATGATTAGTGCACAGGTGTGCCTTAGACTGCCCACAATAAAAGGCCACTCTGAAAGGTGCAGTTTTATCACACAGCACAATGCCACAGATGTCGCAAGATTTGAGGGAGCGTGCAGTTGGCATGCTGACAGCAGGAATGTCAACCAGAGCTGTTGCTCGTGTATTGAATGTTCATTTCTCTACCATAAGCCGTCTCCAAAGGCGTTTCAGAGAATTTGGCAGTACATCCAACCAGCCTCACAACCACAGACCACGTGTAACCACACCAGCCCAGGACCTCCACATCCAGCATGTTCACCTCCAAGATCGTCTGAGACCAGCCACTCGGACAGCTGCTGAAACAATCGGTTTGCATAACCAAAGAATTTCTGCACAAACTGTCAGAAACCGTCTCAGGGAAGCTCATCTGCATGCTCGTCGTCCTCATCGGGGTCTCGACCTGACTCCAGTTCGTCGTCGTAACCGACTTGAGTGGGCAAATGCTCACATTCGCTGGTGTTTGGCACGTTGGAGAGGTGTTCTCTTCATGGATGATGCAAAGGAGATGTGTTGCACTGCATGAGGCAAATGGTGGTCACACCAGATACTGACTGGTATCCCCCCCATGAAACAAAACTGCACCTTTCAGAGTGGCCTTTTATTGTGGACAGTCTATGGCACACCTGTGAGGTGGGATGGATTATCTCAGCAAAGGAGAAGTGCTCACTATCACAGATTTAGACTGGTTTGTGAACAATATTTGAGGGAAATGGTGATATTTTGTATGTGGAAAAAGTTTTAGATCTTTGAGTTCATCTCATACAAAATGGGAGCAAAACCAAAAGTGTTGCGTTTATATTTTTGTTGAGTGTAAGATGAGCCTCCTCTGTAGCAGGCTAAAAACTTTAGTCAGCTAACGCAAAACTTTATCTGATGTTAGCCATTTGTGCAATGACGGGGAATTAGCTAGAATTTATATATCAGCAGAGGTGTCAGAGAAACAGATTGGCAGAGTTGTGGTAAAAATATGATGGCACATATTAATATTTGGCTAATTGCTAATTGCACTTGGTTGCTTGAAGGTTAATAAACATTTGACAGTAATACTCATTGCTGTGAGGTCAACACTGTCAGCTTTAAATTTATATATAATTTTAAGATTTTTTTTTTTTTCAGCATTGTCTAATTTTTAAAAACATTTGTTAGAAAAGTAATGGAAGTACATTACCTTCCCATCACTGTTTAAAGATCAGGAGCAGATACAAAAGCAGCGTTTTCCCCAAACGCTTCGCCAGAGTGGCTCAGAATCAAGGAAGAATAAGTTTGAGCTCCTGTATGATTTACGGCTGTTGCCCTGATAACTTGGCACAGTGAGTGGTTAAGCCGGCTGTGCCCGGTGTGCACGTCGAGTTATGTCCAGCAGCTGTCTCACGGCTGTGGCAAGCCATCTGTGAGTGGACCCGGTCCAAAGAGTGCCTCGCCCAGGGGCTCTGAAACCCCCAGTTTACCTGAGGTCAAAACACAGGCAACGAAAAACTAATGTTAAACATCTGCCACAGTCCAGGTTAAACAACTGGGTTTAATAGGGGGGTGTTAACACTACTGCTGGTTCAGAAACCAGTGAGCTGCTTTCGATACCCAGTGGTGTCAGTAACGAGTGATGTTGTTTGCTGCAGGATCAGATGTAAGAAGCATAACAACAGCACGCCTTGTTGTTCATTTTATGAGGCTATTTTTCTTTTTGCTCCTCGCCAATGTATCCGCTGCCAACATGTTCTAGCGGCCAGTCCTTCCAGCGTGGAGTTGGTGTCAGCCCGCTGTGAGCCAATGCAGTCTGATTTATGAAGCTTCACCATGGGGATGATAATGTGTACAGTAGATATTTAATGCACGGAGACGAAGCGTGCGAGAAGGATGGAGGGTTTATTAGAGTCATAATCAACCCACCAGCTGGACTGGAGAAGTCTATCATGGGGAAGGACATGGCAACTAGGAGACATGGAAATCAGCGGTTCTTCAAACCTCCATTCTCACTGCTGCCAGCTGACAAAATATCATTCTTAACGGGGTTTAAGTGGGCAAAATTATTTTTAATCACCATTTCTTAGATGGTGTGGGGTTTGAAGTTTGAAATCCTGTCCTGTACTTTTCTTTTCTATGTATTTTCTAAGGAGTTCCCCTCTAAAACCTCCATATATCATCCCCTAAAACATATATTTAGGCATGTAAACCAGGTTCCTATGTAAAACAACAACAACAAAACAAAAACTGAAATTGTGGCCATTTTGGATGCCATGTTGGAATTTGACCACAAGCAGATTTTCAGACACTTTTAGTTTGTGATTTCTAGCTTATCTTGAACCAGAACAAACACTCTGAAAAACAGCTTCTTTAAAAAAAAAACATGGACTCAGTTCTCATATCATGAAATCATAAATGTGTATATACACACAATGGATAAGTGCAATACATAATTGTTGTGGACTGTGAGCAGTCATTAAAATTAAATAAAATCATCTTTGCTTTTCAATTTAGTAGTAAAATTTAAAATATTTTAGGTTTTAATAAAATGTCATCTGAAGTTATTAAAACAGACACAAGTCATTTATCTGGCCTGGTTCAACATAGAATATTGAAATATTTTATCTTTGTTGATCATATTTGTGATTAAAGTTTTGAACGGCAACTTTAAGCAATGAAGATAAAATATTATGTTTATAATACTTTGACTCTATTTTGGAACAAAGCATCCTGTAATGTCTAATCAAAACATGTATTTCATATTTAATCCCAAAGACATTTATGGAAAATATTTATTTTTCTTTCAGAATAATGCAGAGTACAACAAAGCAAGAGCGTGATCATTCACAGGCAGTAACACACACAACACACACACACACTAAAAGGGGCAAATATTTCATGGTTCAACAAACAGATAAAACAGTTGCATCCTTTTTCATTTGAAAGAAAAACAATAATTTTCCACTTAAAAACTTTCATATGAGGAAAAACTGAAATCACAATCACATGCCAGTTTTGCAGTTCGTCTCCTGTGAACGTCTACGTGCATCATGTGACACTGATGAAAACTAACACACGAGGAGCACGTTCCCAGAAACCACATAAAGAAGAAGAATCTGATCTCAGCATGTGATCTGGACTAAATTTGATGCCACTTATTAACTTCTGCAAATCATCTGCAAAAACCTACACCGAATTATGACACGAAAACCAGTTTTAACCGTAAAAACATTTAAAAACCTCCAGAAAAGTTGCGTAGTTTAAACTTCAAACTGAGCTTGAACATAGATGCAGAATCAGGTCCACCATTCTTAAAAACAGAGCGACCATGCAAGAAAGACTGGTGAGGGAAACCACCAAGACACTCAACTCTGAAAGAGTTATAGTTATTCTGTAACTGTGACTGGAGAAACCATCCATCCATTTTCTTCCGCTTTATCTGGAGTCGGGTCACGGGGGCAGCAGCTCAAGCAAAGCCGCCCAGACCTCCCGATCCACACACACCTCCCCCAGCTCCTCCGGGGGAACCCCAAGGCGTTCCCAAGCCAGCAGAGAGATGTAGTCCCTCCAGCGTGTCCTGGGTCTTCCCCGGGGCCTCCTCCCAATGGGACGTGCCCGGAACACCTCTCCAGCGAGGCGTCCAGGGGGCATCCGGAAAAGATGCCCAAGCCACCTCAACTGACTCCTTTCGCTGTAAAAGTGATGATTTGTATGAATAACAATTCTTACATTTAGTTTGTCCAATTATGGCTTCCGAAAATGGAAAGATTATATATGAAAAATGGCTGTAATTTCTAAATAGTTATTGCCATATTGTTTGTTCAACCCCTTGAATTAAAACAGAGCATCTATACTCCAAGTACATCTTGACTCTTTTGTCTCAACTCCATAGTGGTGATGCACAGAGGCACAACTATAAAAATCGTGTCACAGTCCAAATACTTTGGGCTTTTCGACTGTTGAAACACCCCGCTCACTGTGGACCTGAACATCACCACCTGTCCAAACGGGCCCAGATCCAGCAGGTGTTCTTCATCGAAACTGACAAATTTGCTTTCAGTCTTGAAGGGAAAGTTGCACAAATTGTGCAACCATGCACACAAGCTGTTGTTTGATGACATTAGTTTCAATAAGTGAAGTCTGGACAATATATTTACCATCTGATGGCATCCAGAGGAACTGACTCAGTGATATCCCCTTGATGTAATGTGTGGAACAGCAAAGCCTAATTAAATTATACAGTGTAATTTTATTCTGGTGTGGAGCGTCACCTCAGTAATGTGAGACGCGTTGTGGTGATTATGACCACTTCAAAATGCTTCGTGCAGATGTTAGACAAACCTGCAGTCAAAAGCACGCCAACAAAACCGGCTTTCATAAGAACCTCTTTCGGTCCAATCTCTCAAATGATCTAACACCTGCACACAATCACAAAAGTATTTCTTTCTTACTTTAAAAAGAATTTTAAGATTGCAGCTGCAGACAGTGGCAGCAATTCAAGGGAGATAACAGGATATCTGCATAAGAGGTGATTAAAGGTGAATGAATGAATGGGTTTATTCGGCACACACACAAATCCGAAAGAACAGAAACATACCAATAATATGAATGTTATATAAACAAGCCTGTGAGTCCGAAAGGGTGTGGGCAGAAGCAAAGCTTATCAACGCCCACCCCTGCTAGAATGAGTGCAATTATAACAGTCATAACAACATATATACAAATTCACAACACACTACATATCAACACAGACATACACTTCAATATTCAATTACATTTCAATTCATGTATAAGTATGTTATGTATAAAGCGCCAAATCACAACAAACTTGGCCCAAGTCACTCCATATTAACCCTGCCGACCCCCAGAGCAAGCACTAAGCAACTGTGGTGAGGAAAAACACCCTCTTAGGAAGAAACCTCAAGCAGACCAGGCTCTAGGGGGTGACCCTCTGCTTGGGCCGTGCATATATACCTGTATACGTACATACATACACATTATATACATATATACACTTATACACACACTCACATATATACCTATATACATACCCACTAACACATAAATAAATATACACTAGATATATATATACACATACATACATTTATACCTACACATACATATACGAGGTCTGTCCATAAAGTATAGGTCCTTTTTATTTTTTCAAAAACTATATGGATTTCATTCATATGTTTTTACGTCAGACATGCTTGAACCCTCGTGCGCATGCGTGAGTTTTTCCACGCCTGTCGGTGACGTCAGTCGCCTGTGAACACTCCTTGTGGGAGGAGTCATCCAGCCCCTCGTCGGAATTCCTTTGTCTGAGAAGTTGCTGAGAGACTGGCGCTTTGTTTGATCAAAAGTTTTTCTAAACCTGTGAGACACATCGAAGTGGACACGGTTCGAAAAATTAAGCTGGTTTTCAGTGAAAATTTTAACAGCTGATGAGAGATTTTGAGGTGATACTGTCGCTTTAAGGACTTCCCACGGTGCGAGACATCACGCAGCGCTCTCAGGCAGCGTCATCAGCCTGTTTCAAGCTGAAAACCTCCACATTTCAGGCTCTATTGATCCAGGACGTCGTGAGAGAACAGAGAAGTTTCAGAAGAAGTCGGTTTCAGCATTTTATCCGGATATTCCACTGTTAAAGGAGATTTTTTTAATGAAAGACGTGCGGACGGGTCCGTGCGTCGGCTCGCAGCCGCCGCGACACTCCGCCACAGGAAAAACACCTCTGTTGGAAGCCTTAAGGACAAGTTGGAACATGTCCAGCTGTTAAACAATTTCTCATATACTCACTCCACTGAAAGCCATCAAAAGCCGCCTGGATTTTACAAATGGTTATCAACACGGAGGTGTTTTTCCTGTGCCGCCGCACCGCGCCGGCTGCGTCCCGACGCGCGGACCCGTCTGCACGTCTTTCATTAAAAAAATCTCCTTTAACAGTGGAATATCCGGATAAAATGCTGAAACTGACTTCTTCTGAAACTTCTCTGTTCTCTCACGACGTCCTGGATCAATAGAGCCTGAAATGTGGAGGTTTTCAGCTTGAAACAGGCTGATGATGGCGCCTGAGAGCGCTGCGCGACGTCTCGCACTGTGGGAAGTCCTTAAAGCGACAGTATCACCTCAAAATCTCTCATCAGCCGTTAAAATTTTCACTGAAAACCAGCTTAATTTTTCGAACCATGTCCACTTCGATGTGTCTCACAGGTTTAGAAAAAATTTTGATCAAACAACGCGCCAGTCTCTCAGCAACTTCTCAGACAAAGGAATTCCGACGAGGGGCTGGACGACTCCTCCCACAAGGAGTGCTCACAGGCGAATGACGTCACCGACAGGCGTGGAAAAACTCACGCATGCGCACGAGGGTTCAAGCATGTCTGACGTAAAAACATATGAATGAAATCCATATAGTTTTTGAAAAAAATAAAAAGGACCTATACTTTATTGACAGCCCTCGTACATACCCCTACACATATACACATATATATACACGCACACATATACATACATACACACACACACATGTATACATATATACACATACATACTACATATATGCATATACATATATACACGTACATATACATACATATTGACTGATCATTTATTTTGAGTTTTACAAAATAAGCATTTCTTTGACATCTACATTTACCCACATTGGGTTGAAAAGAACAGGAGATACAAACATACACGCATACATACCCGCGCACTTAACCCGAAAAGGGGTGGGATGAAGACGAACTTATTTAATCCCACCCCCAAATACCCATACGTTATTACGACTACCGAGTGTGACCAATATTCCTTTTTTATTACTATGTAATTGATATCATATATTAGTGATGAGTATCTATAATAACAATAATAATAATAATGATAAAAACAATTCCCACCATAATAGACAGTAATAATGACAATAATTGTTGTCAATCAAAAAAAAAAAAAGTTTTTTTTAATGTCTATTATTATTACTACCATTTTTTTTTTAATTGCTATTAATATTACTGGTGTCATTCTTAAGCCATTTTCATATGTCAATAAATTCCCCACATTTACTCAGAAAATGACTATTTAAAAGGACTATTCTTGTGTGTGTCGATGGTAATTCTGTCTCAATATATACATATATACATACATACACAAAATACACACGTACATCACCTGTATACACAATACATATACATACGTATATACAATTATGCTACATTCATTTTATTATTTTATTAATTTAATTACCTTAACTTTTTTATTAATTTATTATTATTATTATTTTCTTTTTCTTTTTTTCTTTTTTTTCCCCCTTCCCCTCCTTCCCCATTTGTCATGTGTGTGGTGCATTAAAAGTTGCAAAGTATTTTGTAAAGCTGCTGCCAGAGAGGGGTCACCCCCTGACACAGGTCCACCCTTTGCTGAATGTCCTAGGCTCTGCATTAAAAGACAAGGTTCTGGAGTCTGCTGGCAGAAGGGGGAGACCTTTGAGCAACAGACCCCCACTTGCCGACCCTGATCTGGTGATAATGATGTAAGTGATGTAAGAGGGGGAAACAAGGAGGAAAGAAAAGGAAAAGTCTTTTTATGTATCAATAAACTTACATATGTACATATTTATATAAATGTAAACATAAATATACATATATGTATATATACATACATACACACCCACATATACATACATATTATACATACACATATATACATACATACACACATATATATATACATACATACACACACGCATACACACATATATACGTATACATACATACATATACATGTTTCCCCCTCTCTCTAAGTTATTACCATCATCACCATACTTCTATTTGACTAGAATTTCAACTACAGGATCATGATGTATAACAATAATAATTTTGACCATGGTTACGACACCGGCAATAACAGGTATTATGCAAATATGTTAACATCTATTATATTAACAAACATATAGAAAGATTTTATTATCATTATTATCATTTTTTTATAATATAGTTTACAATTATGGCTATGATATATATAATTAAATTGATGTACAGGATAATTCCAGGTATTTTATGAAAGTTTGTGTGTCCTAGCGAGACCCCTTCTATTGCTGACAAGGCAAAAAGCAAAGGTAAATTAACTAGAAATAAATTAAAAAGACGTGACGATCACGCACCTCTCTCCTCATTCATGTATTTCAACAGAACCATTTCTTTGTATCTTTTTTTGATGGATGTTAGGACATCGCTTGAGCTGAGGTGCCAAACTATTCCACAGCTTAATGCCACACACGGACACACAGAAACTTTTCCTGGTAGTTCTCACTGCCTTGACTTTAAAGTTACCACATCCCCTCAAGTTATAGCTTCCTTCTCTCTGGGTGAAGAGACTCAGAATATTACTGGGTAATGAGTTTTTACTGGCTTTATATAATAATTATGCAGTATGAAAATTAACCAGATCTGGCATTTTCAACAATTTGGATTGCAAAAATAGACTATTTGTGTGATCAAGATATCCTACCTTATAGATGATTCTTATTGCCCGCTTTTGGATTATACAGAGGGGATGTAGCAAACTTTTGTAATTGTTACCCCAGATTTCTATACAATATGTTAAGTAAGGAGAGATTAAAGAACAATACAATAAATATAATGCATTATGATCCAGAAAATATTTTGCTTTGTACATAATAGAGACATTCTTGGAAACTTTTTTATGTATGTGGCTGATATGAGACTTCCAGCTTAATTTACTATCGATGGTTATCCCTAAAAATTTGACTTCTGACACTTTATCTATTTCGACACCGTCTATATTTATTGGTAAATTAGAATTGACATTATGATTTCCAAAAAACATGACTTTAGTCTTTTTTATATTTAGGGATAATTTATTAATATTCAACCAAGTTTTCAGCTTAATTAATTCACTATTTACGACATTAATAAGTTTGCTATAGTTATCACTGGAATAGAATATATTGGTATCACCTGCAAATAATAATAATTTTAATAATTGTGACACATTAAATATGTCATTTATATAAAGATTAAAAAAATGTGGACCCAGTATGGATCCCTGTGGGACCCCACAAGGGATGCCCAAACACCCAGATTTAAATGCACCCATCTGTACAAACTGATGTCTCTCCGTTAAATAGCTTTGAATCCAGTTCCAAGCCACTCCCCTGATACCATATCTTTCCAATTTATTGAGTAGAATTGAGTGATTAAGTGTGTCAAATGCTTTCTTTAAATCAATGAATATTCCAACTATATAGTTTTTATTATCTAAGGTGTTTGTAATCTCTTCTATTGCTTCAATCATTGCAAGTGAAGTTGACCTACCAGACCTAAACCCATATTGACATTCGTTAATTATGTTATATTTTTCTATAAAGGATCCTAACCTGTTGTTAAAAAGCTTTTCTAAAATTTTGGAAAATTGTGGAAGTAGAGAGACCGGTCTGTAGTTTGTGAAGATATGTTTATTTCCATTTTTGTATAGTGGAATAACTTTTGCCATCTTCATTTTGATTGGGAATGTCCCAGTTTGAAATGACAAGTTACATATATGAGTCAGGGGTTTTGATATGCTTTTAATTATTGTTTTTACTAGCTTCATATCTATGTCATAACAGTCAGTTGATTTTTTTATTTTTACATTTATTAACAATATCTATTATTTCGGCTTCACTAACACTGGAGAGAAACATTGTGTTTGGATTGATTTTTATGAGTGATTCCTGCTCCTTGTTACAACCATCGGGAATTTTTGCTGCCAAGTCGGGTCCAATATTAACAAAGAAGTTATTAAAACCATTAACTATGTTATACATATTATAGATGTCCTTGTTCTTATCAATAAAATAATTTGGATAAGAATAGTAGACCTTTTGTTAACCATGGACTTTTGGCGACAGTACTGTTTTTGTTGACTTGGCGTATTGGACAGTTTATCTCATATAATGAATTGAAAATGTCTAGAAATTTATTGAAGGCACAATCCACATCATTCTCCCTGTACACAGTGCGCCAGTCCTGTTTTGTTAAGTCATTATTGAGGTGATCTATTGCTTTTTGGGTTCTTACTTGTTTAAATGCAGAGTATTGGGGTTTTACCTGAAAATTACAATTGGAGTCATACACAGTGAACACAGGAAGATGGTCAGTTATGTCACAAATCAATAAACCACTTATATTTTTAGTTTCTATATTGTTTGTGAAGATGTTATCTATTAGAGTTGCACTATTCAATGTAATTCTGCTTGGCCTGGTGATAACTGGGTATAAGCTCGTGCTGTACATTGTGTTTATAAATTCGTCAGTTGATGTGTGCCTATTGGGGTTTATTAAATCAATGTTATAATCTCCACATATAAATATTTTTTTGTTATTTATTGATGAAAACATTCTGTCCACCCAGTTTGTAAATGTAGCCATATTTGAGCCTGGCGCCCTATATAAACAACTTATAATGAAAACATTTCTGAGAAAGAAATAGCAGAGAGGAACATGGGTAGGCGGGGCCTGGGCAAAGATAAAGCATGAAGGTGAGACAGCTGCTTCCTGCCTAATAAAATTTATTTATTAAAAAAAAAAGGCCACAGATATTGTGTAATTAAGACAGAACTTGCTCCAGAAATGAGATGCTGTGCTTTTAACATTTTAATAGGAAGTAATTAAAGTGCTCAAGTCTGCATCACCTTTGCACCACAATCGTAGCGAGAGAACAAACTCAGCCACTGCAGATTTGGGCTATATCTGGTTTCCAACCTACAGTTTGGATTCCAAGGCAATCGGTCTGTCCAAATTGTCAGGTACTCTGATAGTAATGTCCAAGCCAGTCCATCCTTTTGTAGCAAAACATAATCCTGGTTCACCAAATCAGGACATTTGGACGTTCATCACCTTGTTTTCCTTGGGATCACATATCTGTCTAACCCTCTCCCAAGAAATGTTTGTTATGGCAAAGATACAGTGGTACATGTTATATGTTTTGACACTCCCTCAACTCCATTTAGAAATGCAAGTAAACCTAAAATGCTTTAATTGATTCTTAATTGGTTCAAAGACCTTGTTCCACCTTTAAAGACCACCTAAAGTTCAAAAAAGAAGTTTCACATTGACTGAAGAGGTTTTACTGGAAGATTTTTTTTTTTCATTAGTTGTCTTTCTCAGCAGTCAGAAATTATAATGGTTTCAGTCCCCCTTGATGGCTCATCTATCAAGATCTTCAACTATTCAGGACCATCAGCATCTACTAGTCTGAGAGCATGCACTGCTGTCACACTCACCATACCACAGAACCACCCTTGTTCTCAATGGCAACCACCCAAGCAGACAATTGGCTCATTCCCATTTAAAAATCTATTCACTGCATCCAGGTAAAATTATTTTATGATGTTCTTGGCCTTCTCCAACCACTGGGTTCCTCAACACACAGTTGTATGTGACATTCCCTCCCAAGCCAGTGGATCTCCTCATCTCAGTCCCCCTAAGTACCGGTACAAAGTCATTCCAGCAGTCCCCAAAGATTCTCCAAACAGACCTCAAAGCAGCCAGTCACCTCCATGGATCATTGGTGGCCAGCATCCAAGTCTCACAACCATAAAGTATCACAGTGCCACTGTGGGGCGCTGTTGAACTTAAGACATTAACAAACCTATACAAAATTTGGTTATTTAGTAGTAAGATGTTTTTCTTTGTTGATAAAGCACAGCAAAGAAAAGCATCTTATAAGGAGGTCTAACTAACAGCTGTTGGGGTTGTGTGACCTTTGCCGGTTTGGCCATAGACTAACATATTGGGTTTTTAAAAACAATGGCTCTCCCAGACATTCCATCTCTGTAACCATTATCAATTCTTTTCAGTGACAAACAATAACTTCTTTTCAATTTGATTAAACTCAACACTAAAAAATTCAACACTAAGTCTGAGTGTCTGAGAACCTCAAATACAGTTTTAGGTCTCTGCATTTTGCAAACGCTGTCTCCTTTCCAGCATCTTAAGTGCTCAGAAAATCATGTTCCAAAATCCATGGTAATATTACCACCAGCCAGATGGTCAGACTACCAGTTCCTCAATTCTTAACTGTTAAATTCTTGTAAAAAGCTTTAATGAAATATCTTCATTGGAAACGCGATGAGCCCATCTGTTGTTAGGCAACCATTGCCAACATCTTCAGCAGGCAGTATCCCCCTTTGCTATCATATTTCTCATTCCCTTCATCATTTTTTTCTCTTTTCCCTTCACTCTCTGCCCAAATGGATTTATCCAGGACAGTATTAATTCCTCCAGGAGCAAAAACAAAAACAAAAACAAAAAACCTTACAGAACTTCCAGTTCTCACAGTTATTGAGAACTGTCACTTGACTGTCCATAGCAATAGTTTTTATATCTGCAAGCACAGCAGCTTCTTGACCTGATTATAAACTCGGCATGTATGCGGACTTGTAGTAGAATCTTGCCTCAGGTTGTAATCCCGGTTTACATTCAGGCCATCCAGCAGACAAAGCAGAGTCAGACTGCAGATTAGAAAAGCAATCAATGAAATTATGCACACAAGCAGGTTCCACTTTAACTTGATCAGAGTCAAATGTTCTGGGCAGGTCAAAGGACAAAGTGCTGAAGTGTTTTCTAATGCTTTGTTGCTTGATGGATTTAATTCAGAGTTTGGTAGGTATGCCTCGACTTTTTAATTTTCTTCCACTCTTGAAATTAGTTAACTTGTGCTGGATTGAATCACAGCTCCAGCATGTTGATGAGAGACTAATCCAATCAATTTCTGCTTTGCTCTGGGAATTCAGATGCTATTACAAACTGTTCACAATGCATTTCAGTAGCACTTATATTGTAGATCTGTAGCGATACTAATGCATCTCATATTCTTATCAAACTCCCAGCACCACGGGGAATACGATGTCAATGTGTTGTATTTATAAAGCAATCAAAAGTGGATTAAGAAAAACCAAACATTGAGAATACGTACGTGGGCAGTATTGCAACATTCATCTATGAGAAACAGTACGGGGGTAAGGTCAGCTTTTAGCTGGTCAGAGAGAAGCTAATCAAAGTTTTTTTGTTTTTAATACTATGTGGGTAGCACACTCATTAACAGAATATTACCGGTAGTAGTTTTCTTGCAAATTAGCTTAAACCTGTTTTAGAGCTAACTACATGCTAACTATGCAAGCTAGCTTACATAATGAAGTGCTGTATTTTAAATGAAGTTACTACCAAGATAATAAGTTAACATTTACTTGAGGAGAATGTGTTCGTACCATCTAGTGTTGCTTTACAACTGACTGTATTATACTTATGTGTCTTAAATTAAATTGTACTGTGTGCAATGTTTGCTAACATTATATGTGCCTCTGCTTTTCAGCAACATGGAATTGTGCATTGGATGAATGTGAGAATTGTTCAGTTGGTGAAACAAGTACCATATTTGGCATGATTGGAAATGCTTATATAATATATATATATATATATATATATATATATATATATATATATATATATATATATATATATATATATACACACACACACACAAAATCCCAATTCCAATGAAGTTGGGACGTTATGTAAAATGTGCATAAAAAACAGAATACAATGATTTGCAAATCCTCTTCAACCTATATTCAATTGAATACACCACAAAGACAAGATAATGTTCAAACTGATAAACTTTGTTTTTGTGGAAATATTTGCTCATTTTGAAATGGATGCTTGCAACATGTTTCAAAAAAGCTGGGACAGTGGTATGTTTACCACTGTGTTACATCACCTTTTCTTCTAACAACACTCAATAAGTGTTTGAGAACTGAGGACACTAATTGTTGAAGCTTTGTAGGTGGAATTCTTTCCCATTCTTGCTTGATGCAGAATGTGTCTTGGCATTGTCTTGCTGAAATAAGCAGGGGATGTTCCTGAAAAAGATGTTGCTTGGATGGCAGCATGTGTTGCTCCAAAACCTGGATGTACCTTTCAGCATTGATGGTGCCAGAGATGTGTAAGTTGCCCATACTATGGGCACTAACACACCCCCATACCATCACAGATGCTGGCTTTTGAACTTTGCACTGGTATCAGTGTGGATGGTCTTTTTCCTATTTTGTCCGGAGGACACGACGTCCATGATTTCCAAAAACAACTTGAAATGTGGACTCATCTGTCAGGGGGTGGTGACCAAGAGCTAAACAGATTTAGGACCCCAGAAACAAGCAGACTGACTCAGCAGGATGTTTGTCAAAAATCTAGATGATTTATTACAGCTCAAAGTGAAACTAACAAAACCATGCTAACCACTTGGTGAGGGACACAAGATGCCAAATACTAAAAAAGCAGTTCTCAACAAAAAACAAACAAACAAACAAACAAACAACAACAACAAAAAAAAAACAGAACACAGTACTCACAAACCAGACTGGAAACAAATGGCAACACTCTCTAACCCTCAAACAGTAGACAATGGACCCACAAGGAAAAAACAAACAAGGCGTGGTTTAAATAAGCAAACTCAAGAAAAGCAGGTGTAAATAATCAAAGGCAATCAAGACATGTGAAGGACTTAAAATGAACACGAGGGCAGTAAACCAGGAGGTCCTCAAGACTAAATAACATAAGAGAATAACCCATAACCAACTAAGCATTTAAGAGAAAAAACATTTAACATAGAATAACCAAAGACACTAGAAAGAAACGACAATGCTTAAACACAGATCAAAGAAAACAAGAGGCATAAATCAGGACCCAAACATCATATGCAAGAACAAACTCTACAAAAGACAAGTGACACTCAACCTGTTATAATCAAAGGAGCCAGAGACACAAGATGCATAATAAAGTAACCAGACATCCAACTGTGATATACCAGAATCTAAGAACATGAGTATTGCTTCAGAACAGACATGATGGAACTGCTGCTGAAAGTGTAACTCCACAAAATGCAAATGTTATACAACAGCCATGAGAACTTAACAATACTGTTCTAAACTGTTCCATCAGTACAACAAAGCAAGACAAAATCCAAACAGACACTAGTGGTACAGAGACCGCCCCTTTTAAGAGGCAAACACACACACCTACCCAGGGCACTGCATCATACACACGGGGCCAGGGAGGACAAAAGCATACTGACCTACACGACAATTGACAAAGACGGGACATACAGATCAAACTCAAACATACCCTTAACTTAGGAAGTCAAACATGAGCAAACCTCGCAACTAGACGACAGCATGACATCATCAGACCACAGCACACTTTTCCATTTTGCGTCTGCCCATTTCAAATGAGCTCAGGCCCAGAGAAGGTGTTTTTGGATGTTGTTAATGTATGGCTTTCACTTTGCATGGTAGAGTTTTAACTTGCACTTGTCAGGTTTTGGATCAGTTTAGGTTGTGTTCTGTTTTACTGTCTTCTTTGGTTTGCCTTTTGATCTGACTTTCTCTTGCTCTGTCTTTCTGCTTGGGTTTTCTCTGTCCTGCTCTTTTTTGTCTCTCTCTTGGCTCTTGGTGGTGGGTGTTTCTCTCTGTCTGGCCACACCCTGGTTCTGGGAGCTTCTCCACACACCTGTTCTTGATGTGCAGTTAATCACCTGGGTGCTTTATAAGCCTCACAGTGTGCCTTTGTTCCTCGCCAGATTGATGTGCCTTGTGCCTCTTTCCAGCTCAGTTCCTTGTGGGTTTTTTTTTTTTTTTTACCTGGCCTTGATTGTTTCATTGTGTTTTTGGTTACCCGCCTGTGTACCTCGACCACACCTAAGATGATTTTGTTACTATTGCTTCTTTTGGACTGCCTATCTGTGTACCGACCCCAGCTAACGAACTAAGTAAACACCTTAACTCCACTGAACTGTGTACCTGTGTCCTGCATTTGTGTCCAGGCTACTTTACCAGCCAACCCTGATAGCACTTGTAGATGTAGCGACAAAATGTGTTAACTGACAATGGTTTTCTGAAGTGTTCCTGAGCCCATGCGGTAAGATCCTTTACACAATGATGTTGGTTTTTAATGCAGTGCTACCAGAGGGATCGAAGGTCACGGGCATTCAATGTTGGTTCTCGGCCTTGCTGCTTATGTGTAGAAAGTTCTCCAGTTTCTCTGAATCTTCTGATTATATTATCGACTGTAGATGATGGAATCTCTAAATTCCTTGCAACTGAACATTGAGAAACATTGTTCTTAAACTGCTGGACTATATTTTTCATGCAGTTGTTCACAAAGTGGTGATCCTCGCCCCATCTTTGCTTATGAATAGCTGAGCTTTTGGGGATGCGCCTTTTATACCCAGTCATGACACTCACCTGTTTCCAATTAACCTGTTCACCTGTTCAAATAACACCTGTCCCAAACAGGTGTTATTTGAGCATTCATTAACTTTCCCAGTCTGTTGTTGCACCTGTCTCAGCTTTTTTGAAATGTGTTGCAGTCATCCCTTTCAAAATGAGCAAATATTTGCACAAAAACAAAGTTTATCAGTTTGAACATTAAATATCTTGTCTTTGTGGTGTATTCATTTGAATATAGGTTGAAGAGGATTTGTAAATCATTGTATTCTGTTTTTATTTACATTTCACACAATGTCCCAACTTAATTGGAATTGGGGTTGTATACTTATATCTTTTTGAGTGGTTATATGGAGAGTTTTCTCAAATTGTACTGTGTGGAAGTTTGCTAATATTACATCTGCCTCCGTTTTGTAGCAACATGGAACTGTGCATTGGATGAATGTAAGAATTGGCATGATTGGAAATGCTTATATATATATATATATATATATATATATATATATATATATATATATGTATATATATATATATATATATGTATATATGTATGTATATATGTATGTATGTATATATATATATGTATGTATATATATATGTATGTATGTATATATATATGTATGTATATGTTATACACACTCACACATTAGCTACGAGACTTCAAAATGATGGACCTTTCCAATATGGCCACCACAAATGTTACAATAAATTCTATCATCATCATTATTATTAGGTTAGATGAATTGGAAACTTTATAATTGTCCAGGTCTTCCTTGTAAAAGAGATCTTGATCTCAATGGGACTAACCTGGTTAAATAAAAGTAAAAATTAATTATTGATGTTGATGTATGTCACAATTATTGTAAATATTGCATATGCTGTCAAATATAAGTAATTTATAAACAGTTATACCATGGTCAGTGAGAATGCCATGTCTAACTGGCGTGCATTATTTTCGTATATATGCACACGTAGTTCGGCGAGTTAAGTCACTGTAATATCACTCCGCTCTGGTTGTCACCATAGCAACGTGCAGATCAGCTGTGTTTTGACAGGTGAATGACAAAATGATAAAACGTGGATTTCCAAGTGAATTTTAATGTTTTTGGCCAAAATAAAACGTTTGAGGAATGGGAAGAGGAGCGCAAACGAGAACAGCAAAAGCAACGGTATAAAGATTTAATTTTGGACAAATGGACAAGACTGAAGACGGGAAAGAAGAGAACACGAAAAAAGTTAAGGGTGATTCTTAGACTATGGGCATTTATTATGTCCTTTGATCATATTGTATGAAAAACAGAAAAAAAGGGGAAATTTCACACTTTTATAGTTATCTTTACAATGAAAGTGTTTTAAGAAATTTGTTCTAGTAGTCTATGATGACTTTTTTCAGCATCATTATATGCAAATATTGCCGTTTTGTGCTTGTCCCACACCCAGACCTTTGATCTTCAATGATAAAGATGAATGGTAAGAAAATGTTTTTTCTAATGTTTTAAAATATCTCTGAATAAAATATCAGTAAAATAATCAAAACATAATTGGGGTATTCAATGTCATACAACTGTTGTGATTTTTTTAAACAAAATCTAGTTGTCCCACACTATTGCCGTAATTTCCACCACAACACTGTAATGTCGCTTTAAACAGTTTGTATGAAAGATTTTTTGGGTAGTTTCTATGGAGATAAACATTGACATCAGAGCACATGTATATAGCGCCAAATCACAACAAACAGTTGCCCCAAGGTGCTTTTTATTGTAAGGCAATGGTGTGGTGGAAATTACATTTACAAGGCCAATAGTGCCAGTAGTTAAAGAATCACCCTTAATTTATTTGTGTGTTAGCTCACTGTGTGGGACCATGGTATAAGCGGATTAAACAACTCGAAGCCGTGCCTTATACGGTTTGAATGCACTTCGCGGAGTAACACCACTCCACTTTGGGTCGAGGTGTTTTAGACTCCGCGTTGTGCATTCAAACTGTATAATGCACAGCTTCTTGTTGTTTAATCCTTACTTATATCAGATTATGGTTCCAAATTATAACATTTGAAAATGTTACACACAAATGTGATACTTCTGGAATTGTTTCAATTTCTTATGATTTTAATTTATAGTTTTAGCCATAAAGACTCATTTTTAATAACTGATTGAAATAATAATAATGTGTGGAAAATAACTAATTTCATTATTTAGATACTAAACAGTATGTGTAAAACACTGAGCTACCAGAAATATAGCTATAATTTAAAAAGTTTTGTGTTACTAGTTTTATTTCATCCACTTCAAGCAATGTCAAACATCTCGGCCTAACATCCACATTTGCAACTGGCCTCCAAAACTTCAAAAATGCACAAATGCTATACCAATGCAAAGGATAAGCTATTAGTGGTCCAATGTATACATTTTGACGCATGAATAATGATGTGTGGTGTAATGAAAAACCGTAACTTTGAAAAAAATATGGTAATCATCTTGAAATTTCAAATGGATATTGATGTTTTTCAATAGCAGTGCCCAAGAAGTGCAGTTATGCCAAACGTGCTTGCATCACATAATAAATTTTAGTGAGTCGTGTTTCCTTTTGTTGTCGTTTTTTTACTAGTTTGGAGGTCCTGTGACATTCTCAGGTGCAACTTATATACCAAAAATCACAAATTCTTTATTGATAATACAATAAACACTATTTAAATAGAACTTTCATAGTAATCAAAGCACCAAACAAAATAAACTCCAATAATTAAAGAATAAATGATAATAATTAAAAGAACTCTACAACAATACACAAAATAAAAGAAATTAAAGACAGGAAAAAGGCACAACATATGTAGGTTTTTCATGTCCAAGAGGCTTTTTTTAAAACTTATACTCCAGAAAATACAATGTATTCTTATTAGTGTGAGCACAAATCCATCTTATCAACATCAAGCTTGATGCAGTGTTTGTGAGGATTAAACACGTTGACATGCTAATGTGAGAGTGTCAGACCCCTTAAAATGCAATCAAGATCTAAAATTTTTTGAATATTTGCTGACTTCACTCATTTATCCAGTTCTACCTGAATAGTTGTAGTCCACTCTAAGCCCAAGATTTTCATTAAATTGTGTTAAAACTGCTTTATTCATCATTGCATAATCTTGTTTGCAAACCAACAAACTGATACGGTTGAAAAAGTAACCTTTGCACAGGTAACAACAACAATATCAAAAAGACGCAGATTCCTTTTGAAGCGTTCTATATTTGGCGCCTCCATTTTATAATTATGATTATGCTTCTCTCCCATCCAGCACGCAGTCGCTCCGGCATTACAGGGCGCTGGGAAGCTTTGCTCCAACTCATCCAAACACAACATGACTGCCAGTACACAAAGGATTCTTCAGTACAATACAATCAATGCTCATGGTTAACAAGTTGATCCAAGTCATTGTTTGTGTGTCTGCGGCTCACAACGGTGTTTGCTTTCTCATGCACGGTGGCAAAAATTAAACTCAGACGGCGACATTTCCCCAACACATCAGAAGGTGAACCAATGCTTCAGAATGCAAAAATACACACTGAAACATTCCCAACGACAGAAAAACGAGTGCTTGTTTTTTAGTATTTCTCACTCGTTAAATCATATCTGTATGTGGCAACTTTTGTTGGATTTTTCTTCCCTGAATTAGCAGGTGTCTGTCTGATAGCTGGATGAAATGCAGTGGTGACTGAAGGGCATCCAGCTGAGGTGTGGAAAAAGTCCTTCAACTAAAATCTAAAGCCAGTTGAGACACTCCATTTCATCTGAAGTGTTTTGATGAAGTTGCTGAGTTGAAATGAGGCTCACTCAGCCTCGCGGAGTCCCAGACTGCATGTAAACATAAAGTCACCCAGGGCAGCGGCGTGGTGCCGCATCTCCGCTCTATCGTGTAATCTCAGCTGGTTCCAAATGCGTGGCCTCGGGCTGTAGATGGCACCGGTTTCTCCCGACGCTCCTCGCTGTCCTCATTAAAATCAAACAGGGGAACATGTAGATCTAATTTCTGCATCAACGCCGGCTTTGTGGGATGTGATCGTATCCGCTGTCAATATTACCATATGAGGTTATTTTCAGGTCAGCAACTTATTGAGTTAGCAAAGAAAGTGCAAACCTGTGCCTTCCATATTTGATATTGATTCAAGCAAATTAATTCTTTTGAAATCAGTGATACCACAATTTATGACACTTGCTCAAAACCCCACCACTTTATTATGCACAACCATTCCATTGTGTTTAATCCATATTGCTTGACATTGACCTTTCAAGAACACCAAAGGTCAAATGTCATGAGATCAGTAGAAAGCTGACAGACTACTTCATATTAGCATTTCATAGTAGCTGTATCTTAAACCAGTGGTTCTAAATAGGGTTTGGCTACAGATTTGAGACATTTCTGTGTTGAGACGCTCTGACATTTTACATTGAATGACCCAATGGCGCCATGCAGGGAATAACGTACTATTGCAATCCCTGTGGACAAATTTACTCTGCTCTATCTGAAATTCGCTCAAAATAAAAATACTTAAATATTTTAGTAAATTTATTAAATCAAATTTATTAATGAAGTATATAAAATCCCACAAATAACAATAGCTAACAATTAACTATTTTAATAGGTTTCTTTAGTAATATTGATGAAATATGAGTTAATAAACATACTTTACTGCGATCAGCCAATAAATTTGGCTAAAATCTGTTGACTCATTTGGCTTTCTTTAAAGCAGTTATTGAGAAAATATTGCTAAACATAGTCCATTCTAAGGTCCTTCTAAATTCTATGATATATATTTAATCCAGTTGCAGTTCATAATTAGCAAATGCTGTAACTGTGTTGAAGCACTGTTTCCTTATTTTAATAAAGTTACAGTCTTTATATCATATGCTGTATAATTGGCTTAGCTAGCTTGGCAAGCAATGTTAATGCACTAACATCATGCCTAATGTTAGCATGAGCTGCGTGCCTGCATTGTGTGCAATGAGATTTATAATGTGCTTTAAAAATATATACTTGTGGTGGCTGAGGACCTGAGCATGTGAAGCACCTCAAAGCAATTAGTCACAATGGATTTAATTGTTAGCATGTCTTGAAATCTTGTTATCACTGCATAGAAAACTCTCTGGTATCACATAATGTGATGCTAACAAGCTAACATTAGCAAGATAACTCACTAGTGTCACATAATGCAATGCTAGTGGACGTCACATAACTTAATGCTAACAGGCTAACATTAGCATGAGCAGATTGCCTCCATAAAACAAACAACATATGACAACATAAGAGTTTCTATTTTGCTTAGAAAAAATGTTCTTAACGTAGTCAGGCAAAAAAGAATCTAATTATGTTTGTATGTTTGAAGTTTTTTTTTTTTTTATCATTTTTAACACAGATTTGGGCCTAAGAGAACTGTGGTATAGACTGAGTCCCATTTTGTAAGTAAAAAAAAAAAAAAAAAAGGAAAAAATAAATCTATAACTATGTAAAATTGTTAATCTGTTTGTGGAATTTGTTTCACTATTATAAATTTTGGTAACTGCATATGCCATGGTGGAAATTCAGAAGTATCTCTTGTGTCATTGCTAAAGAAAGTGGGGGGGTTGTCAAGAAAATAAAAATGGTTATAATATCACTAATCACTGCATGGCACAACTGGGTGTTAGTAGTAGTTGTACTGTAATACACTACTCATACATAGTTAATATTACTGGGTTCCCTTAACCCTTCAAAAAATGTTTCATACCTGTAACCACATCCTAGTAAATATCCCCTATGTATAAGCACTGGGCCTAATTTTTGACCTTGCTCTATGACCTTGAATTTGAACATTTTTTTCTGTAAATCACATCATTTTGTCTTTGCTGGACCATCAATCATTCTACAGAGTTTGGTCCAAATAAGATCTAAACTCTAAATTATTTAGTTCAAACACACAGTACCTAAAATACCTACCATTCACTGCTGCTGGGTGCAGATAAAAATAAATAAATAAATAATAAAAATCTGTCTCCTCTGGGACAAGGTGAAATGACAGCTTGCAGTTGTAACAAGTTTATAAAACTTTTATTGATCCCCACTAAAGATGAATTCATAATGCAACTTCCACACACACATCTCAGGTTCACAATTTTTTTTTTTTTTTTTTTTTCAGGAAATTTATAGTACCGTTACATTCTATAATTTCACCAGAAAAAAAAAATATTCACTTGGCTGTAGCCATGGTTTTATTTATACAAATGACGAGGAAAGACGACTTTTGAATAGATTAACTATAAAACAGCAGTTACACAACATTAACATTCCCCAAAAACAGAATTAGCCAGAAGGATGCCATTTGTTTAAGCCAGGTAAAATATACATTCCACTGACAGATTGTCTGCCACCAGCATAAAACTCCAGCAGACACAACAGTCAAGGAAGCACAATTGGTTTCCCCTTTGGAAGCAACACAGCAGTAAACAACCGATGGACAATATTAAACCCAAGGGGAGAAGTGGAATATGACAAATAGATTTATGCATGGGTGAACGGCATTGCACCAGCGCCATCAATTCTGCATCTTTCTCCGCGCCTGGAGATGTTTCCTTACCCTCCGACTCCCCTGCTTGTCATTACATTTATCCCTGCTCACTGCTAAATGCTAATGCATTTACATTTTTAGTGCTGCTCAGTCATAAAAAAGGGTGGGATGAGCAGAGGTCTTCCCCGCTGCTAAAACAAACATTGGTACATCTGTACGACTTCCAAACCGACGCCGTGTATCCGCCACAGCCCGGCCGCCACAGTGCGGGTCAACAGTGTTAACGGTTTGCCGCCTCACACCGGAGGGTCCACATTTCAGCCACTGTGGATTCATCTGGAAACACTTTAGAACCAAAACACATCAACACAGACACAAAAAACACAAAGTTGCAGAAAAGCATCAGGATGTTCCTTTATCCTCCTGTATGGGTGAAACAATACATTTTTGTCTTCATTGAAAGCAGCGTTTCAACACTGACGTCAGACTTGCAGGTGTAAAAGAAAGAGACATACGAGGTCTATTAGAAAAGTATCCGACCTTATTATTTTTATTCAAAAACCATATGGATTTGAAAAACGTGTGATTACATCAGACATGCTTGAACCCTCGTGGGCATGCAAGAGTTTTTTCACGCCTGTCGGTTACGTCATTCGCCTGTGGGCAGTCTTTGAGTGAGGAGTCGCCCACCCTCTCGTCGATTTTTTCATTGTTTAGGAATGGCTCAGAGACTGCTGCTTTGTTTGATCAAATTTTTTTCAAAACTGTAAGGCACAACTGAGTGGACACCATTTGATAAATTCAGCTGGTTTTCGGTAAAAATTTTAACGGCTGAGAGATTTTGGTCTGGTAGTGTCGCCGTAAGGACGGCCCACGGCGCCTGACGGCGATCTGCGCTTCGAGGCAGCAGCGTCTCGCTGTTTCAAGTTGAAAACTTCCACATTTCAGGCTCTGTTGACCCAGAACAGAGAACTTTCAGAAGAAGTCGGCATGAGGCGTTTATTCGGACATTCCATTGTTAACGGACATTTTGTAATGAAAGAACGTGCGGGCAGAGTCGCATGTCGGGCCGGACCCAACCACAGGGGGTCGCAACAGGAAAAACACCTCCGTTGGAAACCTTAACGGACAAGTTGGAACATGCCCAAGCTGTTAAACAATTTCTCAGTTACTTGTTGAAAGCCATCAAAAGCCGCCTGAATTTTACAAATAGTTTTCAACACGGAGGTGTTTTTCCTGTCGCGGCGCACACAGATTCGCCGAGTTGTCACGGAAACGACTCTGCGAATTTGCGCGCACGTCTTTCATTAAAAAATGTCCTTAAACAGTGGAATGTCCGCATAAAGTCCTCATGCCGGCCTCTTCTGAATCTTCTCTGTTCTCTCACGACGTCCTGGGTGAATTAAGCCTTAAATTAGGATGTTTTCAGCTCGAAACAGGCCGACGACGGCGCCTGGAAGCGCTGCAGGACATCCCGCTCCGTGGGAAGTCCTTACACCGACAGAAACACCCCATAATCTCTCATCAGCCGTTAAACTTTTCACCGAAAACCAGCTTAATTTCTCGAATAGTGTCCACTCGGATATTCCTCACAGGTCCAGAAAAAATTTTGATAAAGCAACGCGCGCCGTCTCGAGCAGCGTGTGAAACAAAGGAATTCAGCCGAGAGGGCGGGACCACATCTCACTCAAGGCCTGCCCACAGGGAGATGACGTCACCGACACGCGTGAAAAAACTCACGCATGCGCACGAGGGTTCAAGCATGATTGGTGTAATCGCACGTCATTCAAATCCACATAGTTGTTAAAAAAAAAGGGTTGGTTTATTATCTAAGAGACCTCGTAAACCAGCACGTTAGACAACAAAATGAATAAAAAGAGGTGTGCAGGATCTGATTACTAAACAAAGCACTGATAAAAAAATAGCAAAGCATTTTTCAAACACAGCCCGGTCGGTATCTACGCAAATTATCTACACGCTTGTGCTGCATCTCAGGTGATGCAACGTTACAATACTGAACTCAGGCAAATGATCACTAGAGGTATGACCAAGATGGACCAGTCCCGATAAGATCTTCACTCAGCAGTCTACTGAATAAGATAATAACAAGCCTACTTTTAAGACAAGTGGTTACTGGGTCATTGGAAATAGGACAATTCACAGCTTTACAAAGCCCTTTCCTTGGATAGCTGATAGGGCACATCAATATAGTTGAGGCATTTGGAACAGTGATGACACTACATACTGTATATGACTGGTGAGCAGGAAACTGGCACCTAAAAACGTCTGTTGCTCATCATTCGTTCTTCCATATCGAACTGAATGCTGTGGCACCTGTATGAGGCAGAGAAACTCTGACTGCACCAATGCAAAGTTTGACATTTCCGTCGTGAATACATTCTTTGCTTACACGTCACAGGAAAGTAGCAGAAGAGACAACACACAGACAGGCCATTACTGGAAGGGTGAAGAAACAGTTAGCTCTGCATTTACACCTGGGGCAATGGCTGCTGATGCTGTTGCTGCCTCCCATGGCGAGCAGTTCCCAGACGGCATCAGAGCCCGTTAATCACATACTCTCCGTGCAGTGAACAGCAGGTGATTTGGAATGAGAGACCAGAAGAAGAAGGCACAGAGGGGTGCTTCAGAAGTGTCCATGCGAAGGGATTTTGTGCATCTATACAGTTTTACCAATAACACTCTGAATAGGACCTGGTGCATCATGTGTAACAATAGTCTATATCTGGGATCCCTGCTTCTCGATAGCCCCGATTTGTGCCATGCGCTGCGTTAGAAACACGGGTGGCACCTTTGTACAGGCCACTGCCATTGGAAGGGAATATGGTATGAATGATGTAATCTTCTCGTAGAGGTTTAGGCTGCAGGGACTGGCAAGTGGCCATAGGAGTCATCTGAAATCCTGGACCTCGGATTTCCAAGATGGTATTGTCCTTCTTGGTGCCCGACTCAATATAATCATCGTAGTTCTTGTTTTTTCTGGAGCTGCTTCGAGTGTAGTGGTCACGGGAACATAGATGCCCAGTTCTATGTCCGTACCAACAGAAGACGCCAAAAATAAGAGCCAAAGATACAATAGCAGAAGCTCCACCAATAATCCCAGCCAGTGGCAACGCACTCATCTGCTGTGAATTGTCATCCTCCTCATTCCCATCCAACGTGTTGAGGTCTGACGTTTCAGCTTTTGCACACACCAGAGCTTCATCTGATTCAGCTTCTCCAGATACTCTTCCTTTGTTTTCTGAACTAGCAGGCATTGGCACCATACAAATAATGTAACTGGAGCGCGGTTGCAGGGATGTTAACAGGTACTCTCGCCTGTCACCTCGGACCAGTGTCTCTGTGATTGATCCCATGGCATTACCAATGCCAAGTCTGAGCCAGCTGAGCCTGAACGAGGAGCTGGCTTGAGCCACGCTCCAAGTAACACGGACACTGTTGTGAGAAAGAGGCTTCACATTGAGCGCTAGGCTCTTCCCCACCCCACTGCTGCCAAGGGTGTAGTCCAATCCAGAGTCAGGAATCCCCAAGCCTGGTCTCTTGGAACGAAGGGTGAAAAGGGAGCCCTGTGGTGGTGCAAGAGTGGTTGAGCTATCTACAGCTCCTCCACTGACTCTGTCTCTGTTCCCAGTTGTCCTCACCACTTCGCATTCCTCCATCTCACTACTCAAGTCTGTTAAAGCCAAGTCTCGCACTTTGTCAGGCCCATGACAGGTGAGACCTCTGACAGTGATGGAGTTACCACGAGTGCGCAGCCACTCAAACAGCCAGCGCAAATTACAGCCACAGTGCCAAGGATTCCCTCGCACTAGCAGCTGTCCCAGATTATCAAGATCTTTAAACAGACCCCTCGGCAGAGTGGTCAGATTGTTTCCTGACAGATCAAGCCTCTGCAGTCTGTGCATGCCATCTAAGGAACCACGAGGTATATGAGTCATAGCATTATCCTGTAGAGACAGACGCTGCAGATGGGCACTTGGCAAGTTCACAGGTGGGGTCTGGAGGGAGTTACGGACTAGTGACAGCTCTGTCAGGTTGGAAAGGCGGGAGAACGTGTCATCTGCAATACGCTGATTTGCCAAAAGGTTCCCATCCAGGACAAGACAGCGAAGTGAAGAGAGACCTCTAAAGGCATGTGTTGGAATAGTGGAGATTCGGTTGTCATCCAGACGGAGTTCTTCCAAAGAGGCAGGAAGCCCTGAGGGGATGCTGGATAAGTGATTACGTGAAAGGAAAAGCAGACGCAACCGGGGATTGTCAGCGAAAGCCTGGTCCTCAATGCTGACAGTGGAAATAGAGTTGTCATCCAGGTGGAGCTTCTCTAGCAAGGGCATCCGAGCCAAAGCACTACGAGGAATAGTACGGATGTTGTTGTCCTGCAAATGTAATTCACGGACAGATGGTGGAAGGTGCATGGGGAATTCATCCAACTCATTGTCATAGAGGTAAACCACATGGACAGCAAGATGGTGCTCCAAGGAGGTGGGCAGGCCAGGGTTATTAATATGGTTATTCTGAAGGTAAAGCACAGATGCAGAAGGTGGTAGTGATGGGATGGAGCTCAGGCCACGATCATTACAATAGATAAAGTCCTCATCACACCTGCAAACAGATGGGCATAACATGTCCCTCTCACCAATGAACCCTTGGGCCGAAGCTGCAGCCAAGTGAAGCACGCTAGCACTGAGAGTCACGCAAAGGAACAGCAGCAGGCGCCACAACTGCAATTTTGCATCACCTCCAGGTGCCATTATAGTCATCAGGAGCATTGTTTTCTTTTCCGGTGCTGTTTTTAATCCTCAAATCCTCGTGATAAGCTGAAATCCTCTGACCTCCACCCTGTGAGAGAGAAAGGAACACGAAATTACCGTTGGCGCCGATGCACTAATTAATTAGTTAACAGTCACATGTGAATAGACCGTTACGGCAAAAATCAAATCAGAAATATGTTACAGTTGCACAAAATGATTGTTCTCTAAGAAAACAGTGCAATTAGGAGACATGAACAGAAACGACAAGCAGAATGCATTGAATAAGAAGACTGTTTCTTCATTTACTAATCATCATCAGGGACACGTGCACGCATAGATGCATCCGCAAGGATTTTCATCACAACATTATGACAAAAAGCACACACAGAAATACACAGATTTTGCCTATTATGTGGCATTAACAGCAGTAATCCCAGATACCCCATTGGGTCATAAAACTACTGCTTGGGTGTTTATTGTACTGTTTGTGAAAGATAATATTTAGTCTTAAGAGTCTTAATTCTATCCTACTTTTAGAATTAAGATTTGTGAGCCTTCAGAATACTCTGAGTCTAAATCTTTTAAGCGGGTACGAGAGGCTCCACAGCTGCATTAGGAATTGCCAGCAGATGGGTTCATTAGTGAGGCAGAACTAAATATACTTTTCATTATCAAGAAGGAACAACTTTTTTTTTTTTCAATATAGAGCAGTCATCATCAGCTGACACTCAATGACAGGGGGATTTAATTTTTTTTTTTTTTTTTGTTCAGTCAGTCAACTCAAGGAGAATATTTTAAGTCCAGCATGATATAGCAGATAATGTCGGACTTCATGCTTTTAACCGCAGTCCTCCCCTGCAGTTAGCACGGGAGGATGTCAGCGGGGTGACAACAACGATTTATGTGAACAGTCTGAGTATCCAGGTGCATGCTGGCGTGGAGGTGGGTCACACTGCACGCTGAGTAAGCAGCAGCCTGGTGAACCTGCGGCGTGCAGATGTTTGTTGCAGGCGGTGAAGTTGCATGTCGTCTCACCCCAGTGTGTGCACGTAGCAATGCTTTTGAAGTACTCGCTGTTTGAATGGCGTCTGCAGAGAGATGTGCAACGATGTCTACGATCATCATAGCAACTAAACCCATGCATCGGTTCAAAGGTTGCATTCAGCTGACAGTTTCTAAATACCGTTACCCTGGTCCATTGAAGCACTTTGCTAATGGCCCATTTTCACTCCAGCTTTAGGGGGCTTTTTATGCACTGATGTGCTCCCTGCCTCCAGAGCACAGTCTAAAATAAAAGCGCTGCTCAACTTTAAAAAATAAATAAAATTAAAAGGCAACAATTTGTCTTTTTAAAGTAATTCCTGCTCAGGCATTGTTGACAAACCACTATAAAAATAATTATATTATATATATATTATATATAAAATTTTATAGTACGACTAGCATTTAGCAAAGTGTCAAGTTAAATGGATTTGTATACTTTATTTGCTTCATATTATTATGTTGGACAAACTTAATTAAAAGGTTTATGTGTCGGACGCAGCCCGGAGAACCGACCAGCGTTTGAAGGACCCAGTATGAAATAAGCAGAGCACGGTACAAAGGATAACAGAGTTTAATAAACATAACAGTGAAGTGATACGAAAACAACAAAAGAGTGCGCGGTCTGGCGTGGTGGATTGCGGTGCGCTCCCAGCAGCGCTAACGGTCCGGAGCCAGAAAACTGTTCGGACCCAAGGACCCCGCTGACACCCCCCAGGTGGCCGCGACAAACCAAGTCTGTGAAAGAAGAAATCATTATGTGAGTCCACACTCAACACACAGAGAGACCACTCAAAGGTGTACAAACAGCAAACACTTCCTGGCTTAATTGCAAATCAGCTTCCCACCCTTCAGCCATAGAACACCCTGTTCACAAAACTCCACTGCAGTGGAAGCTGATTTAAACGACCAACATACAGCTCAATATAATAAGGTGTGAGGGACACCACATTTACGGACTGTATAAATGTTAGTCACAAAACCAAACGTACCTCAGGAAGTGTGCTGACGAGCGTGAGACCTCACCCTCTCCTCTTTCACAGACTATGCATCAAACCTGGACGTTCTCTGCATCCACTGATGGGAGATGGCTCTAGAGACGACGATCTCACCCGTCTGGTCACAAGGTCGAGTCTCTGGCAAACACACACTGTGCACTCCAGACTTAAATGCCACCATGTTCCAATCCGTGTAGATGCACCACAGCTGTGAGTCCTGACGAGCTGCACGTGATCAGCCTCAGGTGATCAGGGTGAGGTCCTGATAAACTCAGCTACACAGCCACTCAGTCCCAAAAGCGCACCACCTGGGAGGAAAACCAAAAGACAGAAACAGAAGACACACAAAAGCCAGCCAGGCACGCCAGCCACAACAAGGTTTTGGTGTTGTTAGGTAGCTACATTATTTCATTTAACTTAAATTATTCTAACTTCTTTTTTCCCCACCTCTTGACAGTTCTACTCAAAAATGTCCATGATAAGATAAGATAAGAAAGCCTTTATTCATCCCTCAATGGGGAAATTTCAGTGTCACATCGCAGCATAGAACAGTAGGAGTAGACAGAAGGGCATGCAATAAAACAAACAAGTATCTCTTAAAAAACAAGGACTAAAAAAAGCACTGAGTGCCGGGTAAAGCTAAGGCTACCATTGTTCAGTTCAATGCTGCACTGCCGGGATGATATACACTGTCAGGATGTAAAAGTGATCAGATAAAGTGACTTCAGCGTGAAATGTACGACAAGTTACTCTGATATTTACAATATGGACAGGTTAAAATATAAGTAATATATATATGTAATATGTAATATATGTAAAGTGACTTGAGTTTGCACCATAAGTTAAATTATTGCACCTAATAAATACAGCAGGTAATGACATGTTTAATGACCTGGTTGCTATGGTTACCACAGTACTAGCATTGTTCATTGTACAGTCTGACAGCAGCCGAGAAACGATCTGCGGAATCTCTCCCTCACACAGCGAGGGTGGATGAGTCTGTCACTGAAACTGCTCTCCAGAGCAGACAGAACGTCCAGCAGGGGGTGACACTCGTGGTCCAGCATAGATGTAAGTTTAGCCAGGACCCTCCTGTCCCCCACCTCCTGCACACAGTCCAGAGGACAGAGCAGGATTTCCTGATGATCTTATCCAGCCATGAAAATTGTTTTGTGAAAGTGTTTTTAGTTTGTTTTTTTTATTATTATTATTTGCTGTATTTATTTTTCTGCTTATGGCAGAATAAATGACATGCCCCATTTCCAGTCTTACAATCAAACTGGTGTTTATTTATAAAAGCCTTTACCAACCTATATCCAACTACTGCTGCTGTTTTTTGTTTTCCAAATGGAACCATTTTCTTAACAAATATCTTGCAAAAAAAATGTGAAAATGCAAAAAAAAAAAAAAAAAAAAAAAAAAATTAATGATAAAAAGTACACCCTGCTTTAATACAAATTACCTCCATGGAGCATTTTTTTTAATAAAAATTACATTGAGAAACATTCATTTCAGCACATGATGCTATGATAACAGGCTGAAGCTGCCTGACTTCTTATCATGCTAGAGAACAACTTAACCTGCCGTAAAATACCTCATGTAGAACCTCACTCGGTTTGTCCATTTCTTCTTTGCACATTTTCTATCACATACATTATTTGCACCATTTTTATTGTGAGCAACAGCAATCGGAGATTTCTGACATTCGTCAAACCGGATCTGGGTCACCTCCAAAATTCAGTGGAGTCTTCCATGACCTAATATCTACCTGTGGTGACAATTTCGCCAAAATCTGTGCAGTAGTTTTGACGTAATCCTGCTAACAGACAGACAGACAAATAAATAAATAAATGCAGATTATTGTATTACGTCCTTGGTGGATGTAATTATTTAGTGAATAGTGTTAATTTATGCATGTTTGTACAGAGAGAGTACAGTTCAAACCGAAATCAAATTCCTTGTAATGCTTTGAAGATACTTGGTGAATAAAGGCTATTCTGGTTATTTTGGGCTTCCACACTATGATTTCTAGAACTGTAGGTAGCACTGCCCCTAGTGGTGAGAAGAGGTGCACAGATACTAGACTAGGCAGAAGTCACACATGCTGGGGGGGGGGGGGGGGGGGGGGTGGTTGCTGAGGAGACAATGCAGTTTTTGCACAACAATGTAAATATTTAAGTTGTTTTTCTTTTAAACATGGTTTTTGGTGATAGATTTGGGTTTTAAAATTTTTTTTCTCCTCCAGCATCACCCTGCTTGTGCGGGCAGCTAGGTCCAGATGACAACCAATAGTCACCAATCAAACCCTTGACAACTCTGTAGGAGTTATAGGCTTCTGTGGTGGTGATTGGAGAAACTACACACTGTGCAAATTTTGTCTGTTGCATCACTAGTTCTCTGTTCCACTCCACCATGAAGCTGTGTAACCAATCATGCAACTGAAAAAAATTCCACTATGCACAGATTCACAAATCACCACCACAGAAGTGCTGGTGATTCAGTGTTGTCGTGGGTGTGTTGGTGGCTTCCCTCACTCGTCTACTTCTTGCACAGTCACTGAGGTTTTGAGAGCTGCCTTCAACTCCTGCCTTCAGTGTTTATGGAACAGCCTGTAGTTTAACAACTCACACTCTCACTTGGTTTAAATACCTTAAATAAAAGGTGTGACTTTAAAAAAAAAAATCATGGAAATATTGTGATAAAGCAGGTTTGTTATAGAAACAAAGCAAAGCTCACAACGTTTGGCAGCTGAAGCTGTTGTTCCTGATTGAGTCATAGCAGTTCTAAAGTGATAAATTGCAATGAGTGGTGACAACTTGAAACCATCGTGGTCCTCAATAACCAGAGCCATTAGTCAGAAACGTTAAAAGCCACACAACAGCAAACATAATGCAGCGGAAGTATTGATCAGCTCACAAATCTGCAGCGTTCTGCCAGAGCTGGTCAGCTCTGATGGAGATTACAGGAGTCCCGCAAGGTTCTGTGAGGCAGCGTGACAATTAACCAAATGAGTGACAACTCTGCTGTGGCTGAGCAAGTTTATATACAACAATTAGCATGTTTATTTCTTCATTATCCATATTCCAAGATATAAACGTGAGGTGGGACAAATTTATTCCCTTCCACCAAAAGCAATTTTTGTTGGATACATAGGGTTTTTTTTTAAGACCTTTAAATAAAATTATTCTTACGAAGATGAAAGTGACAACCGGGGAGAAAGTGATAAATACAGAAAATAATGTTTATAGTGCATGATGTCAGGAAACACAAAAAAGAAAATATTTCTAACAAGATCCAGTTTGGCTGCAAGTTTATTTTTCTTGCAGTAAAATATATATATATATATATATATATATATATATATATATATATATATATATATATATATATATGTGTGTGTGTGTGTCTCTCTCACTGGGCCTCACTCTGCTTAGTTGGAGATTAACAGCAATTTGACATTTTCAATAAAAGTAGATTGCAAAATATAACTCACACAGGCAAAATTAATATGTAATTATCTGTCCGTCTGTGGGAGACGATAGTGTAGCGTGACAAGTGTCCAGTTTGTTTTTTGCTTTTTTGTTTGTTTGGTTTTTTTTTTACACTTTTTCAATTCCGTTTTAATTTATTTCATTTATATAGCGCCAAATCACAACACAGCTGATGACCTGAGGAAGAAACCTCAAGCAGACCAGACTCAAAGGGGTGACCCTCTACTTGGGCCATGCTACTGACACAAATGATACAAATATACAGGAAATTTTTTTCTTTAGTTTCTATCTGCACCTGCGTGTATGACTTATCAGTCCAATGCGCGAGTGACAATCTCTGCTGCATTTGTTGCATGTGCACTGTGATGCCTGCCGAGGCCGCCGCTGTTGCTCCTTCCTCCGAGGTCGCTGCTCAGCAAGGCCTTGGTTCCTCTCCTGCACAGCCCTCCGTGCACATGTTCTGATAGTACGGCACAGACTGTACGGTCCTCTGCACACTGCTCCCACATGTTGACATTGATGCTGCACATTTTCATGTCCTTCTTGCAGACACCCTTGAAGTGCAGGCGTGGACAACCAGCCAAACAAGTGCCCTCTGCCAGCTCACTGTACAGTAGAGCTTTAGGAATGTGGCCCGGATCCATTCTCCAGACGTGGCCAAGCCAATGAAGGCACCTTTCGCCAAGAACGTTGTACATGCTGCTCATGTTGGCGCGTTCCAAGACCTCCAATTCGTCTAAGTAAATGTAATCATTATACTCTACATAATGTTTCATTTCTTCCTTCATTTGGATTTGGCAGGCATGGTGAGGATGATGATGAGAATAGTTGACATAGATACTTCTGGTGAGGTCTGTCATGGCTGGGATGGACATGACATGAAGTGAGGCGTGGCATGGTGTGACAACTTGGTGATGCGGGAAGGCTAGGTTACATGTGACGTGGTGTGAAGGTTTAATGTCCTGCAATGTAAAGCCTTAACTTGGCATGATTCAACCAGATGATGTGGTGCACAGATTCAATATGGCCTCAAGACATAAATGACGTAAATCGACAAAGTGTTCAACCTTAATCAAACAACACGAACCACCAAGGACTAGAAACTGATACACAGTGGTTAGAATGTTTAAACAGAGACAGGTGTGTGATTACAGAGGACAGGTGTGTCGAGGCAAAAAAGAGACCAGATGGCCGAACACATGGAAGAGAAACCAGAACAATGCATATAACAAAAGTGGAAAGAGCATCTGACAGAGTTCATAATCAAAATCGCTTACAAATGATATGAAACTGAATACTAAAATTCCACTAATCAAAACAGCACAACAACAATGACACCCTTTGTGTTACAATTTCAAACAGTGGAAAACTATTATTATTATTATTATTGTGTACTAGTTAGATGTAGGTTCCCAGTTGTCTTTGATTTTGTTCAGCAAACTAAGAATAACGTGACCGATATGCCCTTATTATGTCTTCCTGTGGTCAGGTCAGGGAGCATGCCAAACCATCTCAATCACACCTCTCCGATTTAGTCTCCAAACCGACCCACCTGAGCTGTCCTGATATGTTCATTCCTAATCCTGTCCATCCTCGTCACTCTCAAAGAGAATTGCAACATCTTCAGCTCTGCCTCCTGTCTTTTTGTTTAGTGCCACCGTCTCTAAGCCATACAACATAGCTGGTCTCACTACTGTCTTGTGGAATTTCCCCTTCACTCTTGCTGATATTCTTTGGTCACAGATCACTCCTGCCACCTTTCTCCACCCTGCCTGCACGCTCTTCTTCACCTCTTGACCACACTCACCATTACTTTGGACAGTTGATCCCAAATATTTAAATTCATCTAATTTCACCACCTCTACTCTGGGCTCACTCTCATTCACACACACGTGCTCAGTCTTGATCCTACTGACTTTCATTCCCCTGCTTGCCAGAGAATATCTCCACCTTTCCAGGCTAGACTCAACCTGCTGTCTACTCTCACTACAGATCACAATGTCATCTGCAAACATCATAGTCCACATCTCATCTGTCAACCCGTTCATCTCCATTGCAAACAAGAAAGGACTCAGAGCTGGTCTTTGGTGTAATCCCACCTCTACCTTGAATGAGTCTGTTATTCCTCACTGCTGTCACACTATTCTTGTACATGTCCTGCACTACCCTCACATACGGCTCTGCCTCTCCAGACTTTCTCATACAATACCACAACTCTTCTCTTGGCACCCTATCATAAGCTTTCTCTAAATCCACAAACACACACTGTAACTCCTTCTGGCTTTCTCTAGTCTTCTCCATCAGTATTTTCAGAGCAAACATTGCATCTGTAGTTCTCTTTCTCAGCATGAAACCATATTTCTGAGTCAACACCCCCGAGTCACACTAACTGCCAGAACGCTCGTAGCACGGGCCGAGGCGGAGGATTAGCAGCAATCTTCCATTCCAGCTTATTAATTAATCAAAAACCCAGACAGAGCTTTAATTCATTTGAAAGCTTGATTCTTAGTCTTGTCCATCCAAATTGGAAGTCCCAAAAACCAGTTTTATTTGTTGTTATCTATCGTCCTCCTGGTCGTTACTGTGAGTTTCTCTGTGAATTTTCAGACCTTTTGTCTGACTTAGTGCTTAGCTCAGATAAGATAATTATAGTGGGCGATTTTAACATCCACACAGATGCTGAGAATGACAGCCTCAACACTGCATTTAATCTATTATTAGACTCAATTGGCTTTGCTCAAAATGTAAATGAGTCCACCCACCACTTTAATCATATCTTAGATCTTGTTCTGACTTATGGTATGGAAATTGAAGACTTAACAGTATTCCCTGAAAACTCCCTTCTGTCTGATCATTTCTTAATAACATTTACATTTACTCTGATGGACTACCCAGCAGTGGGGAATAAGTTTCATTACACTACAAGTCTTTCAGAAAGCGCTGTAACTAGGTTTAAGGATATGATTCCTTCTTTATGTTCTCTAATGCCATATACCAACACAGTGCAGAGTAGCTACCTAAACTCTGTAAGTGAGATAGAGTATCTCGTCAATAGTTTTACATCCTCATTGAAGACAACTTTTGATGCTGTAGCTCCTCTGAAAAAGAGAGCTTTAAATCAGAAATGCCTGACTCCGTGGTATAACTCACAGCTTAAAGCAGATAACCCGTAAGTTGGAGAGGAAATGGCGTCTCACTAATTTAGAAGATCTTCACTTAGCCTGGAAAAAGAGTCTGTTGCTCTATAAAAAAAAGCCCTCTGTAAAGCTAGGACATCTTACTACTCATCACTAATTGAAGAAAATAAGAACAACCCCAGGTTTCTTTTCAGCACTGTAGCCAGGCTGACAAAGAGTCAGAGCTCTATTGAGCCGAGTATTCCTTTAACTTTAACTAGTAATGACTTCATGACTTTCTTTGCTAATAAAATTTTAACTATTAGAGAAAAAAGTACTCATAACCATCCCAAAGACGTATCGTTATCTTTGGCTGCTTTCAGTGATGCCGGTATTTGGTTAGACTCTTTCTCTCAGATTGTTCTGTCTGAGTTATTTTCATTAGTTACTTCATCCAAACCATCAACATGTCTATTAGACCCCATTCCTACCAGGCTGCTCAAGGAAGCCCTACCATTATTTAATGCTTTGATCTTAAATATGATCAATCTATCTTTATTAGTTGGCTATGTACCACAGGCTTTTAAGGTGGCAGTAATTAAACCATTACTTAAAAAGCCATCACTTGACCCAGCTATCTTAGCTAATTATAGGCCAATCTCCAACCTTCCTTTTCTCTCAAAAATTCTTGAAAGGGTAGTTGTAAAACAGCTAACTGATCATCTGCAGAGGAATGGTCTATTTGAAGAGTTTCAGTCAGGTTTTAGAATTCATCATAGTACAGAAACAGCATTAGTGAAGGTTACAAATGATCTTCTTATGGCCTCAGACAGTGGACTCATCTCTGTGCTTGTTCTGTTAGACCTAAGTGCTGCTTTTGATACTGTTGACCATAAACTTTTATTACAGAGATTAGAGCATGCCATAGGTATTAAAGGCACTGCGCTGCGGTGGTTTGAATCATATTTATCTAATAGATTACAATTTGTTCATGTAAATGGGGAATCTTCTTCACAGACTAAGGTTAATTATGGAGTTCCACAAGGTTCTGTGCTAGGACCAATTTTATTCACTTTATACATGCTTCCCTTAGGCAGTATTATTAGACGGCATTGCTTAAATTTTCATTGTTACACAGATGATACCCAGCTTTATCTATCCATGAAGCCAGAGGACACACACCAATTAGCTATACTGCAGGATTGTCTTACGGACATAAAGACATGGATGACCTCTAATTTCCTGCTTTTAAACTCAGATAAAACTGAAGTTATTGTACTTGGCCCCACAAATCTTAGAAACATGGTGTCTAACCAGATCCTTACTCTGGATGGCATTACCCTGACCTCTAGTAATACTGTGAGAAATCTTGGAGTCATTTTTGATCAGGATATGTCATTCAAAGCGCATATTAAACAAATATGTTTGTTTAATACTGCTTAAACAACTGCTTTTTTGCATTTACTCAATATCTCTAAAATTAGAAAGGTCTTGTCTCAGAGTGATGCTGAAAAACTAATTCATGCATTTATTTCCTCTAGGCTGGACTATTGTAATTCATTATTATCAGGTTGTCCTAAAAGTTCCCTGAAAAGCCTTCAGTTAATTCAAAATGCTGCAGCTAGAGTACTAACGGGGACTAGAAGGAGAGAGCATATCTCACCCATATTGGCCTCTCTTCAATGGCTTCCTGTTAATTCTAGAATAGAATTTAAAATTCTTCTTCTTACTTATAAGGTTTTGAATAATCAGGTCCCATCTTATCTTAGGGACCTCATAGTACCATATCACCCCAATAGAGCGCTTCGCTCTCAGACTGTAGGCTTACTTGTAGTTCCTAGGGTTTGTAAGAGTAGAATGGAAGGCAGAGCCTTCAGCTTTCAGGCTCCTCTCCTGTGGAACCAGCTCCCAATTCAGATCAGGGAGACAGACACCCTCTCTACTTTTAAGATTAGGCTTAAAACTTTCCTTTTGCTAAAGCTTATAGTTAGGGCTGGATCAGGTGACCCTGAACCATCCCTTAGTTATGCTGCTGTAGACTTAGACTGCTGGGGGGTTCCCATGATGCACTGAGTGTTTCTTTCTCTTTTTGCTCTGTATGCACCACTCTGCATTTAATCATTAGTGATTGATCTCTGCTCCCCTCCACAGCATGTCTTTTTCCTGGTTCTCTCCCTCAGCCCCAACCAGTCCCAGCAGAAGACTGCCCCTCCCTGAGTCTGGTTCTGCTGGAGGTTTCTTCCTGTTAAAAGGGAGTTTTTCCTTCACACTGTCGTCAAGTGCTTGCTCACAGGGGGTCGTTTTGACCGTTGGGGTTTTTACGTAATTATTGTATGGCCTTGCCTTACAATATAAAGCGCCTTGGGGCAACTGTTTGTTGTGATTTGGCGCTATATAAATAAAAATTGATTGAATTGATTGATTGAATACTTGTCCAGACAATCAATATTAAATTACTTGGTACTTTAGTTGGCTTTAAAAGGCTTTACAAGAGTAATAAGATTGCTTGCTATAGTTTGAAGACTTAGGTTTACTGATTTTGTTATTGCTTTCGGGCTTGTGTGTTGTGCACCATTGTTTGTCTGGTTATGTTTTGAAAATTCAGTTCATTCATTAATTATGTACGCTCTTTCGGTATTTGTCATTGTGTGTGTATGTATGCTATACACACACACACACACGTATTGTGTACTGTGCTTCACAGAGACGTGTTTAAATGCACAGACACCGGACTGCACGCTCCAACTAGAGGGATTCCGACTCCTTCGCGCAGACAGAGACCGAGCACTCTCTGGTGGAAAAACAAGAGGTGGAGGACTCTGCTTCTATATCAACAACGCCTGGTGCTCCGATGTGACTGTGATCTCCCAACACTGCTGTCCCTATCTGGAATATCTCCTCATAAACTGCAGACCGTTCTACTCTCCACGTGAGTTTAACTCTTTCATACTTTGCTCTGTGTATATTCCACCGAGCGCGGACGTGCACGAGGCCGAGCGCGCGCTCGCGGATCAGATTATGAGCGTGGAGAGAGACTTTCCGGACTCTCTTGTTATAATTCTCGGTGATTTTAACAAAGGGAATCTCAGTCAGGAATTACCAAAATACAAACAGTTTGTTAAATGCCCGACCAGAGAAGGGAACATGTTAGATCATTGTTACACGACAGTGAGCGGCGCCTACCGCGCGGTGGCCCATGCAGCTTTGGGACTCTCAGATCACGTGATGGTCCACTTGATCCCCATGTACAGACAGAGACTTAAACTCTCTAAACCTGTTGTGAGGACGTCTAAAGTGTGGAGCAATGAAGCTGTAGAGGAGCTACGCGCGTGCTTGGCCACCATGGATTGGGATATGTTTGAGGCTTCAACAGACAGTCTAGATGACTACACGGACACTGTGACGTCATATATTCATTTCTGTGAAGACAGCATCATCCCACAGCGCACCAGGGTGAGATATAACAATGACAAGCCCTGGTTCACACCTAAACTCCGGCAGCTCCGTCAGCAAAAAGAGGTGGCTTTCAGAGAAGGAGACAGAGACAGCTATAGAGGTGCAAAGTACAGATTTAGCAAGGAGGTGGCAAAGGCTAAATCCATGTACAGTTCACGTCTGCAGCAAAGGTTCTTTGCCAACGACTCGGCCTCTGTGTGGAGGGAGTTGAAACTACACCAACTACAAGCCCAAAGCACCTCGTTCTATTGATGACCTGAAGCTGGCCAACGACCTGAACGTCTTCTATTCACGCTTTGAAGACAAGGACTCACACCTCCCCACCCCCCACACAACTGGATATTCAAACACTCTGGACCTCCCCCCTCTCACTGCTGCCCTCCCCACTCCCCCTGTTGCCCTCTCGGTCCAAGAGGAGGACGTGAGGAGACATTTCAAAAGGCTGAATCCACGTAAGGCCCCGGGCCCAGACTGTGTCTCTCCTGCCACCCTGAGACACTGCGCTGATGAGCTGGCCCCAGTCTTCACAGCGATCTTCAACACCTCCCTGGAGTCATGCCATCCAGTCTGTTTCAAGTCCTCAATCATAGTTCCAGTCCCCAAGAAACCACACGTCACTGGACTTAATTACTACCGTCCTGTGGCTCTCACGTCTGTAGTCATGAAGACCTTCGAACACCTGGTTTTATCCCACCTGAAGTCCATCACCGACCCCCTCCTGGACCCCCTGCAGTTTGCCTACAGAGCCAACAGGTCTGTAGATGATGCCATAAACCTGGCTCTGCACTCCATCCTGTAGCACCTGGACTCCCCAGGAACCTACGCTAGGATCCTGTTTGTGGACTTCAGCTCTGCATTCAACACCATCCTTCCAGCTTTGATCCAGGACAAGCTTTCTCTGCTCCATGTGCCCAACTCCACCTGCAGGTGGATCACAGACTTCCTGATGGACCGGAGTCAGCGTGTGAGGCTGGGAAAGAATGTCTCGAACACTCGGGCTCTCAGCACAGGATCTCCACAGGGCTGTGACCTTTCCCCTCTGCTCTTCTCCCTCTACACTAACTGCTGCACCTCCAGCCACGACTCTGTAAAGCTCATCAATTTTGCGGACGACACCACCCTCATTGGCCTCATTTCGGATGGGGATGAGTCTGCCTACAGGAGGGAGGTGGACCGGCTGGTGACCTGGTGCAGCAGCAACAACTTGGAGCTCAATGCCCAGAAAACAGTGGAGATGATCGTGGACTTCAGGAAAGCCACAGCCCCCCACCCTCCCTCGCCCTCACCAACAGCCCCATCACCACTGTGGACTGTCACCGCTTCCTCTGCACCACCATCACCCAGGACCTCAAGTGGGAGTCAACCATCAGCTCCCTCATCAAGAAGGCCCAGCAGAGGATGTACTTCCTGCGGCAGCTGAAGAAGGCCAAGCTGCCTGTCCAGCTGATGGTGCAGTTCTACACGGCCATCATCGAGTCCATCCTCTGCTCCTCCATCACGGTGTGGTACGCCAGGGCCACAGCCAGGGACAGACACAGACTGCAGTGCATTGTGGCCTCTGCTGAGAAGGTGATCGGCTGTAGCCTTCCATCTCTCCATGACCTACACGTCTCCAGGACTCTGGGCCGAGCAGGTCGGATCACAGCTGACCCTTCTCACCCTGCACACGGTCTATACAAACCACTCCCCTCGGGCAGGAGGCTACGGTCCATCCGGACTAGAACCTCACGCCATAAGAACAGTTTCTTCCCCTCTGCCGTTAGACTCATGAACACCTCATAACTCAGTCACCTTAACCTTAACTCTGTCACTTTATCATTTTATCACGGGTCACTTTAGACAATGTACTCTGGTTTTTAATTGCACTGCTCCCACTGCACTGTTTTTTCTGTTTCTCTGTTGCACACAGCCTTTCATATTTCTTTTTTTTTATCTTATATTTTATCTTACTTTGACACATATATTTTATCCTAGCATTTTATCTCTTCTTAATGTTGCACCATTGTACCGAAGCAAATTCCTAGTCTGTCAATCCTGTTCACTGGCAATGGCAATAAACTTCTTCTGATTCTGATTATGTATCTGAGTTTATGTGTGCATGTATGTGTATCCATTCCTTATTTTTATCTGACCTTCCACATTCCTGTCCTTGATGACATATCCACCCATTACTTCCTCATCACCTCTGTTCCCTTCACCAACATGCCCATTGAAGTCTGCTCCTATCACCACTCTTTCATGCTTGGGTTCACTCTCCACCACCTCATCTAACTCACTCCGGAAATCTTCTTTCTCCTTCATCTCACAACCTACCTGTGGGGCATATGCACTGATGATATTCATCATCACCCCTTCAATTTCCAACTTCACACTCATCACCCTGTCAGACACTCGCTTAACCTCCAACACACTCAACATACTCTTCCTTTAAAATGACCCCAACACCATTTCTCTTCCTGTCCTCACCATGATACAGCAACTTGAACCCACCACCTATGCTCCTGCTCTTACTTCCCTTCCACTTGGTTTCTTGCACACACTATATGTCTACCTTTCTCCTCTCTACCATGTCAGCCAGCTCTCTCCCTTTTCCAGTCATACTGCCAATATTCAAAGTTCCGACTCTCACTTCAACCCTTTTAGTTTTCCTCTTCTCCTGCTGTTTCAGGACACATTTTCCTCCTCCTCTTCTTCTTCCCCCAGCAATAGCTCAACTTCCACCAGCACCCTGTTGGGCGGTGCCACCGGTGGTGGTCATTGTTAACCCGGACCTCGACTGTATGGAAATTTGATTTGTGCTCTGCATCTTTAATCTTGGCTTGTTTTACACCGGGAGCCCTTCCTGACATAACCCTCCTCATTTATCCGGGCTTCGGACGTCACTCAGAATGTACTGGCTGCACATCCCATGTGGCTGAGTTATCTTTATTAAAACTAAATGTATTAATTAATTAATTAATTTAATTAAGTTCTATGCAGTGCATAACTAATATTGAATTTGGCCAGGATCCACATAGGAATCCAGACTGGTGGTGTATCCCTTAAGAATGCAGCTGGTCAGAAGAAAAAAAAAAAAGGTGGGCTATGCTGAATTTCACTCTGCGTGCGTGTGCGCGTGTGTGTGTGTGTGTGTGTGTGTGTGTGTGTGTGTGTGTGTGTGTGTGTGTGTGTGTGTGTGTGTGTGGCTAATTCCTGCTAAAGAATGGATGACTTTTGAATCCCCAGAGCTTCTGCAGCGAGTCTCTTGAAGGCTAGAGTATTTGGGTCAGCCCTTTAGGAACAAGATAGATGTGGTGTGAGAGTGAAATGGTGTAGGGCGCCGCGGGGATTAATGGAGCATATTGAGCTGCGATTTTCTGGATTAAGCAGGTGCAACAAAGAACGACAGACAAACATTTCTTTTTCATTAAATTGCGGTTACTCATTTGGCCACCTGCTGCAGAAAGTATTGTAAAAACCACAGAGATCACTGATTTGCACACGTACATGTGTGTGCAGTGAAAGCATTGCTTGTGCATCCATGTGTGATGAAACTGCAACTGTTAACCCATCAGTGACCAGTGGTTGCAGTCTATATTTCAGTTGTGTGTGTGCAGGAGAGTAAAGGAGGCATGTGGGGGTAAAGTGTCGGCCAGACAGCCAGCCGCCTCAGGCCGAGTGCGGCACACATACACACACACAAAACAAGCCCCAATCTAATACTGCAACCCAACACTGGATCGATTTACATGGAAAAACAAAGAGAGCGAGAGTGACAGAAAGCAGCTTTAAACATGACCTTTGAATCTCATCTCTCGCTTAATTCCCCCACAGAGGAACATCACTGGGAAATCTGGAAAGCCAGATTTTTTTCTCTTTTTTGATGATGATGACCGAAGGGGCTGTTGATGTATCAGGGAATGCACTCGACTGATGCCAGAAAAGAGATAATAGATGCCCGCAGCTTATCTTACAGTACATGCCACATCCACGGGTAGTATTTTAGATTTACAGATTGGACATGTAAACAGGGTGATGCAAAACATGAGAGCTGTGGCGATGACAGTGGGAGAAAAAAAATCTGAAGTGCCAGAGAAAAGGCACAGTCTGTTTATTGTGGTTAATCTTGTAGGTTTTTTTAGGTTGTTATTTGAGTGTATTACACTTATGTTAATACCGCTGCTGAGAGGCCAAGACTTTCCAATAATGTACTGTAATCTTCATGCTGTCAAAACATACAGATTTTAATCCCCAAAAAGAAAAAACAAGGCAAAATAATGCCCAGAAGTTTGCAAAAACAACTTAAGGTTGTGGGTGGCTTGTGTGCAAAATAAGACAGGCATAAAAATGGAAAAAAGGGGAAAAACATCGATGTGTGTCACCTGACTTACTGCTTTGGAGAAACAAAAAATGAAAAAAAAATTCTTATAAAGCATCCATTAAACATTTCTATCACGTCTTTTTGCACCTTCACCGACCATTTGAAAGACTGAACAATCGTTAAATATTGAAGTCACTCCACGGTAATAACTGCGTTTATTAGAATTAAGATTTCTTAGTTTATGCACCAATTTCCTGGCACGAAGGACTGATTGGATTCGCACTCAGCTGTTTATCATCTCAGCCGCCGACACAAAAACCAACACTACGTGGCATATGTGAAGATTTATATTTGCTCATGAACATTTATTTTCCTTCGTTTTTTTTTTTACGGCCTTTATAAGCACTTGATTAAAACTGACCTGCACATTCAAAGTTATGATTCCTTATTTTTATTATCTACTTGTTGTTCGATGTTTCTCATAAACTTTATAAAACAACAACAACAAAAAGTTACAGCAAATCCTTAAATTCTTCAGTTTCTCCACATCAAGATTCCACAGATTTTCCCCGTTAGATCAAGCTGCCGACTTGACAAATACATAGTTTGGAAATCCACATGTGGTCTTTAGTTGCTCGTCTTCTTTTCCCTCAGATGCCTGAAGCATCAAATAGTCACTTTGGCATCATTCAGTCAGGATAAAGTGCCTCTATGTGTCACTATGGCAATGCACTTAGAAACACGGTTTGTGGGGAAAATGAGCCATGTTGCTCTTTTACTCGCTTAACTGGCGTTTTGGTTGCGGTCTGCTTTAGATTGAGATTTCAGCTGGGTTAGGGTCAAAAGGAATAATTTATGCACCTTTTCATCACACTAGTATATCTACAAACAAAAGGCAATAAATAAATAAACTTATAAAACCGTTCCTACACACACCCAGAAGCAGAATCCTCTGTATCAGTCATAAAGTACTTGGAATTAAGTGCAGGTAGATCTGCTTCACATCCTGCCCTCTACATGGCCACATTCAACTAATGCAAAATTAATGGCCAATGCAAAGCACCTCATGAATATTCAAGCATACAAATGAAGCCTGAAATACGTACTTATCACTAACCAAGAGGAAGAGTAAGAAAAGAGATGTTTCTCACTGATTTGTAACAGAAATCAAAGTGTGTGTGTGTGGTCACAGCAGTGGGATGATTAAATACAATAAATGCAGCACATAGTAACACTAGGTGGCAACAGTGAGCCCACCAGTAGTTTTGAATCCATTCTTTTGTGACGATCATTCACTCATGGTGCAACATGTTGCCTTGTTATTTTGTCAGCACAGTCACTGTTGCACAAAACTTTAACAAGCTCACCACAAGAATCAGCATGAAAGTCTCCAAATAACAAAATAACTAGATTAATATTTATCACTACGCTTGTCCCAGAATCCTTTGCACTGCTGTGATGTATTCAGGCTGGTGTCTTTATTTAGATAAGATCTCTACTAATAAAATTTGAGCAGCAAAACCAATTGAGGAAAAAAAATTTTTAAGCCAGTATAGCAGGCAGGACATTGTCTAAATGATGGCATTAATCCAGTCGTGTCCATCACTGAGATATTTTTATGTAACAGCTGAGTGGATCCTTGTCATTTGATTGGTGCTTTGTATGTCTGTTGTTTGTATGGTTCCATTTAGAGTGCAAATTTGGTTCCATACATTTGGTACCATTGCACTCTGCATGCATATATATATACACACACACACACACACACACACACACACACACACACACACACACACACACACACACACACACACACACACACACACACACACACACACACACACACACACACACACACACACACACACACACACACACACACACACACACACACACACAAACAAATCCACTGCACTGTAAGCCATCTGGAGGCTGTTAGCAGGAAGTTAGAATGAAAAACTGGACTCATTTCTCAGATTTTTTTTTTTTTTTTTCTGCACTGAGGAAATACACAGTCCTTTTTTGGTAGTAAACGCATGCACAAACGTGTCCCTTTTGTGTGAGCACACACACACACACACCGCTCGCATGTGGGACAATGACAGAAGCGAGACGACTTAATTGAGCTAACTGACGGTGCGAGTTCATGTAACACACACACACACAATCCACTCTGCTGTAAACTGTCTGGATGCATGAAAAGTTGAAAAGCTGATGTGATTTTTGGCTGGACTGAGGAACTACACAAAGTCTTTTTTTTAATGGAAGTACGAAGTCAGTGCACAGCATCACTGGACTAGACTAGTCACAATTTGGACTTCAGCAGCAGCGGAACACCAAAATGAAGTCCCTTTTCTGTTGTTTATAAATTAATAAAATATCAAATGACAAGGATCTATTTTAGCCGTTATATAACACAAATAATGAATGTTTATGAGTTCAATGGTACGAATATTTCATGAAGTGAAAGCTGGAACATGCTGGAAGAAGCTGAAATATTTGTACCATTGAACTCAAACATTCATTATTTGTGTAACATTTCAATATCTGTGGTGTGTTGATAAATTATTACACATGTGATATATAAATGGGAATCGTTTTAAAAAGTTCGAACCATTTAAACATCTGGCTCAAAGGACCAGTAAAATGTGGTGGTGTAACATCCAAATTGTGTACCTACTACTTGCTTGCATACTTCTGGTATGTAACACAGTAATAGTTGGGCAGTATGTACTATATAATTGATGTCAAATACATACCAAGTATTCGGTTGCAAGGCATCCGTTGGGCTTTGTTATGTCATACAGTCTAAAATGAGCTACGGTGGCCAACAGAGTCCACAACACATCAATCAGATCAATACTTTGAGTTCTGTGAGCAGAGGTGCATCGACCCAATCACACTGTGATGAGGCACACGCAGTAAATACTGAGCCCACAAACCCATAAGTATTAGTTTGCCGCCGATATAACTTGAACAATATGCAGTGTGGATGTAATAGAGACAACACAGTGGTTGTGCGGCGCTTCATATAATTCACAGTTGTTGACGGAACGTCATCTTGGGGCTTTGTTTACTGGTGTGTTTGCAGCTCTACTTGATGTATAGCACCACAACACTATAACATGTTTTATCTTTACAACACTATAATATGTTGTGTCGTGACACCTGTCTAATTCCCCGTCCTCGCCACTGCAGCTACTGCTGCCTCAGAATTGTTTTGGCTCGGTGTTTCTTCCTGCAAAAAGCCAGATTACAGGTAAATCCATGGAGCATTAAGAAAAGGGTCTCAGCTGCAGGCAGTAATACGCTCCTGCACTGTGGACAAAAGTAAAATCTATCGTGTTCAAAAGCTATCATGGTAACACTGATCAGTAACGCAATCTGGCCTGTTTTTCCAAAGTCGTAGTATAGAAACATTAAGTTCTACTTATTTACAGCCCTACTTGCATTAAAGCAAGCAGAGCATGTGTATGTGCACACACAGACCCTGCACTGACTGCAGCTTTTAAAAATCTGTCTATAAAGCAAGAAAGGTCTGTGTGTGTGTGTGTGTGTGTGTGTGGGTCGCATATCTCTGACTGGATATGGCTTGCACATAGCACGATGATGTGCATACTTTATTATGAATTCTTTTGGGGGGATTAATTTTCAAATCCTTTATTTTGACATTAAACTTTTATTTTGACATTGTAACATTAATACTTCCAAGATGGCGCCCTCCATGGCATCTCTGTCCTGCAATACCTCTGTTTGTATACAGATTTCTGTCAAAATTTGTTTCCATGTTCTGCTCATATAAAACCACTAACTTTATTTTATATATATATATATATATATATATATATATATATATATATATATATATATATATATATATATATATCGGCAAGTCTCAAGTCAGCTTGCAAACAATTTGTGGTCATTATGTGGTCATTCTGCACAGCAGAACCACGTTCTGCAGTGCAGAAACATAATGGTGGTTCTGCAGGTGAGAGGTGAGCTGTGTAGGCTAACACAAACATGACAGATTCCATTTGCCTCGTCTTCTCTTCTCCACTGGGAACCGAAAAAAGCTGCGCTTTTCACAACCGTTTCGGTGATTTCAGCCGAAAGCAAAACAGTACACCATTTACTCGTGTGAACTGTGAATAACCATTTTATAAGCTAACGCGTCACTGGTAAAACTCAATTTGCAACCGTAAAATCCAGCATTAACATCCTCAAATCACAAGGGGGTTATTCCCATTCTAATCCAACTCCAACGTTTGCACAGATCCATGTCCACCACTGAGGCTACATCTTAATCTGCATAATAATATAGTTTGGTAAAAATGTTACACAGACAAAGGGTGTGGTCGGCTCGTTAAAGCTTACCGTGGCAACGTCTTCATGCCAAACTGGAAATTCTGTGAGCATAATCTGCATCACTACTTCCGTACGGCATCTTAAATTAATCAATTTCAGTGTTCTTGCTTGACATCTGCATAGCAACGTGCGCAGACAGGGCGCGGAGTAACGCATTAAATATGAAACAGTTTTAATATTTTGCCACCGTTTACGTGATATTTTATAGTCTGAAATTGCACACGATTAACCAAAACTGTAATTGGATTAGAATGCGCAACAACAGGCTGTCCCCAGACATGGTCAGATCCACACACAGGGGTTCAAACCAGACTGCGCTGCCCTGATAATTCTGGTTTTGCTTTCCTGTCCTGTTATACATTTGAAATCTTCCCGTCATTGCCAACTTTAAGTTGTTGTCTCATGTGAAGGTGGGCATTGCTCCAGCAGGTGACAGACATGTCTATGTGGTATTATATAGGCTAAACAAAGCTGTTTTTTTAATTGATCTGGTGCATTGAATTTCATCATATTTCAGTCATTTTGTTTTAATTGTATACCCTTTTAAACTGCACAAAATGAGCCATTTGTTGCCTACACAACTTAGCTGGAATGGTTGAACCCACCAGCTCACCTACTCATTTTTGCTGGACAAGCCCCAGTGCAGGGAACAGTTAGAAATCAAGCCTTTGAGTCCAACAAGACATTTGGAAGGATGGACTAGATTTCTATAGTCCTTGCACAGCTCGCACACACACGTCAGTTTGCTGCCATACAACACACTCACTGCACATGGAGCAACTTGGGGATTAAAGATCTTGCCCACGAAACCTTCATGAGTTTCCTGGCTGACTGGTAATCAAACAGAGAACCTACTGGTCTCAAGGGAACTGCTGCGAAGGTACTCCAAGTTGGCTATGAGAGGTCATTTAATAAATAAATTTAATCCTCTGATTTTCAATTTTGTAATAAGGTTTAACATTACATAAAGTACTTTATTTTTAAAATCCAATTCAGCCGTAGGAATTAAATTATGTTATTCTTCACTTATCTGGCCCAGTTTAGCCCCATGTATATGGAAAAGCTTCTTGAGTGGGACCTCAGATGATTTTCAGATGTCAAAGTGAAACTCGGCATTCTTAAATTTGAGAATGAGTGCATGATGTCATCACCTATTCAAAGAGAATAAAAGCAGAGGCACCAGGAAATTAAAAATCCACCATACACTGAAAATAGCATCAAAATGATGCCAGATGCCTACTTTGTGATTGCTGGTGTGGTGGTGGTACAGCAGCATCTGAGGACATTTGGCCAGATTGATGTCTTTTGTTTTTGATTTAGCTCTTTATACAACTGCTGCACCTATAATAATTTACTGTAGCACCATTCACTTTGAGAAATTTAATAATATTCCTACCACTATGATAAAATATTAAGTATAAAAATGGAGATCGAGTTCATGTAGTTTTCCTTCATGTCTTATTAAAGTATTCCTTTTTAAACAATTTGTGGAAAACGACACAATCATCGAAGGATCGATCACAAACAAGGTTTAAAAAACAAAAATGGTTTTCTTATTTGTTTACTACTTCATAAAATAAAAAGTTAAGTGTCTGGATTTTATTTGTAGTGATTTTAAAGTAAAGACGATGGTTAATGTTTAATTGCCGTTATGCCTCATTGGCTGACGGCGCCGTCAAAGCAAAGAGTCACGAAACGGAAAATAAACTTCAGATGTGTCGATCTGTGTCGGTGGTCATATTAGAGTCTTTGATCACAGCCTCTCTGACATCTGCAATCATTAGCGCTCCTTTTAAAGACGCCGTATTTTTAAGTAATGTTGGCACGACATGATCAAGTAGAGGAAAATGTTTCAAGAAGAAAATGTTCTTGATCATTTTAAATGTGACTTATTTTTCTTTGCTTTTAAGTTAAAGAGTGAGGGTGGAGATGTGCTTCAGTCAAGATTATCATTTTGTTTTTGTTTATTTTTTAAAATTCATTTTAATTATGAGAATGTGTGTGTGTGTGGGGGTGGGGGGGGGGGGTGGTGGTGAAAGGATGAAGTTTTAATTCAGTTCCAGTAACACTGAGGCAGTCGACCTACAACAGGCAACCATGACCAAGGATTTTTTTTTTTTTAGTCTCAATTGTGTTGTTGTACCACCAGTTCTTCAAGGTCACCACAGTGGATCCAGTACAGGTCTGGATGGGATGGACACTGAATGCCCTTTCTGAGGTGACTCCAGCCCTCATTGGGGAGGTGATGGTCTAGTGGTTAAGCAGTGGGCTTCAGATGAGAGGATCCTCGGATCAAACCCCAGTCTGGCTGGACAACTGGGCAAGCTCCTTAATCCCCAGGTTGCTCCTGGTCTGTAGTGAGCACCTTGACATCAGTGTGTGAATTTGTCTGTATGAATGGGTGGATGTAAGGCATCATTGTAAAGTGCGTTGAGCTTCTGAAAAAAAAAAAAAAAGCACTATATAAATGCAGTCAATTCTATGAGGCCAAATATACACAGCCCCTGGTCTCCCAGGCTAAATCAAGACCACAGATCAGGACGGACTCTACTTCACTTATGTGATCCAATGGGATCAGGTGTGTATATACACACACAGCGGTTCTGGATGGCAACCACCCAGACAGACAATGGTCCATCCCCACCTCTTGAACGTAAGCACAGATCTGCTGCAGCCACCTACTCAACATTTCATCCATGCAAGTCCTGAACAGCATAGTTGTGGTGAGGAAGATGGTTTCTTGATTGATTCTGCCAGTCAGAATCTTGCTCCCTCTCCTCCTCCTTTCTCTTCTTATTCTCTGTGTTGTTTGTCCACATGTTTTCCACGCCATCCACTCCCGTGTGGATCATTGCTCACCAGCTGGCTCGCTTGTTCTTCCAGTCGATGCAGCAGCTCTTGAGGTTGTGCTTCAGGAGATTCTTGTAGTGTTTCTTCTGCCCTCAGCTGGGAGTTGAAGATCCGCTTGAGACGGCGGCTGTCATCCATCCTAACAACATGATCCGCCAGTTGAAGCTGGTTCTTGATGAGGATGCACTCGATGCTCTGGAGTTTGGCTTCAGCCAGGTCGCTGATGTTGGTATGGTAGTCCTCCTCCATGATGCAGAGGACATTCCTCAGGCAGTGTTGGTGGAATTGCTCGAGGGTCTTCAGGTGGCGGAAGTAGGTGGTCCAGGTCTCAGATCAATACAGCACGACGATAGCTTTGTAGATGAGGATTTTTGTCCCATGTTGAGGGTCTCTGTTGTTGAAAACATGGATGCTTAGCTATCTGAAGGCAGTTCCTGCACACTTGAGTCTGTCTTTGATCTTGTCTTCGATGTCGCGTGCCTGCCCTGGTATGGACAGTGGGTCACATTCTCCAGGACCCGTCCATGCAGTTTCACAGCAGGAAGCTTTGGACTGACCACGTTGTATGGAGCCTTTTCAAACCGCTCATGTGAGATAAATCTGCTGATCTGCCGTCTCTCTGACTGCTTCAGATGTTCCAGTGCTGACATACCTTTTGGCTTTAATTTTTTCCAAGCAAGTGTGTATGATGTCGATCTTTAACCAGAGTCTGTAAAAACACACCTGATTTCCCTCAGCAGCTGCTGCAGGTACACACAGTGTCTGAAAACATTAACAACGTTTTTCCATCCTTTGCCCAATTTCAGGTCTCTTGTTTTATAATTGTTCTTATTTTAAAAGTTACAGCTGAACTGAACTGCTGTTTATTTCGACTTCCAGCCTGTAGCATCGATTCTTCTGCTTTCTGGCTGTAAATGCAAAATGTGGAAAAATGACATTGAACAGAATCAATTTTCCTCACATTTTTCTTCCATTTGTGGGATCCAGACAGTCGTCTGTGTTTCAGCATCATGACCTGATTGTAGCTTCAGGCAAACAGTTGTCACAGCGTCGACTTTATAACCACAGCCAACAATGAAGACACACTAAATGTGGATGCAGTTATTCAAGTGTGTTTGTTGCAGCCATGTGAAAACTTCAATAACACACTCTTGTATATTTGTATGTAATATTTACATATTATCCCCGCGACCCTTAATTGGACTAAGTGGTTGAAGATTACTTTTTTAATTTAATTTACCACCCCAAATCAGAAAAAGTTGGGATATGGAAAATGCGACCCCCCCCCCAGTGACCTTTGACTGCTATTTCATTACAGACACTATGAACACAAAATATTTCATGTTTTTCTGGTCAACTTCATTTCATTTGTTAACATACAGTGTATCCAGAAAGTTTTCACAGCACTTCACTTTTTCCACATTTTGTTATGTTACAGCCTTATTCCAAAATGGAGTAAATCCCTCCACCTCAAAATTCTACTCACATAATGTGTTGGATATATGTGTTTTTATATTTTTTTATGAATTAATGTAGTTGTTGTATATATGTGTTTTTATATTTTTTTATGAATTAATGTAGTTGTTGTATATATGTGTTTTTATATTTTTTTATGAATTAATGTAGTTGTTGTATATATGTGTTTTTATATTTTTTTATGAATTAGCTTAGTTGTTGGATATATGTGTTTTTATATTTTTTTATGAATTAGCTTAGTTGTTGGATATATGTGTTTTTATTTTTTTTATGAATTAGCTTAGTTGTTGGATATATGTGTTTTTATATTTTTATGAATTAGCTTAGTTGTTGGATATATGTGTTTTTATATTTTTTTATGAATTAGCTTAGTTGTTGGATATATGTGTTTTTATATTTTTTTATGAATTAGCTTAGTTGTTGGATATATGTGTTTTTATATTTTTATGAATTAGCTTAGTTGTTGGATATATGTGTTTTATATTTTTTATGAATTCCCTTATTTTAGCTTTGCATACTGTTTGTATTACAATGTATTGAAACTGAAGATATATATGCTATTTTGCTCATAATTAGCTTTGCATGCTAACAATGATAGAAGTTACCACATTGAATAAAATGTTTTGTGTTACATATTTTGAAAAAGTAAAAAATGTTTAGAAGTATGAGCACTGTCCAGTTCTAATGAACTAGGTATTGATTGAATAAAGTTGATTTTAGGCTCCGGCGTGATATTTCTGCCATAATGTGTTTAAGGGATTTACCATGATGCCAAATGAATGAAAATGTGTATGCTTATGCTTTGATGGATGTTTTATTGATTTATGATGGTTTTGAAATTATATAATATTATATGGCTTGATTAGGATTGTAATACGTATGTGCTTATGATGAACTGTATTGACCCTGTGTAACTGCTAACATGTGTTATTGACTTTCTGTAGGTGTAATATGCTGGTTTAAATAAGCCAGGCATCGACTACATTTGAATAAAGTTTGTTGCTGGCATGATGCTTCTGCTATAATATGTTTAAGGATCTGATGTTTTGCTAAAGTGCACATAATCTTTTGGAAATGCTTTGGATGATTTATCATGCTGTTGGAATAATGTTTCTTCATTATAAACTATTCAAATGTATTACTGTTGTTGAGTGAACTCTGAGGTGACCTTTTTCTGTTGACTTCCTGTGGAGACTTTTGACTGTGTTGATAATAGACCTGTGGTTTCTCGCTGTCTGTACAATGGTGCACTAAAACTGAAGACATAGTAGAGAAGCTTGAATCTTTGACTGGACTGGGTTGCTTGACGCAAGAGTCCGAGATTCAAGCTTCTCTACTATGGAAACCACCTGGACAACTGAGAGCCTTCACAAAAACTGAAGACACCTCCATATATGGACTGTCAAATGGGTTTAAACTGGTTTGAGGGATCAGATGTCCAGGCAGACATCTGAGTTAGGTGTGAAGTGCTAGCAACCTCTCCGACTTTAGATTCTGAGAACCAGTTCACCACAATATCGTCGAGTTCAAGAGGACCAATCAGTTTGCCCCAGATACCCCCACCATGCCATTTCCACGAAGACCTTTTCCCCCAACTTCCCAAAGACCTTTCATGTCACATCCCGGCCTTGCCCCGGCCACCAATCAGAAGATAACACCCCAACTGAACTGAAATGAACTCTATAAAGACTGTGCGTTTCCAGCATCTGAGGTTCTTTACTGAACACACAACCTGTTGGTATCATTGTTGCGTAATAAAGTGTGTTGCATTGAACCCACCCTGCGCTCTGCTGATCTGTTCTGCTGTATTCTTCAATAAACCCTTTTAAGGTCTTTATAAGTGTAAATTGAATTCTGAGTTTTTTGTGTCTCTCACGGTTCACGAACACGTGAGGAACACTTCCAGGTCCTTCGGGACATGGGGAAGGGTGGTATCCTCAACAAATGACAACATGAAAAAAGTTTTTTTTTTTTTGTTTTTTGCACATTTATTAAAAATAAAAAAACTGAGAAATCACATGTGTATAAGTCAATGGTGTCCAAAGTATTTGAGAAAGGGCCAAGGGGGGGCAGGTTTTCTTTGCAGCCACTGACTCCAGCAGCTGATTTCACTGATGAACTCATCTTCTCAAAGTGATGTCAGTCCTGTATTTAAGGTCTGCAATATATTCCAAAAAACAAGAAGGGATCTGGGGGGGGGGGGTCTTGAGCCAAGGCAGTGGATGAATGAACACATGAACAAATGTTCATGTGTTCATGTGTTCACTGAAGTCACTGAATATGTCTTGGACTTTTTTCCGTCAATTATTAAGAACTATGAACAGTACGGAACTGTACAGTAAATCTGTGTCAAGTAGGCAGTTCTCAAAAATTAGGTGACCATGCTGGAAGAAGACTAGTGAGGGAAGCCACCAAGACACCAATGATGGATCTAAACGAATTATAGGCTGCTGCAGATGTGAGTGGAGAAACTGGGAACATCTGCCTGTTCAAAACATATTCTGTGACCGCTATAACAGCTCTTTCTCTGGTCCGTGTGGGTTCTGATCCAAAATCAGATGTGTCATAAAGCCATGTTTCCCATCACAATCACACATTCATGCCTTTATTCCTATTAACTCCCTTTTTTGTACCCATTTTTGTTTTTCCTTGAGAGTACAGTGGACAGGGTGGCTTAGTTGTTAGCACTGTTGCCTAACAGCAAGAGGGTGTTGGGTTCGCTTCTCGCCTGGTCCTTTGAAAATCGACCGTAGGTGTGAATGAGTTAGTGTAGGTATGGCCCTGCGGTAGACTGACGTCCTGTTCAGTGTGAACCCCGCCTCCCACCCTATGACTGGTGGGATTGGCTGCACCCCCCACCCCCACCCCCTGTGACCCTTGACTGGAGTAAGCGGGTATAGAAAATGAATGAGTGAAGTACAAGTCTAGCGAGAGGAAGGTGCAATACATCAGTGTTATACCTCCATCACACATAGCTGGAGTCACGCAGAGTGGTGTCAGACTTATGAATTGGTGCACATACGAAAGGTGTCGATTTCAGTTCCAAAACATTCTGACAGCCATCTGCGGAAGTCGATGCAGTTGGTCAAAATTGGCCGATGGCCCCGAGAGTGATGCACATGTTCAAAACTCTCCGGGTGCCGTTGAGATGGGACACCTATCCGACGGCAGTCCATGTGCAATCTAAGGACCATCTGTCCACAATTTACATATTCTGATGGCAGCAAAACAGGATCCGAAATGATTTGAGTGCATACGAGGGAACCTCGATATAGATCTGGCACCACAAAGCCTGCCAGTATGACCTTCACATGCCACGTATAATAATGTCCCCCAGGAGTGAAAAGGAACTGTTAATGTATGTGGCACGCTTCAACATGATAATAATTATGAATTATGAGGTCTGTCCATAAAGTATCGTACCTTTTTTTTTTTTTTTAAAACTATATGGATTTGTCATGTGTTTTCATGTCAGACAAGCTTGAACCCTTGTGCGCATGCGTGAGTTTTTCCACGCCTGTCGGTGACGTCATTCGTCTGTGAGCATGCCTTGTGGAAGGAGTGGTCCCGCCCCGTCGTTGGATTTTCATTGTCTGGAAATGGCGGAATGACTTGGGGTTTTTTTTCCCATCAGAATTTTTTCAGAAGCTGTTAGAGACTGGCACCTTGAAACCATTCGAAAAATTTATCTGGCTTTCGGTGAAAATTTTACAGGCTTCACAGAGAATAAGGACTGTTACTACAGCTTTAAGGATGCCCCACAGTGGTGCTTGGCGCACCGCGCTCCGAGCCGCGACGACAGGCACGAACCACCAGATTATTTCTAAACGGATGGCTGTGTGGAGCCGGGACCATCGTGTGCACTTTCTCTGGTTATCACAAGAGCTGGACATCAACCATTTTCCTGCAGATTTCACTTTGTCGTGGAAAGCCGCGCGGAGGCTTTGTGCGTCATGACCGATTCACTGTTCGAGCGAGACAAAGAATGCCTCTGTTTCGGCGTGTCAAGCTTGTCTGACATGAAAACATATGAATCAAACCCATATAGTTTAAAAAAATAATAAAAAGGTACGATACTTTATGGACAGACCTCGTATTATCGTGTACAGTGAATGAACAGCGGCTATCAAACCGAAAACTGTGTTAATGCACGCACGCCGCCACAAATCTGAACAGGCTGTTATATCCACAGTAGACCTTACAGGACCAATATTTGTCCATTCCTTCCCATGGGCGACAAAAATATATGAACAGTTGTCTCCATCATAACACAGGCAGTTGCGCCTCTCCGTGGTGCGCAGTAACGGGTTATTGCACGCATCAGGCTTGGAGCTGGGCGGATCTCATTCTGTAATAAGTGTTCACCTTCTAACTCTGTAGGAGAAATAATATGGAACTGTTGTGTCAGACCGTGACACCATTAATAAACATGAATCTCGCCTCCAACAGTGGTCCAGGAGTGTTTCACAGCGCAAACGTGGACATGAAGCCTGGACAGCAGCCTGTGGTTAGAATCCTCTCACCCAAAAGAAAAAAAAAAATAATTCTATGTGATAATCCAACCATTGTGGTGTCCAGAGTTGCACTGTGCTCCTGAAGTGGGCAAACAGAGAAAAAGAAAGTTCCCTGGAAGGCGCTCCATCTGGGGGACTGCATGCCCCATTGTCAGCAAATTTTGGCGCGTAGCTGTCCAGTGGCAGGCGAGTGCCGTGCACCCCACGCGCACTTAGTGGCCCATGCAGCGTTATGCATATATACACACACACACGGCTGAGTGATAATTGCAGAGTGCACATGCACATGAGGAAAACAGTGCTCCGGTCTGCCATCCAGACATTTGTAGATCGGCAGTCTGTAGTGCCTTTTATGGCCATCTGACAGCAGTGTGTGTCGTCTACATACGCTCTGGATGTGATCTGACAGATGTGGACAAGGCAGTCTGTCTGCGCTCCGACACTGCAGACCACGCCTCTTTTCCTCCCGACTGCATCAGATTATGGCAATATTTTCCGTATCGGGCATGCTTCCGGCACATTCTTGCTATGTGTGACGGGGGTCTTAATTTATGATTCACATCAGCTCGTGGTTTGATTGAAGGAGGTTTTTGTGCAGATAAAATACTTATTTTTCTCCTCGCTCTTTCTGTCACACTTTCTCTGCTCATTAATTCAACTTTGGGGAGCTGCTGACTGAGACCCACTTTCTTAAACACATTCGCAAACAATGCCTGCTTCATCATTGTGCCTACATTTTCCCAAAAACATGCCATCTTTTCATCTCCCTCTGTCATCTGACAATTATAAAAAAAATAATAATAATAAAAAATGAATTTGACCATTTCCTCAACCTTCCTTTTTGTGTGATTTATTTTTCAGTCGTTTTCTTCTTCTTCTTTCTGCATATTTATTCTCCTTTTAAAGCCGTGCTCACCTAATCCTTTTAGGACCTTTTGCTTTAAATCTTCCACATGCACATTTCACACTTGGCACATATTTTCTCTTAAATGTTGGCAAATATCACATAGACTTAAAATCCACTTTTGGACTACAAAAAAAAAAAAAATTCAATTTTATTACAGAGCCATCAAATAAATGTACTCAAAGGAAGTTTGAGGACACTTGGTTTTATGTGATTGAATTATTGTGGTTTAAAAGACGGCGTGTCTGCTGGCTTTTGTTGGTGAGTTCATTAACGTTGGCACCATGTTGGAGCTGTAGATGTTTATGAACCTTCAGCAGGTAAATATTTCAGCCACCTCCAGGCTTCAGAATCCTCTCTGTGGTGTGTGTGTGTGTGTCCTGCATCAAACATCAGCTGCAGGACCTTCTCAGGTATTTGATGCTTTTCGTCTGAGAACATCTCAGTTTTCTGAACCGTTTCAACTCCAGTGACTGCAGACAGTCTCACTCTCAGACAGTGTTGTTCCTGAATTAGACAATAAATCACAACCTGCCAAACGTTTCAAAACCAGGAAAGTGTCACAGAGTCATTAACAGGCAGATTCTGGTCCCAGGTTTGGAAATGAGTTCTTGAACTTGAGCCGGTCACAGTGTCAGCGAAGGAGTCAGTTCGCCACGATGCATTGACGGACGGCAGCGAATTAGTATATTTTGTTAATGGGTGTTGGCTTTTAGAGTAACCTTTACTGATTGCTTTGTTTGGCCTCCTGCCCAAAAGGCGAAAATGAGTTGGATAATCAAGCTTTATTGCTCACTCTTTAAATGTTGATACGTGTTAGTTTGTCTAATGGCTTAATTTATCTCTTATTTAATTACAGCCACCGTTGGAGACGGCAGCACAGTCAAGGTGGTCCTCTTGCGCGGCTCTCAATTTGCCGTCGCTTTAAATTGTCATTGGCAAAAGCATGGCAGACAAGTTGGGAGGCTTAACTTTAAATGAAAAGAAAACACAAATGTGAGCTGTCCTGAAGGACCAAGCCCCAACCGCGGGTGCTGAAATATGAAGCAGACATGGAAGTGGCCAAATCTTACAGTTCCTAGGATGGCACTCCCAATGTTAAGGGCCCCTTCACACATACTACACATACACTACTTCATGTGCATGAATTGCATATGAAGTAGGAACTGTATGCAATACATGTAAAAATGTAGCTGCCTCAAATGCCTTGTACACTACAGTATGTTGCTACAACTATTTGTGCACATCAGTGGCTGAAAGACAGAGCGTGCGCTGTGAGAGCCCATTCGATCCCTCTCACAGCAGGTGTCGGCCAAATTCCAGGTGATACACACGAACATCTAACACTGCTCGCTTGGCACTTAGAAAATGTGTGGCCATTCATGCTATTACCACGATAACAGTCAGCAGATGATCACTTTCGAGCTGGTGGTGAAATTTGTCTAAGTGCCCCCACGACTGTGGAGTTGCAGAGTACACGTGGCGTGCCAGAGTGTCGGCTCCCCCCACAACACATGCACGTGTGTTTCGCATGCCCTCCCACCCCAACACGTGCATGCATGTGGTTTGCAAGCGCCCCGCGGGCGAGGTGCCTCTCATCTGATCTCAGAGTGACACATTGGTCTGTGCGCTGAACGGACGGGGGCGTGGCTGTCAACAGATGTTGAGACCTCACAGCTGCAGAACACGTACCGTGTTTTGACTGACATGCGCATGTGTGTGCTTGCTGTCCTCACGTGGAAATACATAAAAACATATCACTTTTGCGACGGGCTGGAGAGCGCGCACATTGACAGGGTGTCACAGCTGAAACAGACCGTCAGTTCATGTGGACACGCAACAGCCGATCTGAATGTCACGTCTGTCTGACAGGACACGCGTGTCCTGTGAGTGGTACACCACAGGACTATATGACAAGCCAACAGTGCGACAAATACACCACTTTCAGTCACGTATCAGCAGAAATATGCTGTAGCAAATTTTCAATTTTCAAATTTTAAATTTTCTGTCTCAAAGAACTTTTGGAAATTGCAGGTTCAAATCCCGTGGGTGGCATGTATTTTTTTTTCACAGCAGCGGCGCGATGTGGTTACACATGTTCCAGTTGATCAATTTCAGTTTATTTTTATTTATATCACGCCAAATCACAACAAAGTTTCCTCAAGGTGCTTCACACAAGTAAGGTCTAACCTTACCAACCCCTTGCACTGTGTTCCTGCTGCGATGGGTTTGTGCATGCTCGTGCATGACACAGTCGCATGCATGAAACCGTCGCAGTGGGATATTTCATGCCTGCCAGTCGGCTCAGTGTTTTTGTGGTTCGCTCACAAGAGCTGTTCCGCCGTGATTCTCCCTGATTTGTAATATGTGTGAAGGGGCCCTAAAGAATCCAGCTTGAGCTAGTTTTTCCTTTCATGACCAGTGTACAGTATTGAATTTTTATATCTCATTGGGTTCAGCTATTTTAGCACAATGAACATTCCTAGTGCCCTTATTGTGGCATTTGTTCTGTGTTAACTGTATAAGTTTTCTTCCAGATTTTGGACTTCCATGTTCATGCGCTTCAGCACTTCTGCTGTTCTGGCTTCTTTATGAGCACAGTATAAATGCTCTTAAATTGCCAGATTGTCTATATTCCATTCAGATTTCTTGCGTTCCATATCACAGTGCCTTCCCTGTGTTTTTGAATGACCTGCTTACTGACCTTGCTGCCCGTTTTTAATCTACCAGGTTTTTGCCTACCACTTAAAGGAGTCATTTGCATGGTATTTTGTCACTGTGCACTGAACATAGCATGAACTTTTTTGGATATTCCTTTTTGCTCTGACCCTCTGACAGACTCTTGCTGATTTACACTAATTTATTGTGTGTAAACTCACCATGCGTTTGACAACTGAGACCTTTTACTGCTGATTATTGTTGGGACAACAAATCAGTTTTTTACTCATGTTTTTGTGGTTCTCTGCATTGAGGTCTTCAGTCAAGCCATTACACCTTCTTGCTGTGAAGAAGTAGTGCTACCACTTGTCCACTGCCCTACTTCTGGGAAATTTCCTCAGTACAGCCAGACATTAAAATCAAGCTATATGAGAGCAGGTAACTCAGCAGTTAAGGAGTTGGGTTACCAATGTATAGACCTGGGTTTGATTCCCAGTTTCACTACCTGTCTATGCCCTTGGACACAACACATAATCTGCATCATCTCAGTTCATGTGAATAAGTTGTCATCAACTGAATTTTTTCTATATAGCACTAAATCACATCACGTCTAGACGCAAGTAAAGTCTAGACTTTACCCACCCCATCAGCAAGCATGTTGGCAGTGGGCTGGAATCAGTTTTTGTTCAAATTTATAAAACACTGTGATTGAAATGGGATGCCACAGAATGAAATGGGGGGCTGGCAGCCTTAGGATGCCAAGAAACAACGTTCCAGAAGCAGTTCTCCAATAGACAGCACAAGGAGTGGGGAAAAAAAAAAAAACACACAGAAGGAGAACAATCAGAGCTAAACTGGAGAAAGCAAAGGTGACCTCGGGATCATCTAAAAACGAAGGATTGGCAGGAACGGCAGATTCTTAATGACGCCTCACTGTGTGTCCCAGCGGGCACGAAACAGACTGCGTACCTAAGTAAATTCTCAATACCTTTCTACTTTTTTTTTCTTTTTTTCTTTTTTTAATAATGGGAACTGAAATAGATTGTTCAACTTGGAAGGCAGTGGTTCTCAAACTGTGGGTGCGCCCCCTGTGGGGCCACTGCACAGGAAGCATCATCAACTCATGGAGCAATGTGAATGAAGACTAAAATCAAACGACTGATTCAAGTTAGTACACACAAAGAGCCAAACAAAAAAAAACATGCAAAATACAAGATGGACAGATTTCTGATTACTAAGGAAAAGAAAAACAGGTGATGTTCAGTAAACATGGTTATGTGCAATGATGATGTAACGCGTTACTCTAATCTAACCACTTTTTTTTAGTAACGAGTAATCTAACGCGTTAATCTTTCCAAATCAGTAATCAGATTAAAGTTACTTCTCCAAGTCACTGTGCGTTACTATTATTTTTGCATTGTGGGTCGATAGCAGCATTAAACTTGGTCCATGGACAGGAGGTTGGGGTTCAACTGAACTGCCCACTTTAAGCGAGCTGTGAGCTTTTCATCAGCGTTTTTTTGCAGCAGCTACGACTCGTCCTCACCTTTTAAAGCACGGTGACAACAGCACACCTGCACTTAGCTTTAGTAAGACACTTTTATGCTTTTTTTCTCCTTTATTTAGAATTCTGAGCTGAGCCGCTCATCTGCTCGTTAACAGCTGATCCTCCGCGACGCGTCAACAACTAACACTATTTTCCACTCAAATGCACCTAAACTCTCTTTTTGAGGACCACATGATGTGAAAACGCAATAAAACTTTCTTACCTGTAAATCTGGTCATGTTTTCTGCATAAATAAATGTTATCCATTCTTTGTGCTCAAACGCCAAAGCAGGGGCGAATCCAGATGGAATGGGGGTGTGGGGCAAAGATGTGCCCCCCCACCACACCCCTAGATTAAAGGTCCATTTTGAAGCCTGCTACTACTACTTAAAATAATAATAATTTCAACAAGTAAAATGTTTAGAGAGAATTTAAATGTTAGAAAATGTTAGAAAGAATTTAATAGTTACATTTATAAACAATGTAGGTTAGAAATTGCAAGTTTTACTGTTACAGTGCTGTCAACAGTTAAATATGAGGTCAAGAAAGAGGTCTTTACTTTTTATAAAACAAGTATTTATTTTCATTGAAGTCAAGAAAGTGTGACTATAAAGTGAGTTTTGGCAAAACAGGTATCACTGTCATGTTGAGGTGGCAGAGGGTTGTTGTCGGCAGCTGGGGAAAGTAACTAAAAAAGTAACTAATCTAACTCTAGTAATCTAACTCTAACTTTTCCAATTGAGTAATCAGTAAAGTAACTAAGTTACTTTTTCAAGGAGTAATCAGTAATTGGATTACTTTTTCAAAGTAACTGTGGCAACACTGGTTATGTGAGTAGAAATGATGTGCCAGACCTTTTCCTCAGCCTGTTCACAACCGCAGGAAATTAACATTTACTTTCCAAAATACAGTTTCAAATTCTGTTTCTCTCCATAACCATCATTTTCTGACTGATCTGGTCCTATAGCGCCCCTAGGTTCCACAGTACCCAATAGATGTAATTTAAGCACCACAGTGAGGTGACCTGAGCACGTTCACCCTGCTCACATAACTCAGGAGGTAGTCCTGTTTGTCAATGTTCCGTTTATTTGCATGATTAAAAATGGATTTTTATGTCCAACAACTTGGTCCAGGAACCAGAACTTGATGAAACTGACAAATATCACAGCAAATATTAAACTACAGTAAAAAGCATTACTGCATTTATTTTAAAACTGCAAATTATAAACTGCAAAATTAAGACACTGTTTCACTTCAGTCAATATGAAAATACATAGATACAAAATATAACATTTATAAACAAAAGCACTACTTTTGTGAACATACAAATCCTTCATGTTTGCTAAAGTTATCCTGATATTGTAAAGTGCATTGCCTTGAGTTATTTTCGTAGACTTTTTTTTTTTATGTATATTGCAAGACGGGCAGCACAGTGGATTAGCGGTTAGCACTGTTGCCTCACAGCAAGAAGGTCATGGGATCGATTCCCACCTGTGACCTTTCTGTTTGGACTCCCCGTGTTTGTGTGGGTTCTCTTAGGGTGCTCCGGCTTCCTCCCACATCCAAAGACATGCAAGGTAGGTGGACTGGAAGCTTTAAGTTGTCCGTAGGTGCGGGTGTGAATGTGTTTGTTTGTCTATATGTGGCCCTGTGACAGACTGGCTTCCTGTCCAGGGTGAACCCCGCCTCACACCCTATGACTACTGGGATAGGGTCCAACCCCCACAAAACCCAACACCATGACCCTTAATCGGAGTAAGTGGGTATAGAAAATGGATGGATGGATATTTAGAGATTTTCATTACACCTGACGTATTTCTTGATGAGCCTTTGTTAGTTTGACTGTACTTCGATAAACAAGTATTGTATGTAAGAAAGAAAATGGAAAATAATGGGATAATGTTGTTAACCTTGAACTTGGAGGAACAGTGGAGTACAAGCCAAGGAAGAAACGGTTAAAGTGGGGTAGAAATCTGATTAAGGGTGAACCCAGAAATTTTTTTGTCCCCACTTTCTTTAACATTGTAAGATGGGACCTTTTTCTTCTTTTTTTTCCCCCTTCTTTTTTCCTTTAATTTCTCAAAAAATAATGCATAAATCTTTTGGGGAAAAAAGGCAAAGATCTTTTTTTTTAATACAAAAAGGGACTGGACTTTTTGAAGAAATAAAGGGCACATCTTTCTGAAAAAGGGACAGGTTTTTTAAGGCACACATAATTTTGAAACAAGAAAATACACACATCTTAAAAACAAATCTGTTCATTATCTGTTTATTTCTGTTCATTATCTCTTGAGAAAATCATGGAAAAACTGAAAACCCAGTGTCATCATATTATTAACAAAAGTTGTTTTTTTTTTTAAAGTTCTGGATCCATCCTTTTGATAAGAACTACTCCAAGCAGAGGGTCACCCCTTTGAGTCTGGTCTGCTTGAGGTTTCTTCCTCAGAGGGAGGTTTTTCCTTACCACTGCTGCTCTGGGGGTTGGTAAGGTTAGACCTTACTTGTGTGAAGCACCTTGAGACAACTCTGTTGTGATTTGATGCTATGTAAATGAAAATAAATTGAAAAAAAAAAATTAATTGAAAAGGTAATCATTTCCTCCTTGGTCCATACCCCACCTTACTGCCAACTTTCCAGAAAATCTGCTGTTGTTTTGTGTAATACTGCTAAAAGACAAAACAGCACAGAAAACATTGCTTCCTTGACAGAGGTTTAAAAAGGCACAAGTAGTGTTAATATTTAAACAGGTATTCACTCCTAGAGCGCTGTTCTAATTTTACATCTGCATTCTGTGGCGTGCTGAAAGTCACAGCTACCTACTGTGGAAATGATTTAAAGTGGGGAAAAAACTTTTGCAAAAACAAGTCAAAAATTATCTCAAAGCATTTTAAAGCTTTTTTTTTTTAAGTAAATAAATAAATAAAACTCATCTTCATTTTACATTAATAATGCTGTGAAAACTCCCGTCGTTAACATACACTCAACAAAAATATAAACGCAACACTTTTGGTTTTGCTCCCATTTTGTATGAGATGAACTCAAAGATCTAAAACTTTTTCCACATACACAATATCACCATTTCCCTCAAATATTGTTCACAAACCAGTCTAAATCTGTGATAGTGAGCACTTCTCCTTTGCTGAGATAATCCATCCCACCTCACAGGTGTGCCATATCAAGATGCTGATTAGACACCATGATTAGTGCACAGGTGTGCCTTAGACTGCCCACAATAAAAGGCCACTCTGAAAGGTGCAGTTTTATCACACAGCACAATGCCACAGATGTCGCAAGATTTGAGGGAGCGTGCAATTGGCATGCTGACAGCAGGAATGTCAACCACAGCTGTTGCTCGTGTATTGAATGTTCATTTCTCTACCATAAGCCGTCTCCAAAGGCGTTTCAGAGAATTTGGCAGTACATCCAACCAGCCTCACAACCGCAGACCACGTGTAACCACACCAGCCCAGGACCTCCACATCCAGCATGTTCACCTCCAAGATCGTCTGAGACCAGCCACTTGGACAGCTGCTGAAACAACCGGTTTGCATAACCAAAGAATTTCTGCACAAACTGTCAGAAACCGTCTCAGGGAAGCTCATCTGCATGCTCGTCGTCCTCATCGGGGTCTCGACCTGACTCCAGTTCCTCGTCGTAACCGACTTGAGTGGGCAAATGCTCACATTCGCTGGCATTTGGCACGTTGGAGAGGTGTTCTCTTCACGGATGAATCCCGGTTCACACTGTTCAGGGCAGATGGCAGACAGCGTGTGTGGTGTCATGTGGGTGAGCGGTTTTCTGATGTCAATGTTGTGGATCGAGTGGCCCATGGTGGCGGTGGGGTTATGGTATGGGCAGGCATCTGTTATGGACGAAGAACACAGGTGCATTTTATTGATGGCATTTTGAATGCACAGAGATACCGTGACGAGATCCTGAGGCCCATTGTTGTGCCATACATCCAAGAACATCACCTCATGTTGCAGCAGGATAATGCACGGCCCCATGTTGCAAGGATCTGTACACAATTCTTGGAAGCTGAAAATGTCCCAGTTCTTGCATGGCCGGCATACTCACCGGAAATGTCACCCATTGAGCATGTTTGGGATGCTCTGGACCGGCGTATACGACAGCGTGTACCAGTTCCTGCCAAAATCCAGCAACTTCGCACAGCCATTGAAGAGGAGTGGACCAACATTCCACAGGCCACATTTGACAACCTGATCAACTCTATGCGAAGGAGATGTGTTGCACTGCATGAGGCAAATGGTGGTCACACCAGATACTGACTGGTATCCCCCCCAATAAAACAAAACTGCACCTTTCAGAGTGGCCTTTTATTGTGGACAGTCTAAGGCACACCTGTGCACTAATCATGGTGTCTAATCAGCATCTTGATATGGCACACCTGTGAGGTGGGATGGATTATCTCAGCAAAGGAGAAGTGCTCACTATCACAGATTTAGACTGGTTTGTGAACAATATTTGAGGGAAATGGTGATATTGTGTATGTGGAAAAAGTTTTAGATCTTTGAGTTCATCTCATACAAACTGGGAGCAAAACCAAAAGTGTTGCGTTTATATTTTTGTTGAGTGTATATGAACTTACATTCTGAAGGGTGGCTGCTGCACCAGTTGCCTTCTTCTTCTTTGTGATTTCACGCCGCTGGCGCCATGCAGCCCAGAAGCGGTGGGTGTGAAACGTGCCGTCACTAATATGGACTTTTCTTCTGTATCTTTATGCTGAGCCTCGAGGTTGATTAGTTGTCAGACGTAGCTTCCCTCTGTGGAAAAACAGAGTGACAGAAAAAAATCACACGGGATCACAGCTGATCATCAATGTCACTCAAGTGTCAGAATGTCACATTGGGTAATGAAGCCATAACGACATCGGAGCTCTTTTTGCACCACTGTCTCCGTTTAATTCCCCACTTTTATGACTTCTCTTCATCTACTCTTGGACGGAGGATTAAATGACCAAATCTTCATTTCCCAGGCTTTTATAGCATTCCTTCAAATTAAAAAAAGATATGCTTGCATTTAATCAAGCAGATAGTCTGGGTGGAAAAAAACAGAATTAACCTTTAAAGAAGGTTTATGCCATTTATATAAAAAATATTAAGTCACCAAGCTTGTGCAGACCATTACTATGTCGGACATTTTTTTTTTTTCCATTAAATTGAACACTTAACTCCTTGCTGATGACTGTATCACCATTTTAAGTTCATCTTAAAGTTTTTAGATAACTTCAAAATTGCTTTCCAAAGACTCCAACTCTTTGAAGACCACACTTAAAGTGGTGAATGATTCACTGCTTGCTATGGATTTTAGTTCTACATCAATTTTATTTATGTTAACATCACGTTCTGCATTTGATATGGCTAATTATGGCATCTTGTTGAATAGAAAAATTGTTTGGCATTTTTGTTTGGCCTCCGTGGCTGAGATCTTTTTTTTTTTTTTCATTTCTTTTCTTGGTCAAACACAATATGTTTTCTTCAATGGCATATCATGGAGCGAAATAAAACACTGAATCAACAAAGCACCAGATCGAAGCACTGCTTCGATTGGTTCAAGGTTCAAAGCAAAGCTGCGCTGCAGAAACGGCTGATTTATATGGAAGAAACAAAACATTTGTGGTAAAACAAAGTTATTTAACAACTAACTGATGACTAAATTAGTTGACAACTATTTTAATAATCGATTAAATCGATTAGTTGTTTCAGCACTACTAAATACCTCCTCTTTCTGTCAGATCCCGTTTGGGATGTGTGCGTGCATGTGTGTGTGGCAGAGTGCTGGTGTTCTGTCGAGATGAGGTTCCTTGCATAACTGCATGTGTGCACTGAAAAAATTACTTGACAAAGTTCGGTTATTTTGATGGGCAAGTAAATGTATAAATTGTTCATCCGAACGTAGTAATGTATAAAATCTACTCACTTTAAAATGATAAGTATTTTTAACCTGAGTTAGCTTATTTCGACAGGCAAAATATACGAGGGCTGTCCGTAAAGTATAGGTCCTTTTTATTTTTTTCAAAAACTATATGGATTTCATTCATATGTTTTTACGTCAGACATGCTTGAACCCTCGTGCGCATGCGTGAGTTTTTCCACGCCTGTCAGTGACGTCATTCGCCTGTGAGCACTCCTTGTGGGAGGAGTCGTCCAGCCCCTCGTCGGAATTCCTTTGTCTGAGAAGTTGCTGAGAGACTGGCGCTTTGTTTGATCAAAATATTTTCTAAACCTGTGAGACACATCGAAGTGGACATGGTTCGAAAAATTAAGCTGGTTTTCAGTGAAAATTTTAACAGCTGATGAGAGATTTTGAGGTGATTCTGTCGCTTTAAGGACTTTTCACGGTGCGAGACGTCGTGCAGCGCTCTCAAGCAGCGTCATCAGCCTGTTTCAAGCTTAAAACCTCCACATTTCAGGCTCTATTGATCCAGGACGTCGTGAGAGAACAGAGACGTTTCAGAAGAAGTCGGTTTCAGCATTTTATCCGGATATTCCACTGTTAAAGGAGATGTTTTTAATGAAAGACGTGCGGACGGGTCCGCGCGACGGGACGCAGCCGACGCGGTGCGGCGGCACAGGAAAAACACCTCCGTGTTGATAACCATTTGTTAAAATCCAGTTGGCTTTTGATGGCTTTCAGTGGAGTGAGTATATGAGAAATTGTTTATCAGCTGGAGATGTTCCAACTTGTCCTCAAGGCTTCCAACAGAGGTGTTTTTCCTGTGGCGGAGCGTCGCGGCGGCTGCGAGCCGACGCTGCAATCCGCCCGCACGTCTTTCATTAAAAAAATCTCCTTTAACAGTGGAATATCCGGATAAAATGCTGAAACCGACTTCTTCTGAAACTTCTCTGTTCTCTCACGACGTCCTGGATCAACAGAGCCTGAAATGTGGAGGTTTTAAGCTTGAAACAGGCTGATGACGCTGCCTGAGAGCGCTGCACGACGTCTCGCACCGTGAGAAGTCCTTAAAGCGACAAAATCACCTCAAAATCTCTCATCAGCTGTTAAAATTTTCACTGAAGACCAGCTTAATTTTTCGAACCAAGTCCACTTCGATGTGTCTCACAGGTTTAGAAAAAATATTGATCAAACAAAGCGCCAGTCTCTCAGCAACTTCTCAGACAAAGGAATTCCGACGAGGGGCTGGACGACTCCTCCCACAAGGAGTGCTCACAGGCGAATGACGTCACTGACAGGCGTGGAAAAACTCACACATGCGCACGAGGGTTCAAGCATGTCTGACGTAAAAACATATGAATGAAATCCATATAGTTTTTGAAAAAAAATAAAAAAGGACCTATACTTTACGGACAGACCTCGTACATATACGTACATTTATGCTCCTAACGTAAAATACACAAAATGTTTTACTTATTAGGCTATAAATACATTGAATACAAAAAAAAAACTGACGGAAAAAACAACAAAAAAAAATGCGCAGTTGCACGTCGAGCGAGTTACATCATCTCCCCATGTGCAGTTGCACGAGGCACCTCATCTCGACGGGTGACGTCTTCAATCAATCAATCAATTTTTATATAGCGCCAAATCACAACAAACAGTTGCCCCAAGGCGCTTTATATTGTAAGGCAAGGCCATACAATAATTATGTAAAACCCCAACAGTCAAAACGACCCCCTGTGAGCAAGCACTTGGCTACAGTGGGAAGGAAAAACTCCCTTTTAACAGGAAGAAACCTCCAGCAGAACCAGGCTCAGGGAGGGGCAGTCTTCTGCTGGGACTGGTTGGGGCTGAGGGAGAGAACCAGGAAAAAGACATGCTGTGGAGGGGAGCAGAGATCAATCACTAATGATTAAATGCAGAGTGGTGCATACAGAGCAAAAAGAGAAAAAAACACGTCTATAGTAGCATAACTAAGGGATGGTTCAGGGTCACCTGATCCAGCCCTAACTATAAGCTTTAGCAAAAAGGAAAGTTTTAAGCCTAATCTTAAAAGTAGAGAGGGTGTCTGTCTCCCTGATCTGAATTGGGAGCTGGTTCCACAGGAGAGGAGCCTGAAAGCTGAAGGCTCTGCCTCCCATTCTACTCTTACAAACCCTAGGAACTACAAGTAAGCCTGCAGTCTGAGAGCAAAGCGCTCTATTGGGGTGATATGGTACTACGAGGTCCCTAAGATAAGATGGGACCTGATTATTCAAAACCTTATAAGTAAGAAGAAGAATTTTAAATTCTATTCTAGAATTAACAGGAAGCCAATGAAGAGAGGCCAATATGGGTGAGATATGCTCTCTCCTTCTAGTCCCTGTTAGTACTCTAGCTGCAGCATTTTGAATTAACTGAAGGCTTTTCAGGGAACTTTTAGGACAACCTGATAATAATGAATTACAATAGTCCAGCCTAGAGGAAATAAATGCATGAATTAGTTTTTCAGCATCACTCTGAGACAAGACCTTTCTGATTTTAGAGATATTGCGTAAATGCCCACCCCTTCAAGTCTGGGGTAGAGCGATGTGCGCATGCGCACGCATGCACAGTAGCGTGATGCACCTCATCTCAACATTCACCTCATCTCGATGAGACACCTGCTGTGCGCCTGGACTAAACCATTGTACAACTGTGCAGGGGTGGAAGGGCCCTCAGAGATCTTTCAATATTACTGTTAGAGCAGAATTATGTTTCGCAACATTTATACATTCATTCTAATTATGTTCTTTTACAACATGAATTGTATGGACATTAATAACATGCAACACAAAAATGTATTTAATGCCAGTTTTTTGTGCCCCCCCATGCTCTGGGCCCTGGGTAAATAGTACCCTTTACCCCCCCTAGTCCGACGCCCCTGACAGTAGGCACAGATTACATCAGAGGACCAACTGTTCCACCTCCTGTCTGTATTCAGCCTCATCACCATCCTGGATGAGTCCAATGATGGTGGTGTCCTCCGCAAACTTCAGGAGTTTAACAGAGGGGTTCCCTGAGGTGCAGTCATTTGTATAGACGGAGAAGAGCAGTGGGGAGATCACACACCCTTGAGGGGTGTCAGTCCTGATTGTCTGTGTGCTGGATGTGATGCTCCCCAGCCTCACCTGCTGCATCATGTCCGTCAGGAAGTTGGAGATCCACTGACAGGTGGAAGCTGGCACAGAGAGGTTGGAAAGTGTTTTGTGGAAAATGTCAGGGATGATGGTATTGAACGTGAGCTGAAGTCCATGAACAGGATCCTCATGTACGTCCCTGCAGAGTCAAGGTGTTGCATGATGTAATGCAGTCCCATGTTGAATGCATCCTCAACTGAACTGTTTGCCCGGTAGGGAAACTGCAGAAGGTCTAGCAGGGGTCCTGTGATGTCCTTCAGGTGGCTCAACACCAACTGTTCAAAAGACTTCATGGCTACAGATGTCAAGGCGATGGGCCTGTAGTCATTTAGTCCTTTTATGGAGGGTTTCTTTGGGACTGGGATAATAATGGAGCATGTGAAGCAAGAGGGGACCTTGCACAGCTCCACAGATCTGTTGAAGATCCGGGTGAAGATGGGCACCAGCTGATTAACACATGCTCTCAGACATGAGGGGAGAGACACCATCAGGTCCTGGAGCCTTTTTGATCTTTTGTTTGCAAAAGTGTGTTGGCATACTTCCTCTTCACAGATTGCTAGTGTGGGTGGTGTAGCAGAGGGGAGGGGGAAAGAGGTGCCTCGGGGCAGGTAGTCCATTGTCGTTGGGGTGGGTGAGGGGTGTGACACAGCCCTTCTCAAACCTGAAATAAAATATGTTCAACTCCTCAGCCAGTCAGGGGCTCTCCACAGGATGGAGGGGTTGGTCTCCTGTAGCTGGTGGCATGTTGAAGACCTCTCTACACTGCTGCAGGATCATTAGCTGAGACTTGTTTTTTCAGCCTGTCATAGTAGGTCCTTTTTGTTACTCTGATCTCCTTTGTCAGCGTGTTTTTGGTTTGCTTGTACAAGAGCCTGTTCCCATTTGTGTAGGCCTCCTCCTTGGCTTGATGGAGCTGCATCAGTCTCCCAGTAAACCGAGGTTTGTTGTTGCTGTAGGTGCAGAAGGCAGAGGTGCAGAAAAGAGGAGAATAAGGAGAAGGATACTAGGGGCCCATGACTGACAGGGGCCCAGACAGGCCCCTAATACATTTACAATACTGAAAATAATATGGGGGCGGGGGGCACAAGATTTATTTTCATGGGGCCCAAAATCGCTGACGGCGCTCCTGGCAGACGGTTTTGGTCTGCACACACAGGTCCTCAGAAAAACTGATGTAAGATGTCACAGTGTCACAAAGTCCATGAATATCTGTAGATGGAGCTTCAAAGACGCTCCACTCTTTGTAGTCAAAACTGGCCTGTAGCTCCTGCCTTGACTCATCTGTCCACTGCTTTACCGTCTTCACTACAGGCTTTGCAGATTTTAATTTCTGCCTGTAAGTGGGAATGAGGTGGATCAGACAGTGATCAGAGAGTCCCAAAGCAGTACATGTCCTTTATTGTTGTGTAGCAGTGGTCAAGAATGTTCGCATCCCTGGTGGAGCACATAATGTGCTGCCTGTATTTATGGAGTTCATAGTTCAGATTTGCTCTGTTCCAGATAAAGTATCCTATGATTTTGTGGCTGAGATCATGTGCTTTTGTGGTTGAAAATTTTTTTGTCTGCTCAGTCACAGTATGTTTTCTTCAATGGTAGATCATCTGAATTGAAAAACGGAGTTCCACGGGGTGCTGTTCTTAGCCCACTGTTGTTACCTTTGTACTTTGTTTTTTGGGGCTAAAATATGCATAGATTTGGGATTGATTTGTGCTACTATGCTAATGATTTGCAGTTATACATGCCAATTCCTGCACATAATGTATCCAATATGTCTAACCTGGAAGCATACTTGGTTGTCTTGAGTTGGATGTGGTTTAACTTTCTGGTTCTGAACTTGAATAAGCGAGTGATAATGGAACCTGCCAGGCTGAGACACTTGTATGGTGATTTCACTTAAAAGTACCAAATCATTTAGAATGCAGCTGCTCAGATGTTTATTTGAACAAGAAAAAAAAAAATAAATAAATAAAAAAAAATCAAAAAAAAAATCACCCTGGTGTTAAAATCCCTTCACTAGCTACCTGGTTACTTGAAGGCAGATGTCAAGGTTCTGTTGAAAGTACAAATTGTACAAAATAGTGAATGTTTGTGCATCCTCTGTTTTGGCCGAGTTGGAAAAGCCTTCCATGCCGCCACCTTCCATGCCATCACAGGGAGCTGGCTTGTTGTATGTTCCTAAGATTAAGAAGATAACAGCGGGTGGTTGCACCTTTTTGCATTGTACACAAAGTCTGATGTGAGGAAATAAACGTCATCTGAAATGTTTAAGGTCAGACACAAAACTGATCATCTTTCTGTGATATATAAACTGAGGATTACGATTTATGGTTTTGGTGTCCTCATTAATAGTTTCATTTTTTTTTTATCTGAATTAGCTTTTGTATGACTGTATTGTTTTATGGTTTTGATTTATTTAGCACTTTTATTATTTTTGCTCAAAGTGCTAATAATACCAACAACTAGGAAGCCCTCAGAGGACACATACCGTCACTAAGATCACACCTGCCCCGCTGCCAAAATATCCACTTTCATGGTTGTTTGAAGTGTTGCTCTTTGCTTATTTACCCTTTTCAGTGGATGTCGTGGATCCACCTTGTATTTGCTGTAAAAGTGAAAACTCGTAAACATATTCTTAAAGAAAATTTTTTTTGAAGACATTAGTCATCTGGTAACAAAATGTTACTGAAGTTTATCATTAGTAGACTTTTTTTTTTAATTAAAATGTTCACAAACTTAACTTCTGAATATAACTTCAAAACTTGGATCCAGAATACTGTGACTGTCCTTTTTATGTGATATCTGCACCAGAGTTGCATTCATAATTTCAATATATGATAATACTACAATAACAATAAATCCATTCATTCATTACCAATGTGCTCACCGATTTCCACTGACATCTGTTCATTCATTTTTGAGTTATCCTGCTAAAAGACAAACAAATGTTGGTGAAAACATTACCTCCATGGCGGAAGTATTATTATTATTATTATTAGCTTTTGGGAGTTTCCAGCTCAAATTCAGTTTGCTGTCTGAAAAACAAGGGTTTTACATCTGTGAAGCTTTTAAAGTTACATTTTAAAAAGTACAAAAAATGTGTACAAGTTGCATTAAATCATAAGATTCCACAGCGATGCGTCGTCTCTTATCCTAGAGATCGGCATAAAGGTTCTTTTGCTTAAATATGAAGAAGTGACACCAGCGCCATGAAACTTGGCGTGCACAGATTTCAGCTCTTCAGACAATTAACTGCCGTGTTTGCCTTCTGTTCGCAACATGTCCACGGCGTGTTTGGCCTTTGATCGAAGACTCTGACAATTAGAGTGAGTATATATGCAAAAGTGGACAAAACGGGTATTGTGCAGTTGTCAAATATGAGAATGTGAAAGGGTTAAATTAACCCCGGTGCAAATCAATGCCAGTATGTTTGGAACATTAGGAAATTATGCTCCTTTCATTTGCAAATGAGAAGGAGTGCACAGCGGAATTTAAGAGGCAGAAAGAGAGAGAGAGATTTGAAGAGGAACCAAGGTCTGAGTGACTTTCAATTTCCTCCAAACAAAAGCAAGAACACACACACACACACACACACTCGTGTTCTGACCACCCCGCGATCCCTCACTACCACTTTCGGACATAAATTGGGGTTGAGGTTTGGGGGGGGGGTGGGGTTGCCTTAGAGAGTCTTTACGAAACATAATAAAGCTCAATTTCAAACTCATCAGAAATGAAAGAAACTAATAAAAAAAGAGGTTCACTTCAAGCAACTAATTTCCATCATCTGTCCAGCATCACCAACCAGCCAGCAGCTGGCAGTGTTCAGCAGATGGCAAATGGGTCTATGATATATTATAGTAACAGAACAAAGCTGTTTTTTTTTTGTTGTTGTTTTGTTTTTAGATTAATCTGGTGCATCAGTGTTTGCCATGATTTTGATCAGATCATCCTTGTTACATGCCTTTTTAATTTGGCGAGTTACAGGATAATTGCTTGTTTCCTCCCACATTTAAAGACATGCAGGTTAGCAGGTGAATTGGAAACTTTATAATTGTCCAGGTATCCTTTGCAAAAGAGGTCTCAATCTCAATGGAACTAACCTGGTTAAATAAAGGTTAAATTAAATTAAATTGTGAGGTGTATGGAGGGGATGGACCGAAGATGTTACAGAAAGATTCAAGAGAACTGATTAAAAACAACTGTCATTCATCATCCAGTATTGATATAATGAATGTATACAAGCAATGCCCATACACATACAGACACTTCATGAATATGACATTTGGGACTTGATATTGCTGCACAATACTGAACTGTCCAGCAGGAGCAAGTGTTCACCAGGTTCACCTTTTCAGACAGGCTCTGGAGCAAGGTTCAAAACACGTGTTCCCAAGGTTTTGAAATGTTTTGAAGCAGTGTTTCAAATCTGTAGTGCCAACAAAAGGTTTTGGCACCATCCCCAGCCACACGTTCTATCCATTCTTCAAGCATAGTTTGACTTTTCCAATTTGATGTATATGTTGATTTGTATTTGCCCTCATACTGGGCATCATGTTTCCTTCCAACATCCAGTAGCAATCCAGCAGGTGGCAAACATGTCTCAGGGATGTTACATGTACAAAAATAAAGCTGCTTTTAGGATGGATTTGGTGCATCAATGGTCACTATAAACTAATCAGTTCATCCTTGATGTGTGATTGTTCAGTGCAGGGAGCCACAAGAAGAGACCTTTTATTACAACAGGAAATATGAGGCTGCTTCTTATAGAAAACCTTTGGTGTTTATCATGATGAAAGGACCAACTCCAGCCTCTGCTTTCTTCTCTTGCCTCAGTCTAAACCCTTTAGCTCTGTCACCACATCCCATAATTTCTCCTACCATTGCAATGACACTTAAATTGACCTTTTGATTCTCAGCTCTGATGCAGAGGCTGAGTTGCATATCTCCAATTTTCCAGCTGAAATCTCTGGATTCCTGCCAAACACCCCCAGATTGACCTTGACAAGGCTGAGCTGCTGTTCTCTCAGAAAATCCTGCCCTCAACACAAGCCGTCCATCACCGCCGACATCCAGGCGGTCACTCCCACCCATTCGAACAGCTGCTGCAGCTGCCATTGCAGGTCAGCCGTGGAAAATGTGCTGACTCAGCATCAGCTGCTTCAACAAACTCTGTTTGTCTAATAGCTCGACTGCTGCAGCTGATCAAGCGAACCAAACGTCGCTGCATCAGGAGACAGATGATCGAGACAGGACGAAATACTAATGACTGCAGTCTCGCTTAAGCTGCTCACAGCCTTCTGATGAAGACGTCCTTTATTGATTAATCTGTTGAGTAGTAATAGTTTAAATTGCCAAATGTTGCAGAATAATAAAAATACCCATTGCAATTTCTCAAAAGCCAAGGAGAAGTCTTCAAAATATTCTGTTTGTGACAACCAGATAAAATTATATCCAACAGACAAGTCAGCATCTTCATGAAAGCCTGTCAGCAGATGGAACCATGAAGTGCTCTAAAATCTCCTGGTAGACAGCTGGGTGGACTTTGGACTTGATAAAACACAGTGGACCAGCAGAGGAAACACAACCCCAAATCATCACTGACTGTGGAAACATCACGCAGGACTTCAAGCATCTTGGATTCTGTGCTTCTGCACTCTTCCGCCACACTCTTGATCTTGGATTTCCAAATAAAATGCAAAATGTACTTTTATGTGAAAAGATGACTTTGGACCACTGAGCAACATCCATTTGTTTTTGTCCTTAGCCCTTGTAAGATACTTCTGTCATTCTCTCTGGTTCAGTGGTGGCTTAACACTCAAAAAATGGCTCATTGGATGAACTCAATTCAATTATGGGCAGGATTTCCATCTAAAAAAATATATGTAGCCCCAACTCAAAAAAAAAAAAAAAAAAAAAAAACACACACATCTATGCAAGATCATTTAATTGAACTTAGTTGGGACTACATATATTTATTAAATGGAATCTAATCCAATGAGCCATTTTTTTTGAGTAACAAATAACTCATTGGATGAACTCAATTAAATTATGAACAGATTTCCATCTAATAATCTAATTGAATTTAGTTGGGGTTACATATGTTTATCTTACATGGATGCACTTTATTTGAGTTGGGCCTACATACAGGGTCGGACTGGGAACAAATTTCGGCCCTGGCATTTTTCCTCTGGACCAGCCCACTATTGGCCCAACGAATCCACCCCCAAACACGCACACCCACCCGTCCATACCGAACCCCCAATGAACAAATACTATACACCTAAACACCATGAACACACACCTAACCACACACTTTCACTGTCATTTCACCTTGATCATAGTACAAAACGCAGACCTGGCGCCACGAGGGGGCGTCCTGATAACATTAAAGGCAATTACATATTTTGACGAAATCACAAGTTTAAATGACTATAATATATATATATATATATATATATATATACACGTATATATATATAGAAAAAACATCATGAGGTTTATGTCACAGAAATCCTACTTTACAATCACACTGCAGTCATTGTTAAATTATTTCCTTTTGCATTTATAATAAACACTTGTATTTATTTAGTGTTTGTTTTTCTGGTTGAAATAAGATATAAATAATCTACCAGACTTCAAAAAAATATACAAGTTTCCATGTTATTTTATTTGTCTAAAAATAAATGTCTGAGGTTCCTTATGTTAAACAAGAAATTATCTCATCTGAAATAACAGGTGGTTTTAATACAGATGAAAGGTTTCTAAAGAACCATTTAGTGATTTATTTACCTATTTTAATTACAAGTGTTCTAAACTTTTTTTTAACAGTAATCAGAAATTTTGAGGTAACAACAACAAAAAAACATTTCCAATGATTTTTCTTCAGAAAACTGCTCTATAAATGAGCAGTCCTGTCACACGTTAATGTTTTGTACAGATCAGTGGTTTCTGCACCAATCGGATTGGTCCAATCCATTTTGTAGAGATCAGTGGTTTCTGCCACGAGTCTTCCGTGTTTTGGCCCGACGCGTCATTCCTATTGGACAATGCAAAGGTACGTCACAGCTCAGAGTGTCGAAAGTTGGCACACCTCATCTCGACAGAACACCGGCTCTGGAATGCAGGAGATCACTTGACCGAGGGTCTATACGTTCAAATAATAATTTAAAAAATACTGTCATCACTCTTCACTCTTAGTCAGTCTCTTACAACGGTGCAGCGTAAATACACGAGCTTTCCAGGAGCGCACGTCTCCTCCGTTGCGCACTATTTTTTTTGGGGGGGGGCACCCCGCCCCCTGTGATAAACTCATCCAAATCATCAGTCAGTTTTTTGAGTGTAGGAATGGGACATTGTAGCCCATTTACTGGACACGTCTGTGCGTGTTGGCTCAGTCCAGTCCTTGTGAAGCTCCCCCAAGTTCTACCATAGGAGGACTGCATACCCCCTATATTGGATTTTGGTCACGCAGGGGATTGTGGGAAATGTGTGCCTGCTGCGGACGCACAGACACCCTCAGAAAGTAAACAAAAGGTTCAGAATGTCAAAGATTACTTGTGTCTCTGGATGCTTCAGTGACCATCTCAAGAACAAACGTGAAGTTTACATTTTTCCTAAGAACACAATCCTTAGAAACAAGTGGATTCACAATATTGGAAGGACTGGAAATGAGAAAATTTAATGAGTTCAAGCCGACATCAACCCACAGAGTCTGCAGCAGCCAGAAAATGTAGATGAGAGACACACCAAAGGTTTTTGCTCTAAAACCACTTCCATCAAAACCACCAACATAGTAGTTTTGTCCACAACTTTGGTAAAATCGCAGATGCCATTTGACGTATAACTTAGTAAATAAATGATTGAAAGGTGTTTGAGTCTTAAATTGTTTATAGCTTGTCGTGTTGTGATATTGATCAGCTGACAGACAGAAGGGGTGAACAGGCTGAAACCGAAACGACCAGATGCTCCCGCAGATGGCAGGCAATGCAAGTAGACTTTCAACGTAGCCACACAACATCCATTCATTAACGGCGAGGGCGCACACGCCAGGACAACAAAGATGGCAGCTCCTGAGGTTTAACAGTTGGCTTCAAACATCACTGTGCTGAAGTTTTTTTTTAACCCCCGTTTCCTTTGAGGACCATCTCAATGACGAGTGAAAGAGCATCGCCTCTTCCCTCGTTAACCGAGAAGTGCATCAGTCCTAATAAGAAAGCTTTTACACGCTTAATTAAGAGACACCAGTGCAGTATGTAATGCTCAATTTACTCCATCTCATTCTCCCACTCGTCCTCTTTAATTTCATTCCGAATCAATCTGTCGAACTCTCTGTTCCCTATAATGTGGACTTTTACCACTTCAAGACCCTCTTTTGTGCTTATAACCGACCAATTTAGCGGCTCCATTTTGAGCTTTTCCAATCGGCCATCTCTTTTAATTCAGGTCCTTGTTTCCAGTTCAGGGCAGCAAATGGGAGGAAGAAAAAAAGAATAAAACAAAGGGGGCAGAAATAAACGAGCCAGTCGGGAGAGATATTAAGATGATAAAATGCTGGCAATAGGGGCCACATTCACAGAAACACAAATATTGGCAAAGGCTGAGCCACTGAAACTAATGTAAACACGGAGAGAATATAGAGTGGAGAGGAAAAGAGAAGGTGCAGGGGTCGAGTAAATAGACCAACTGTGCTTTAAGGACAGAGATGAAGCCAGGACGTGAGCATGCTGAGAGAAGAAAACAAACACTCCGAGGATGCCCTTTTAAAGGTCCACACGTTTGGACATTAATTAAAAGTTATCCACTTACCAATTGGCCTGTGATGAATCGTTTCCCTGATCATAAAAGCTGTGTTTGTATCCCACAGGGAAAGCGGCGGGCCACTAAATCTGTCGTCCATGTTTTTCATGCTCTCTGCTTTTGACAGTAATGAGTGCGGCCAGTATGATTGGCTGTTCAGTGGTTGATTAAAGTAGAGGTTCTTCTAATGCATAGATTTGCTTTGACATTTCCTACATAAGAAATATAATGGCTTCATAATTTTTGCTGGGCAGAGAGAGAGAGAGAGAACAAAAGAGATAGGGAAGATAGAGATGGGTGAATGAAATAGGGAGAGAAATAGTAATGTGCAAAGCTAGAGAGAGATAGAGCTATAGAGATACAGGCAGAGAGAGAGAGAGATAGTGTAAAAACAAAGGCGTTAGAAATCACGAGAGAGAGAACTGTGGATAGAGGGGAGATAGAGATGGGGAATGAACTAGAGAGAGAAATAGTAAAGAGAGATAGTGCTATAGAGATACAGCCAGAGAGAGATAGTGAAATGGAGTTAGGGATTGTGAGAGATAGTGAGATAGAGATAACACAAGAACAAAAGAGTTAGAGATTGAGAAATGTGGAGCTAGGGGAGATAGAGGTGAGTAATGAATGAGAGAGAGAGAGATAGCAATGTGTAAAGACAGAGAGAGATAGAGCCAGAGAGAGATAGTGAGATAGAGTTGAGGAACATGAGAGAAAATCAGATAGAAATGAGCCAGATAGGACAAATCAAATCAATTTTATTTATATAGCGCCAAATCACAACAAACAGTTGCCCCAAGGCGCTTAAGGCAAGAATAGAGAAATGTGGAGATAGAGATGGAGAATGATAAGAGAGAGAAATACCAATGTGCAAAGATAGAGAGAGGTATGGCTATAGAGATACAGCGTGAGAAAGATAGTGAGATGGAGTTAGGTAATGTGAGAGAGAAATAGAGATGAGAGAGCTAACGGAGATGGAGAGGGAAAGACCAAAACAGAGATAGCTGGAGAGAGAAAGAGGGAGTGAGGAGGAGATAAAGATAAGTTTAAAATGTGCACTAAAAGCAAAGTCAACATAAAGTGAGACATAATCAAATTCTATTCAGTCAGACTGCAAATAATGATTACTTTCAACATACATTAATGTGTTGATTGTCACCGATTAGTCTGCAAAATGTCACAAATATAAAAACCCATTTCAGTGTCCCACAGACTAACGTGGCGTCTGCACAAATTAATTTACAGTCATACAGAGAAAATCCTCATATGGCAGAAACTGGAATCAATCAAAATATTCAATGTTTCTGTCATAAATTACTTAAAGAAATGATCAATTATCAAAACAGCTGATTATTTCCCGGTCAACTCAGATTGACACACACACTTTGGTGCTGGTTATACGCTTCAACACGCTTTGACATCAACAGATACAAATCAACAATTCCATATATAAACAGCAGAATAAAATTGAGAAGATACTGTAACGCAAACCAAGAATAAAACCTAAAATGTTTTACAGTGAGTAAAATAAGTATTTGAACACCCTGCGATTTTGCAAGTTCTCCCACTTAGAAATCATGGAGGGGTCTGAAATTTTCATCTTAGGTGCATGTCCACTGTGAGAGACATAATCCAGAAAAAAAGAAAAAAAATCTGGAAATCACAATGTATGAATTTTTAATAATTTATTTGTATGTTACTGCTGCAAATAAGTATTTGAACACTTGTGAAAATCAATGTTAATATTTGGTACAGTAGCCTTTGTTTGCAATTACAGAGGTCAAACGTTTCCTGTAGTTTTTCACCACGTTTGCATACACTGCAGCAGGGATTTTGGTCCACTCCTCCATACAGATCTTCTCTAGATCAGCCAGGTTACTGGGCTGTCACTGAGAAACACAGAGTTTGAGCTCCCTCCAAAGATTTTCTATTGGGTTTAGGTCTGGAGACTGGCTAGGCCACTCAAGAACCTTGATATGCTTCTTATGGAGCCCCTCCTTGGCTCCTTGGCTTAACATACCTGCCTCAATAAACACCAATCAACCCCTAAATTTTAAGAGGCTGAAGAATGTCCTGTGGATAACCTGACAAAAATGAATACTGGTCGAGACGGTGGAGAACTAAAGAGAGAACAGTCTCAAGTCTGGATTTGAAGTACCCAAATGAATCACACTTTCTTATCTCAGCCCGCTGTTCCAAAGAACAGGTGCAGTGTAAGGAAAAAAAAATAATCCCTGTTTACATTTGGAACACAGTCCTCCTGAAATATGGGAATGTAGCGCACAGGCCGGTACATAAGGTTTTCCAACCTGTACTTTATGTACATAAGGTTTTTGAACCTATCAACCTTATGTACCAGGTAGGAACTGTCCAGGTACGAAGGTGTGAGTCCATGTAAAATTTTTATGTTACCAGTCAGACTTTAAAATCTGAACAGGAAGCCATTAAAGGGGAATTAATTTCTTTTTTTTTTTTTTGGTTAGAACTCTAGCAGCAGCATCCTGAACCAGCTGAAGGCCTCTAATGGTAGTTTGTGGGAAGCCAATAAGATAACAGACTCTATGTCCCTGGTTATTCTCTAACAGGACCTGAGGCCCACAGGGCTGATCCTCATCCCCAGATACTGTAGTGTCAAACAGACAAGAGTCCATAGACTCCTTCTGGACAAGACACCAGTCCATCGCGGGTTCATTCCCCAGCCAAGGGTGGTATCCATTTACAGCTGGGTGGACTGGGACGATGTAGATGAAGTATCTCATTCAACAGACAATTAATGTGACCAGAAATCAAATCCAGGTCTGTTTAAAAAACATAACAATTAGCCCCCCTCCTCAAAAAACATGCTAATTTGTAAAATTTAGGGAAAATTACATAGAACAATGGAAATATTACACAGCTAAGAACAAATAATACCGTTAGGATAGAAGCTGCTCTCCTTCAGTTGCTGTATAATATTCTGGGACAACACTACCTGTGGTGAGCTTTGAAGGCTCCGTGTGAATTTGTGGAATGGTGTTATTGGGGCGGGGCAGGCGACAGCCCCATCAAGCCCCACCCTAAAGTCAGCTACGCTTCTCATAATGAGCATGTATGTTTCTGTTGTGCACATCCGAGCCATACTGAGGCTGTTTTATGGCGTGAAGTGGGAGACAAATTACGGAGTTGCATGCCGAAATGCTTCACGGCCTGAGCCGAGTCAGATAAATTCTACCCGCTGAGCCCCACTTATCACTGCAGCCTGTCACTGACAAGCCCCCTCCTCCCCAGAGAGCAGACACTCGGGTGCAGCCTGTGGGCCGACCTCACATAATGCACCCGGAGACTCACCCAATACCCAAAACCACGACCCCTGCATGTCAGCTCATCATGCATTGAACCACAGATTGCCAAACCGTTCCCAGTCAAAATATTCTTCAGAATTCCTCTGCCCCTCCCCTTAGTGGTGGCTTGGGGGGGGAATCCCTTTTTACAGGCCCCATGTGTTTTATTGTGACTTGTGCCAGAAACTGCATACTGCAGCACAAAAGTGTCCATATCTGTCATTCTTAATTGTTTTTCTATTCGGCTGCCATCTCGCTCACACACACGCACACACACACACACACACACTATACACACTTTTGCACTTATTTGGAAGCTGCAGCTGTGTAATTGATGCAATGACTGGAAATAAACAGGCAATTTAAGTGCTGGACACCTCACTGCTCTCCCTCACTCCCTCACTCACATTCTGGACTGCCTCATAATCGAACGTGGAGGAATAAGGGACAAGGTCAACACACCGGGGTGGGGGCATGTGAGACAGGGAGGATATTAAGCAGGATACGAGCACGGATGAACACGGGCCGTGCACAGAACAAAGAGCAGTCCTGCACACGCATCACGTCTGCGTTGTGTGTTTAAGTGACAAATTTTCGCCCGCGTGCGAGGCCGACAGTTACTGCACGCTAAACTGCCATACTGCCGCCTTTTAAATTTTAAAACTTTGTCACATTATGAGACGCCACGTCGCTGTGTGTTTCCACATGTTGGAGACACACAAGGTCTACAGGTCAGCGGAGGTGCCGCTCAGCAAGTGCTCTCACCTTGTAAAATGTTTGGGGAAGAAGAAAAACCTCCCTCCCGGGCTTGCATGTCGCCTCATCCTCACTTGACCACTCAGCCGTGCAGACGGCAGACCAACTGCCCCCGCCTGCAGCCAGCTCGGACCACGAAAACCAAAATAGCACAAGTTCAACCAAGAGGCCACTTCAGTCTGCAGAGCTGCAGGACGGTACAGCTCTGCCCCCGCCGCCTGACAGCACCAATTACTAAAACGCACCGTGTCAACACGTGCACTTCATTGTCTGCCTGTGTACATTTGCGTGCATGCATTATCTTGATCCCGTTCAGTCCCGTCAGCATAAGCTGGGAACAGGCGCGCTGCATGAATATTAAAAGGCCGGGGCCAGTTGCATGTGCTACAGAATTAATAATAAACGAGGTCTAATAATTTAATGGCTCTGCATGTTGACATGTCCCATGGGCTGACATACTGTCCGTATGTGAGGTAATGGGAAACGGGGCAAAGCAGAAAATGATACAGAGGGGCTTGACAAATAAGAAGAGACAGTAAAGTAACAAAGAGCAATGAGAACAGGAGCCGGTTCTCCCTACATGCGCCCACAGCGCCGAGTGCGCTCCAAGTCATGATGGCCCCCAAACCCAGAATGTTCCATCAGTATGAAACCTCATTTAGACAAAGGTACTGCATTTCTATAGTATTTTCCCATCCAATACAGATGATCAAAGTGCATTACAGTGATTCCTTACATTCACGCAAATGCATACACACAGTTCAACTGCACATCGGGAGCAACTTGGGCCTTGAGTACTGTGCCCAAAGACTCTTAGTGAATTTCCAGTCCACTGAGAAATGGAACAGAGGCCCCTCTGTTCACAAGTCCACCACTTTGACATTTATACCATTGTGAACCTGGGTACTGCAGTTATATCTGTGTGTCTGGGAGTTCAAACTGGTTAATTAAAAAAAAGTGTCTACTTACATTTTTACAAAAGCAGAAGCACACGATGGAGCTCAGCGGTGTGAATTGTATCTGTGCGATCTAGCTCCAGGCAGGTAGACATGCTGTTCTTCCGTCACTGAAAACAATCCTTGTTTCAGTCTGGGAGATTATCCCTCCCGACAGGAAGTCAGGATTTATTGTCCCAGTGTGGAATGGAAAGGGCAACAGCATGGATTGCAGCAACTACAGGGGTATTATACTGTTCTCTGTGCCAGAGAAGGTGCTTGGAAGGACTGAGGCTAAGGAGGTGCCTGAGGTTGGTTAGTGTTAGGGATCTCTTTGGTTTTCTTTGAATAAACCAAAGAGAAAGGGGGGAACCTATCACATAATCTGGAATTAATCACTTAATTCTTCTATGGTGGTGTCACAGCCTTCTTAGGTACAAGTAGGGGTGCACCAAAGAAAAAAGGTTGGGAACCACTGGTCCATTGTGTGGCATTTATTTCAAATTTACTTACAGGAAAAAAATTTTTACCTTGAGTGCCAACGAAGCAGGATATAACTCAAAAATGGCTTGGTGGATTTCTTTCAAACTTGGTGGGAATTCTACTTGGATATATGCCAAGAGGCATTTTGACTTTGAAGCAGTTTAGACAAATGTCAATGTTTTTGTATATCTCAACCAAGAAGCCTAGATGGATGATCAAAAGCATATACTGATCAGCAGAATATTTGAGGTTGATTGGTAGGAATGACTTCATAATGAAGTCACACAGAAGTCATATGATGAAGTCACACAGTCAAAAACACCATTACAGATAAATGTCTATTTACTTACACATTTATATGATGGTGTGGGTATGCATCACCTCTCACATAATTTTCAGTTTACACAAAATCATGCTGCAGTATCAGCACCGCCGTTCGTCATAAGCAGACTACGCAGCCTGTGTGGGGCACCAACCATGTTGCACTAGTTTGCAGGGCCTCCAACTGACTGAAAAATGTGTTGAAATTATTACATTATTACATTTCAAAATCAATATGAATTATTTATGAATAGGCCCATCGTTTTTGTCTTTAAACATTGTGTAGGCCCCTACCCCATTACTTAATTGGAGCAAATTAACAGTTTTTTTGCCTTATATAAAGCCCCCATCCACCCCCGTCCCGATTCCCTGAAATGGTACAGCCCTGTTTGCGTCTTTCTCTGTTCGCTGTGTCGCCTAACCAGGGTTGCCAGATGTGACAATTACCAGTCCAATAAATGCATGGAGGCACTAAATCCTGCGCAATTTGAACTGATTTTTAAAATGTGTGTGGCAATTCTATACAGAAAACTCGTCCAGTGCCATATTTTTACCCTAAATAAACCAACTGGATGGGAAAACACTCAATCTGGCAACCCTGCGCCTAACTGAAGTAGCACTGCTAGCCCACATTCGATTCTGACACAAGACGACAAGTTGCCACTATGCCACAATTAAACAATGAAGCGACAGCAGGAGTCTGCTCCCTGACCAGTTATGCTTAGGGCCTCCAAAACCTTAGCAGTGGCCCTGTGCAGTATTTAATATTTTATCCATTTATTTATTTATTTATGAACCTTCAGGCAGAGCTTCCAGCTGAAATATATTCATTTTGGCCAAGGCAATCCAGTAAAACATTTTTTGTGAAGCACTTTTGAGCGTTGGACTTTAAACTGAGCATTCAATTTCTGCATGGCCAGAAAAATGAGAAACTCAGGAAAATTAGTTTGACCCCGTGTAATTATTGATAACTAAAGTTTAAAAGTCTCCAAGTTTTGTCAGATTAAAGCTTTAGGGCCTTTCAAATTTCACAAAGCTGAGAAAATTTAGTTTCTACTGAAATCTAAGCATTATAATGTAGGTTTATTTTTGTAACATTGCAAAATTACAGCTCATTTTATGAAGAGAACAGATTTATCTGGGGTGAATTCCATAGTGAATATTGTCTTTTCCTTCATCACCGTCATGCAGAATAACTACAGGAGGAAACGTGTGTGCATGCATAAGGTTTTGAGTTTACCTGTGACCTATCTTACATTAACGTCCATAAGATTTCTTGTAAGTCACTTCCGAATCTACTAAATGTTGGACATAGCATCTGATCCCTTGAATTTCTCCCCCTCAGTGGTTGAAATTCTAAATTGTTTCCAGACAGCATGAATTTTGATCATATTGGCAATATCATATTATAAATCCCTTATCTAAATGCTGAGGAATAAAATTATAGTGATGCCAAAGAAAATTCTTTTTATGACTTAAATTTTAAAAAATCCAGTGGCGCTATACCTTTAAGTTATTTGGTAACTTTGTACAGACTTTTCAAAATGACATGTAAAATCTGATACTGCAAAAATAATGGAAGTTAAAAAAAATTGTCACGTCTACCTGATAGATTACACACACACACACACACAAAATCTAAATGTTAAATTCTGCTCAATTATTTTTTAACCAGTGGCTGCCTAAAATTGTTACCAAACCCTAGGCATGTACCCCGGAAAGTACAGTGAGATTAGATAGATAGAGAGATTAGATAGATAGTGAGACAGACAGATAGATTAGAAAGAGAGATTAGTTAGTGAGACAGACAGACAGACCGAGAGATTAGATAGTGAGACAGACAGATAGATTAGAAAGAGAGATTAGATAGTGAGACAGATAGATAGATAGATAGATTAGATAGATAGAGAGATTAGACAGATAGACAGATTAGATAGAGAGATTAGACGATTAGATAGACAGATTAGATAGAGAGATTAGACAGTGAGATAGACAGACAGATAGATAGATTAGATAGTGAGATAGACAGACAGATAGACGGATTAGATAGAGAGATTAGATAGAGAGATTAGATAGACAGATTAGATAGAGAGATTAGATAGTGAGATAGACAGATAGATTAGATAGTGAGATAGACAGATTCAATGATTGTCCCATATTTAACTTACTGTGTAGAAATCTGGGGATCAACATATACAACCTATATACAACCTTTATTTATTTTGCAGAAAAGAGCTTTAAAAGTGATTAGTAACAGTGGTTTTAGAGATCCATCTAATCCATTGTTTATTAAGTATAGGGTACTTAAATTTCATGATTTAGTTGATTTGAAAATATTACAAACGATGTACCAAGTTAATAAAAATACTTTACCAACAAACATTCAAAATATGTTTGAAAAAAGAGTAAGTAGTTATAAATTGAAAGGAATAGAAGTCTTTAAAAAAAACAAGATTTAGAACCAAAGTAAAGGAAAGGAGTATTGCAGTAAATGGTGTCAAATTATGGAACAATCTTAATAAAGAAATTAAAGAATTAAGGTCGCTTAAATTATTTAAAAAACATATTAAATTAGATGTATTAAGTAAGTATGAAACTATGAAGTAAGTCAGTGGGCTGCAAGAAAGTCAAAAAAAAAAAAGTAAACTGTTAATAATGTTTGGAGTGTCTTAAGTTTAAATGTAACCTGTCAGTGATGTAATCTATTAATTAATGGTCATAATTATGAAATGGGTCAGTGGTATGTGACAAGTTAAAGAAATGCAATCTGTTAAATAATGTTGACTATGATGCTGTATATTGAAAGATTGTATTGTTAAAAGGGGCAGAAATCATAAGACTTGTTCTTCTTTCTGCTCCTTTTCATTCTGGTATTGTGGTGCTTTTGTTTTTTGCTTTTCTGTTTTTCTTTTAAATGAATGAAATAAATATTAAAAAGAAAGAAAAAGAAAAGATAGATTAGATAGATAGAGAGATTAGATAGAGAGATTAGATAGTGAGATAGATAGATTAGATAGACAGATTAGATAGAGAGATTAGATAGTGAGATAGACAGATTAGATAGTGAGATTAGATAGTGAGATAGACAGACAGACAGATTAGATAGTGAGATAGACAGACAGATAGATGGATTAGATAGAGAGATTACATAGTGAGACAGATAGATAGATTAGATAGAGAGATTACATAGTGAGACAGATAGATAGATTAGATAGAGAGATCAGTCAGTGAGATAGACAGATAGAGAGATCAGACAGTGAGATAGACAGACAGATAGATTAGATAGATAGACAGATTAGATAGAGAGATTAGATAGTGAGAGACAGATTAGATGGAGAGATTAGATAGTGAGATAGACAGATAGATTAGATAGATAGACAGATTAGATAGAGAGATTAGATAGTGAGATAGACAGATTAGATAGTGAGATAGACAGATTAGATAGAGAGATCAGACAGATTAGATAGAGAGATTAGATAGTGAGATAGACAGATAGATGGATTAGATAGAGAGATTAGACAGTGAGATAGACAGATAGACAGATAGATTAGATAGTGAGATAGACAGATAGATTAGATAGTGAGATAGACAGATAGATTAGATAGTGAGATTAGATAGCTAGATAGATAGACAGCGAATACTCATACTAGCCTACTATACAGTAGGCAAAAAAGCATTATATCAGAGTCTGGTCATGCAGTATGTACAAATTGTGTCCCTACATACCACATTCTACAGTAACGGTTGGGTATCAGCTTCCCAACAGACGCTGATACATTACTAAGTATTGCGATGCAGGGATGGAGAGAGAGATAATCCATCCATTCACATACCCCATAACATGCAGTGAGTGAGTGAATAGATACACAGATAGATGAATGAATGATCCTCTCTAGTTTGCTAACACAGTAATTCAAAAACAACAAATTGTTTCATACATTTCCAAATGACAATTAATTGATTAAAATTCCTTTTTTAACACACTATCCCAGAGATCTGCCTGCCCACGGCTGAACACTACCACCTGCTGGATGTTTAGTGAATACTGGATGAATTACATAAATAAGGAGCAGGCATGGCTTAATTTACATGTAGTTTTGCTTGCTGGACCCACCTTGGATGGTTGGAGAGAATAATCTCACATGCATGATGGAAACTGGAAGAAGGTGAAATGAGCCCGACAGAAAGAGCAAAGTGTTTTTTGAGTAGTAACTCTTAAAAAGTAGTTACTCAAGAGTATGCATGCACAATATCAAAAGAAGAAGGTGTAGGGTCAAACCTGACAGTAAATAGAAGCGGGGACACAGCCGTGGTGGTGTAGGTGAGGAGGCTGTGCAGGATATTGCACATACGCGTGGTTCTTTCTTCCTTTCTGAGTCACATGCTCAATTTCCCTTGAAACACTTCATTTTACGACAGCGGCGTTATCACTGTGAGCTCTTGACAAACACCCCCCCCCCCCCCCCACACACACACACAGCGTATGTTCGCTGCAGTACCTCATTGACCACACCATCATACTTCATTATGTATGGCAGATTTTACTGTTCTAAGTGAAATTAGCTTCTTTGTCTCACTTTTTCCTCTGAACAGCTCAAGGCTATAAACCTTTTTCCCCAGTCGCAAAGCCAATATCTTTAATGTCAAGAAATTTTATGTTTGCTGGCTATTTTTCCCATCTACAATTCACTCTTTTATTCCCAGAAAGTGTGTGTGCTGGAACAGATCCATGGGCATATTACTGCGTGTGACAGTAACACTGAAAACCGCCACACTGAGCAAACAAAAATAAATGAAACATACAAGATTCCAGCAAGCGCCACAACCAACAATTACTCTGTTGTCAAGTCAATTAATTCTTCTCTCCAATTAATTCTCCATAAAACGCCTAAAAGGGTGAAAAATGGCAAACAATTTCCCAGAACATAAAACAGACAAAAGCATTACTTAAAGAGGATAAAATTAGACAAGATCTCAATAAATTAAGGATAGGAAAATAACGTTGATTAATGCTGACGGGACTCGTTTCAGCTCAGCTGAAAAGCTACAAGTACAAGAACACTGAAGGACTGATGCATCAAATGACAAAGAATTTATTTATAAGTCATAAATTTTAACACATCAGTGTTTATACATTTATTAACTCTATTCTGTAATATTTAAGCATAGCTTATTACAACAGAATGGCTACAGGCTGTTCCAGAAAGGGCAGATATTTTTCTTTCTGCCCACCAAAAGTTAAAAAATTCAGGAGGCAGACCAGAGACGTGCAACTCCATTTTAAGCCAACTGAGAATGGGATTTTTTTTTTTCTTTCTCTCTCTCTTTCCTCCAGCACAATTGATCATCGCACTTCATTTCACCATGCCTGAAGCACAGCAGACCGCGCGGCACAGGAGCAGGGAAAGAAATCTGAAACAGTAAACCCGTCTGTGTGTGGCCTATCTGCACAAGCCGCACGGCTACGCCGCGGCAGCCCGCCGCCGCCGGCTCTGCTGCTCGCCAGCTACACTGCAACAATTTAGTTTCCACATACCACTTCTATAACGTATGCACAATGTGCGCTTTATTTTCATGATATCATCATAAAATCAATCATGATTTCATGACGTTATCAAGTTTCAGTCATTATTTTTTAACCTAAAACAAAGCTCCCCACCCCAAATTTTGTGATGCTATCTAATATACATATATAGGTATGGTGACTGGGGCACCAAGGGGGAGGTCACTGGGGCCCTTAGGTTGAAAGCACGTGCGCGAACACACAGTCAGCTTGATGCATTAAATCACAACCCGCTTACTGGAGCCCTTATTTTCACAGTTCACGTGGTACTCAGGTCAGGTAGCAGCATCACACAGTTACTTACTACGTAATAGCAGTTGGCCAGGGTGCACTTTAATTACAATCTGAACGGGCCAGCGTGTGCCGTGTGCAAGTTAAGGAGCACGGTTTTTTTCAATTAAAATGTGCCTGCTGTGCACGGCATGCCAGAGCATTGCCATGATACGACATGCTATCTCACCTTTATCATTATTCACTTGAGTCTCACGAATGTCACAAATTGCTCTATGAAAATTCATGATGACAACATACACACAATGCAATGCAACTTACTACACCTTAACTAAAGTCACATGAAATGTATAATGACAAGGATAAAATTCTTCTCTATTACCCGTGTGTAGAACGGGTAACTCAGCTAGTCACAAAATAATTTAGTGTACCATCACGACCTTGCTGTGAGATCGGGTTGAATGTATGTAATTTACGTGATGCGCTCTCTAGTCATACATGTCAACCTATATGGATTGTCCGTAAATTATATGGATTTTTCCGAGTTTCAGAGTCATACAGATGTACAAATAAAGTTTTACGGATATTCAGGGTTTGGTCTGCAGCGGGTCTGTAATCAACCGTTTCTGCAGCGTGACTCTACTTTGATGCGTGAACCATTGAAGCAATGCTTCAATCCACTAGTTTGTTGGTTCTTTGATTCGCTGCTCTTCAGAAACGGCAAGTCCACTTCTTAACCCCTCTCAAAGCCATTAAAATATCGTGAGTCACTTTTGTGCAGATTAAAGTCACTAACTGGGACTCTTGTCTTGTTGCAGTCAAGAAACGAGAATCGTCCTCCATTCTGTTCACACAGCTTTAAATAAAATGACACCTCTTACAAACGCTGTATTACAGACAAGAAAATATAATCGACTAAAACGTTTTTTTCCTCCCAAAATGAGACGTCCTCATTCTTTACAAATGGCGTGCAGCACAGCTGTTAGCTAAGCTCAGATGTATGGAAAGATATTTATGCCAATAATGTCTGAAAGGAAATGCTTTTGGCAAAAACTACAGATTTTGTTTATTCCTATTTATGTCCAGAGATCAAGGATCCAACATGTAGAGTTTATTATGTCCAAAGTTTAAGGATCCAGTGACCAATTTCATATTTATTTACTTTAAGACTCAATAAAATGTTCAATTTCAATTTAATCGGCTTATAAACCACCAAATCACAACAAAAGCCATCTCAACGCCTCACATAGAACAGTTCAACATAAAAAAAATTAAAATAAATAAATAAAAATAAAAAAATTCAAATACATAATTAAAAACAGAAGTAAAAGACAAAGATAAAAAAAAATAAAAACTATTCATAAGAAAGAGAATAAAAATAGGCTTTAAATCTTGACTTAAAAATATCCACGGACTCCAGACTGCCTCATGGTCACAGGAAGACCGTTCCACAGAGCAGGTGCACAATAAGAAAAAGCTCTTTGACCTGCTGACATAGAAAATCTGTAAAGCCTACTTTTAGTGCACAAAAAATTCACAAGAAGTATCGATAAGGGAATCGATAAGGAATTGGAACGATAATGGTATCAATATCGATAAAATCTTATTGATACCCATCCCTAATAAACACAGGGGCCAAGTCGAGGATCATCAACATGCCAGTCGGCAACATCGGCACTGGCGAGGTGATTTTCGATACACTTGATGAAGTTCTGAGGTATGTTTTATTTTGTTCATTATATTAGATTTATTATTCATGATTTTATTAATGTATTTCCACTAGTGACACACAGCAGCAGCCGATCTGCTCTGTGTAAGCCTGATCCCGTCAGATCTCAGAAGCTAAGCAGTGCAGGACCTGGTTAGTACTTGGATGGGAGACCTCTTTGGAACACCAGCGGCTGTGTGTGTTTCTCCAGGTAACACTGGAGTTGCGTCAGGAAGAGCATCTGGCATAAAACCTGTGCCAAATATCAATGCAGATGTGGTTGTATCCGCTGTGGCGACCCCGAACACAAAAACGGGAGCAGCCAAATGGACAACCATTAGTGACACACAGTTCTTGTTTCTCTAAAAAAAAAAAAACTAAATTTGGCACATTCAGTTCTATAAAATTCAGCTTGATGCAGGAATACTAGATCTCTATTGTTTGAAATTCAACTGTGGAGGAAATACTAATGATCCTGACTTTAATGTCATTGTGGCAACTCATAATATGTGGACAAAGACCCAGTTAAAAAATAAGACTAATTTTGGTGCGATTTGGAGGTTATAAAGATTTTGTGTTGATTTTATGGATTTTCTCACTAGGTTATACAGGTGGACCCTCAAAGGGGTTGACATGTATTTCTAGTGTTTAACAGAAAGAAATGTGTTTCTTTAAAAGAGACCATACTAGCCATGAGGTACTAATTTTGTCTGTATTTCACCATTTAGTTGTGTGTATTATGCACATGTAACACTATAGAGACAAAATGTAAATAAGTAAAGACAGGTTAGACCTTACCTGTGTGAAGCACCTTGAGGCAGTGTTGTGATATGGTGTTACATAAAATAATAATAATAAATAAAATAAATTAAATTGGAAAAACGAGAGGCACAGAATTACTGAAGTAGCTTCAAAACGTAACTCACCCTATGGTCAGATTAGTTACAAATAAGAGTTGGTGTTTGTCGCTTGGTAAGCGTACCCAGGGTGTGGCCAGCTTACTTCATTAATATTCACAATGTTTACTGATAGATTACAAAGAGTTTTTCCTCTGTGCTTGACTGCTTAACAGAACAAATCAAGTTTGCTTGATTTGTTTCAGTCCAACATCTTTCACACTGACATATCGCTAGTTAGCATGCTAACATCTGCATAAGATGTCTTATAAATCACTTCAGAGGTGTTATCTGGTTACAAAAAAAGTGTTTTCAGGTTTAGAAGTGTTTATTTCTCACTAACTTTTATAAAATATGAGGAAAGAAATGGCAAACATATTAGATTTAAACAGATATACTGCTGCATTCAAAACACTCAGAAGGTTGGAGATTCCGACCTCTACCTCAGGGAGAAATGCCTTGAACACTCAGTCTGGCCGGAATTTCTGCTTGGAAACTCATGATGAAATGGAGTGACATGAGGATTCGAAGTTGACGTCACAGCTACGGCAGCCGCTTTTTGTGACTGGTTAGACAACAATGTTACTAATGTTTAAAATGCACCTTTAAAATGAACTTTTATCAAGACATTACAGCCACATGTAATATATTAACATTTTATGTACAGTTACTTAAGTTAGCACCACCACTCCTCAGCAAAAACATCTGACGATTTCATTTAAACCAAAAGATAACATTAGCTTAGCTCGACTGTGAAAGGCTTAAATAGTTATCTCCAAGGTAATCTCATGAACACTTTTTCCGGAAGTAGAGATGTTTTTTGTGGGGTCTTTCTGAGCTTCTGAGGGTTCTAAAAGCAGCGTATGGCTGTTTTGGAGCATATTCCACCATTATGGATTATTTTGGTCCTGCCAGCTGATGTGACACTGTCTTTTTAGCAAGTAGCATTTGCTGTGTTTCGTTAATCAGCACTTGCATAGAATAGACTTCTAGTCTATGTTGGCCCCGCTTAGCTGGCGGACATAGCGAACGTTGTGTTGTGTCACTGCAAAACACCCACTCAGATTGAAAATGAATAGTAAGTCATCACTTTGCCTCTGTTGCTTGTAGCTAATGTGGCCGTAGGTTATATTCACAATGTGCTAAACTCATTAAGCTAGTTTGTCAGTTATTACTACACAGTGAGTATCAACAGATAGTTGAACTGATAGGAGCTAGCTTGTTGGCTTTCCAAAACTTGCTAATTTACCAGAGCTAGCTTCCTGACACACGGCACTTAAGAATTCTTTTCTTCCTGTCTTGTGCACCAGCAAAGATTTGTTCTGGCATTATCACAGCTAGCTAACAAGGACAACTAATCAACAATAAAATAAAGAACTTTATTTTTATTTCAAATGGCTCCTCGCAACTTTGTGAGGAGCCATTTGTACTGCTTTTAAGAACATGAAACAACTGGAAATAATTCAGTGAAACTAATGGATCCAGTATGTGACAGCCAGTCCATGTCCAACAGAGGAGAAATTTGCAGTTTTTAACTGCTATTTTCAAATTTGATGTCATATATTCTTCTGTTAGAAAGGCAGTAATTCATATTTGATATTTTCAGGATAGTGCACATTGACTCGAGCAGTGTGAAGGACAGCAGTCCACTTTTTAAGTGCCATCCACACATTCATCCATTTCTACTTATCCCACCAAGGCTGGTGTGGAATGTCACTTCCTATTCACAAAGGTCATGGCAAAAACAGACACTTGGGCGACAGAGTTTTTATCAGCTTTAAATTATAGAGTCTTTCAGGGTCCCATATCGTCCCCTGCGCAAAAGAAAAGCAAACCAGCACGAAACGCAGTTACCGACGGCATTCAAACCTAAGTTAATGTATATATAGACTTATTTATTCATTCATTCTTTTTCTTTTCCCAAAACTCAGGATGAGTCACACCCAGGTTACGTGGCATTGATATTCGCATTCCAGAATGTCCTTAATTTCCCGATAACTACAAGAAAACAAATCTCTGTGCGATGCCATGTTAGCGGACAACCAGAACTTCTCCACATGTGCAAAGGATCATGGGACCCTGAAGTTAGTTTTGGGATAAATCCTCAAACATACTTGTTTCGAAAAGCTGGATATAAATATCTTCATCATAGCGCCCCCCCGTGGTCAATGCTTGTTGCTAGCTGCTCTATAATTTAGAGTAACTAGCAGAGATGAGTAAAAGACTATGTTTATCTGTGTGTGTGTGTCTGTTCAAAGCATGAAACTGTAACATTATGAAAATCAGTTCGTTTACTGGTTGTTGCCAGTTATTTACATCAACTGAGCAAATAAACTTGTTGATGCTGCTCACAGCGCGTGTGAATAAAATTAAGCTTCTAAAACATCCTCTTGGCCCCCTTGGCACCAACACTGAGATCTCTGTGATGGTTAATTATTTATTTTAACACGACCAACTGGGGGTGGAGTTACAGGACTGATTGATCAGTGAGCTCGTTAAGACAAATCCCAATAATCTGAGACCTAAGTGAGTGAGGGGGCGGAGTCTCGCCACCTGGACATGGCACTCTAACCATCTTTGTGTGGAATAAGAAAAAGACAAACTGTGTTTACGCCCAGGAACACAGCGAGTCACACGATTTTGATTTTCTGGCTTTGTTATCCTGCAGCCACTCGTCTCTGTTGTGTCGACTGTGACTCTGAGCTGTCATTTATTTTCTGGATGAGAACAAATCATGCATTTATTTCAAACCCAGCATACCACAAAAGAGCCAGTAATAATTTATGGCTACAGCTAGTTATCTTGCTGAACGCGCAGTGATATTTAACCAACAGTCACATGATTCATGATGTGCAGAGGATGAACGTTAAAACAGGTTGTGCAGATCACAAAGTTCAACATGGTTAAATCATTAACTGAGGCAGGTTCACAGTGAAAAGAAATCCATCCCATTATGTCAGGATGAATTTTAAGTAATATTTTGAAGGGGTTTTCTTTTTTTTTCCTCCTCATTATTTTCTGTGGTTCAGTTTAGGGCTGAAATGATTATTTGAGTAACTCAAATTCTTTACCTTGAGGCTTTGTTTAATTCCTGTCACCAAAGTGTTCCATAAACACGCCACCACTGAAAACACTGTAGTATATGCGCCAGGCCTGTATGTGGTGCTGTAACACTCCCACAAAAAAAAACAAAAAAAAAAAACAGAGAAGACATGGAGGATGCACATAACTGGTGTAAGGAGCTAATCAATGTAGCAGCAGAAGCTACAACTATCCAAAGTGGCACACTGAGTAAAATAAAGCCTTTTAAGAGAAGGCGGGTCTGCGCTGATCATTAGAGGCGGGCGATACTGGGAATTTTGGTATTGATCCGATACCAAGTAAATACACGCCCAGTATCGCCGATATCGATACGATAATTTTCATATTTAAGCTCCATAGATCCAAAAGACCCAGGAAAGAATTTCACCAAACATTGTACGTGACAACAAAATATTTTATTATCACAATCAACATTTTTGTTTAAAAAAAATATCACTCAACACAACTTAAAACAAAATTGCCTCACAGAGGGCTGACTCGAGGAGAGTGCTGAGTGGGCGGGCCAGGCTGAGCCTACCTGCATGGCTGTTAGCTGGCGCCGCTGAGCCACGTGATGGCGCAACAACAAAAGACCAGAGGGGGGAGGGTGCGCTGCTCCGTGTTGTGTGACATAGCGCAGTGCTGCTCTTACAGACAGAGAGTAGACTTTGATGAATCTGCGTGCACAGCAGTCAGTGCGTGCGGGAGAGAGAAAAAAAAAGCTGGAATATCAATCTTTTTACACGAGGATCATTCAATATCAATACCAGCATTGGTATCGATATTAGGATCGATCCACCCACCTCTACTGATCATCTGAAATAGAGTTATTGTGTATTTAAAATGAAGCAGTGTGTTTGTATATTTTTTGGTCCTTCTCAAAGATTAAGTAAAAGGATGCAGACTTTAACTGAATCAAGTTTAACTATTCAGAAATGCCTTTATTTGGATTTGATCAGAGTTTTCATCAACAGGGTGCACAGTGGATTTATCAATGTGACTTTTGCAGAAAAGCTGCACTCCACAGACCAGTTTGTTTTTTTTTCCTCCACAAGCTGCATTCACTTGCACATGCAGCCTCACTGAGTATTTCACCGACCGCCAGCGCCTACAGTCCAGGAAAGCCCCAAAACTTGTAACAATGTGAAAAAATAATTACCCAGGAAGCAACAGAGTGAACATCCTAAATTTGAAAATCTGCATGTGCTACTTTGTGCCATTGGTTAGGGAGAGCCCAGGCAATATTGATATTTTTGCTTAAAAACACAAAAGTGCTTTTTATTCAAATGAATCAGTAAAATAATTGATAGAATACTCAATTCCAATATTCGATAGCTGCAGCCCTAGTTCTATCCATGTCAAGAAAAAATAGATATCAAAACATCCTATAAATCTATAAGCCTAAATACTAATTTTCAGAAAATACACTGCATTTAAAGACCATTTTAAATTTATTAAGGTTAAAAAAAAAAAATCAAAATTTTACATTATAAGCAAGGAAATTAAATTGACAAGCTCATGTATGATTGATATATACAGACAAAGGGCTAAAAGTGTTCCTATGGGCAGGAAGTATCACTCACACACACACACACACACACACACTACTGAGTGTGTATTTTTATTTGCTGTGCATATTTTGTTTTCTTCTCTCATATACACATTTTTGTTGTTTTGTGCTTTGTAATTTCGCTCTCTGGAATCACTGACGTCCTGCACTTCCGCGTGTTGATAGAAGATTCAGGAACACGCTTCTGCAAAACAAATCAGTCTGTGGACTTTCAGCACTGCTGCTGCTGAGCGAACATCAATTGGAGAACTTGACCCAAATGTCACTTCCCATTTTGGATGAATTAAATGAAATAGTTGTCACCTCTGGAGAATGGTTGGAAATGAAAAATAGTGGAACTTCTGAAAGAATAACCATGATGATGATGGTTGCTGCTTTTTTTTTTACGCCCGTCTTCTGTTTTCAGCACTATTAGTCAGAATTTCAGACATGTGAAGCTCAGCACTGCTGTGTTACTGTGTAATCAGTGCCATGCCTGCATTGTGACGCTCTGTGCTTATGTGCACGTGAGACTGCACGCCGTTTGCACACTGCGGTCTGTGCGCTACAAAGCAACGTTTTCTTCTGATGAAAAGAAAATGGGCTTAGGAATTTTAAAATGGAGGCAACAAGGCGCACGGCACAGATTAATTATTGCTCCTGCCCAAGAAAAAAAAACCTAACGCTTGTATTCTGGTACAAGATGCAATAATGAGAACGCTTTTTGGAACAACAGCAGTGGCAGCAGGCCGCAATCTATCATCATCTGCAGATGTATAAATTCCAAAGTAAATTTTAAATCACTCCACATGTAATTGTTTTTTTTCTAATCAATTCTTCATCGCTTGCTGCTGTTATAACATGAGCGATTTTATGGCGCCTCCCTTTATGGCCTCTGCCTCAAGCCCGCTCCCTCTGGATTCATTTCCAGGCCTTCTATCGCCGCACTGTTGCACATTTTAACAACCACCAGCCGCACGAGACATCACGACAGCCTGCATGTTTCCTCCACTGACTCGGCTAAAATGTGGACTTGGTTCGACGTGCCCACTCGACCTGACCGGCTGCCAGCTGTCACTCAGAAAGACAGAAAGATGGAGGACAGAGAAGGAAAGGAGCGAGCGATAAAGGGAGTGGTGATGATGTGAAGACAAGAGCCCAGAGGCTTCCTCTTACTCTTGTTTCTCATTTGTCTCTCTGATGATAACAGAAGCATGGCAGCTCGAAAGCTGAGGGCAACATCACAACATTCTGAGGGGGAAACAGAGCAATGCGAGGGTAATACTGAAAGATGACCAACTGTATATGACGGGTGTCACAATATGTGTATTTGTATTGAACTGTACGGTACGAAAGCGGTGGTTCGGTGCACACACACACACACACACACACACACACACACACACACACACACACACACACACACACACAGGGCTGGATCCAGAGTGAAAATCTTACAGATGCATTTTTACCCAATGATAAAATAAAAATTGTACGTGTCTTGTTATTCAATAATCTTCATTCTTTTATTCGTGTGCAACATACACTGTCACACTACTTTTAATATATTTATTATACTTCATGGACCATAGTGAACACTTCTTATTTGTATAAATATGATGTCCTAAAAAAAACAACACTATAACAAAAATTGACTGTAAACAGGATCAAATTTATTGCCAAAATCTTTCAGTTATACCCCAATCTATATATGATTTTTTTTTTTCAGTTGATAAAATCCATAAAAATATGACTTCATATATTCTTAATAATAATATATTGAGATACAGACAGTTCACAGAAGACATTTTCCATTGATACCAATCAAAATTAGAAACAGTCCAGCAGGTAACAATATTCATCATGTCCATGACTAAATATACTAACACAAATACATCACAATTGTGATATGTGTACAATTGTGATGTATTTGTTTTAGTATATTTAGATTTTGTTGTGATTTGGCACTTTATAAGCCAATTCAATTGAAATTGAACATTTTATTGAGTGTTAAAGTAAATAAATATGAAATTGTCACTGGATCCTTAAACTTTGGACATAATAAACTCTACATGTTGGATCCTTGATCTCTGGACATAAATAGGAATAAACAAAATCTGTAGTTCTTGTCAAAAGCATTTCCTTTCAGACATTATTGGCATGAATGTCTTTCCATATCTGAGCTGAGTTCTTGCTTCACTTCAGGATGTAATTTGTAAAGAAATACAGCACGTTTCATTTTGGGAGGAAAAAGCGTTTTAGTCGATTGTAGTTTCTTGTCTGTATTACAACGTTTGGGAAGAGGTGTCATTTTATTTAAAGCGACAATTTGTTTTGAAGTTATTAATTCCAACCGGACTCTGTCTCGACAGAGAGCCGCGCAGTGTTTCGAGCTGTGACAACGGTTAGTGACTTTAATACACACAAAAGTGACTCACGGTATTTTAATGGCTTTGCGAGGGGTTAAGAAGCGGACTTACAGCTTCTGAAGAGCAGCGAATCAAAGAGCCATGAGTCATTGAATCGAAGCATTGCATCAATGGTTCACAGCTCCAAAGTGGAGTCGCGCTGCAGAAACGGATGATTACAGACCCGCTGCAGACCAAACCCTGAATATCCGACTTTATTTGTACGTCCGTATGACTCTGAAACTCTGAAAAATCTGTATAATTTATGGACTATAAGTTGACATGAAAACCAAAGCTGTGTTCACCGCGGGGACACGTTCGGCACTATTCGGCATTATTCAAGATTTTTTTTTTTTTTTTTACCAATGACAAACGATGCGTAAAAAAATTTGACCGATGCAACTGCATCGGTCCAAACCGGTCTGGATCTGGGCCTGACACACACACACACACACACACACACACACACACACACACACGCTTATTTATTTCCAGAAGTCTGACATTTCATTTCAGCAAGTAGCACTGCTGATGTCCACAGATTGTGTCCCTCTAGTCTCGTGCTCTGTGCAGGAGACGTGGTCGGCTCTCTCAGCCTGCTCTCTGTGTGTGAGGCGATCTGAGGACGCAATAAGTCAGCGAGCTGAAGCAACGCGACACCATTATTCCAACCAGAAACTTTGGAAGCATAAATGGAATTGGCTAATATACCTTTTTCTTCTGAAATATGAACCTAAGAGCAAAAGTTTACCGATCCACATTTGTGTTGAATCGCTGACCCCAGATGAAGTCAGTTCAAACATTCAAGTTCAGGCAATGCCACCAAGTCATCACAAAAGTTGACATTTGATATGAATTTTGTGTAAGATTACACATATGAGATGGCCAGTGAGGCGACAGAGAGTGAGGTTTTATGAGATGCCGTCATTTGCACAAAAATCAAACATACTTAAAATGGACAGAATATTGAAGTCAGTCTGGTTCGACATGTTGGGGAACATAAAAACAAATAAAAAACAAAATACTTAACGCACTGCACAGTAAGTTCATTAAATGTGAAAGACAAGCGATGTAATCTAATTCATAAACATTTAATGAAAAAAAGTTGACACTGCTCTGCTGCTCACAAATTAAAGATACTGCATAAAGATTTGAATAATTTTCAAAAACTGATGAAGTACTTGATGACTGCTCACCAAAAATACAATTTATGTGAAGTGATAAAATGACAGTCAGTAGGGTTCCGCAGTTCGTAAGAAAACCTGGTTGCATTTCATCATATTTTTACTATTATTTTATAAGTGAGTAGCACATCTCAGTACCACTAAACGTGTAAAAATACAGAAAAAAAACAGGTTTTTGTAAATGAGGTTTGTCATCTGATAAATAATTGTTTTGTTTAATTATTTTTAATTCATTGGAATTCAAATAGTTGGATGATTCAATTTATATTTTTGTTGATCCACTGAATTAAGTGTATTAAGTGTATATTTTGCTGGATACGGCAAACACGCACCTAGTGAGATTTGATCAGATCTCCTCGCTGATTGGCTAGTTCAAATAACATCATCGTAGAGGGTATTTCAACATGGCGGCAGCGCTCTCGGCATTGAGTGTTGGTGCTAATTTTTCATCTTTAAATGCCATTTTGGGTGCCATAAAGTCATTTGAATTGGAACAGAAAATCATCTACTGCCGGAGGGATTCTTGGACGCTAAAAGCAGCTCAGAAATGTGGCATAACAGTGCCTGAAATTATTTCCACCATGTGGCAAAAATTATTTCCACCGTGCCCGAAATTATTTCCACTGCTGCGCCCAAAATGATTTCCACCGGCGCGTTTCGCCACGTGGTGGAAATAGCTCAAGGGATTCTCAGACGCTAAAAGCAGCTCAAAAACGTGCCCAAAATTATTTCCACTATGTGGCGAAAAACATTTTTCACTGTCGCGCCCAAAATTATGTCCACTGGCGCTTTTTGCCATGTGGTGGACATAATTTTGGGCACGGTGGAAATAATTTCTGCAGTCTTTGTAATTTTCTGTGTAGGGCGGGCATGATAAACAAAACCTGCAAATCCAAAACAGAATAAAAACAAAAATACACAAGTCCATGTCAGCATGTGTGTTTATCCTGTTTTTTCTCTGTCAGTGTCATGTTTGTAAAACGTTCGATCAGTCCACCCCTGAAAATAGTGAATGGTAAAATATGCCAATTTTCAATCATGAAAATCACCAATATCAAGGTACCATCATGAATGTGAAATAAGGAGATCTTAAACTTTGATCGCCTTTAAGTTCCCACCCGACTGTGGCCGTTCTGTTCCTTCGTGAATAAATTTAGACGGCCGGCAAAACCACGCAACCTCCCATTTTGCCGTTGCCGTACGGCGAAATATCATCCAGTTCAACTTTGCTGAGGGCTCCGCCATGTTGAAATAAACTCTGCGATGATGTCAGTTGAACTAGCTAATGAGCGAGGAGATCCGGTCAAATATCATTAGGTGCATGTTTGCCAGATTCAGGAAAATATAACCTGCCATATTTTTATTAAAATGCAAGGTGCCTAAAGGTGTTGCACAGTTCTATCATCTACACACACAAATGTTGCATTAAATGCACACAGTGAATGGTTTTGTTTGCACAGGACTACAGGTTTACCCGCCGTCTGCTGCAGTATTCATTAGAGAACATCTCCAACTAATTAGGACAGACTGGGAAAAATAAAATGTCTGTGTACAGAGAGAAGCTCCTCATACTGTGTGAAGAAAAAAATAAATACACTCACAATGCAATTAAGCAGAAATAGTCCTCATTCCATTAGTCCAGCAATGACACACACACACACACACACACACACCAAAATGTAAAGAAAACCTAAATTAATAAATGGGGAAAGGTCATAGTTCAGTTTTATTCTATATGGGGCTGCACAGGTTTTGTTATGACACGTGCACAAGAGCATAAAAAGCCAAACTGATTTCAGTTTTTCATGAGTGAAGGCTGTTCTGAACCCCGATGGCGCCTGCTGCATTGACAGCGCTGTGCAATATCTGACGTCAGGCCGCCTCCCTTTGACTTTTAGACCGTCAGTCAGAGACGACTTCAGCTGCTCCAAAGAATAACTACCAGCAGCAGCACATGCACCCGGATCCAAGTTGAAAATGTACATCAGCAGATGATGTACATTGGATTTGATGTGGAGTTACTTGGAATTTGATGCGCTGCCAAAGCAGATTCACAGATTAATAGATTTGGAGAAGCCTTTCATGTTGCACGGTTACACAAGATACATGTAAATTGAGTCTGCACATATTCCACCTCAAGGAAAACATTAAAGAAGAGCTGAAATGGAAAATAAATAGTCCAGTCGGTGTTGAAAAAATCCCTCCCCGTCAGTCTGCCCTTCTCCACCTCATTTAACCTGCAACAGTACATTTGACTGGCGGGTAAGTTAATCGGACGTCATCGTGCAACCAAGTTGGATCTGGTGTATCTGAATCTTTAATCAAATTCTGTGACCCATTAATTATTTCAACTCATCAAAATCTAAACGTTTTTGCAATATTCACATAATGCGTTTGTTGTTATCAAAACTAAAGGTACGAACAAAAATAGATTTAAACAGTCTCTCTTCTGTTTCTTGTCAGATTTTGTCAGAATTTGATGGGTCACAGGTCTTTGGATAATGCTGCATTCAATGAAACTCAGAAATTCAGATTTCCAACTAGTGGGGGTGATGTCTGCCAATCTGGATCACCTCCAAAATTCAGTGGAGTCTTCCATGCCCGAATATGTATCACATATTAGATGCAAATTTGGTAAGAATCAATGAAGTAGTTTTTACGTAATCCTTCAAAGCCTATATAAAGTGAAACTTGATCCAGAATCCAGATCGCCTCCAAAATTCATTAGAGTCTTGCATGGCCTAATATCTATTTGTGGTGCAAATTTGGTAAGAGTCCGTGAAGTAGTTTTGACGAAATCCTGCTAATAGTAATCCTTCAAAGACTATATAAAGTGAAACTTGATCCAGAATCTGGATCACCTCCAAAATTCAGTGGAGTCTTCCTTGGCCTACTATCTATCTGTGGTGCAAATTTGGTGAGAGTCCATGAAGTAGTTTTGACGAAATCCTGCTAATAGTAATCCTTCAAAGCCTATATAAAGTGAAACTTGAGCCAGAATCCAGATCCGGATCACCTCCAAAATTCAGTGGAGTCTTGCATGGCCTAATATCTATCTGTGGTGCAAATTTGGTTAGAGTCCATGAAGTAGTTTTGACAAAATCCTGCTAATAGTAATCCTTCAAAGACTATATAAAGTGAAGCTTGATCCAGAATCCAGATCCGGATCGCCTCCAAAATTCATTAGAGTCTTGCATGGCCTAATATCTATTTGTGGTGCAAATTTGGTAAGAGTCCGTGAAGTAGTTTTGACGAAATCCTGCTAATAGTAATCCTTCAAAGACTATATAAAGTGAAACTTGATCCAGAATCTGGATCACCTCCAAAATTCAGTGGAGTCTTCCTTGGTCTAATATCTATCTGTGGTGCAAATTTGGTGAGAGTCCATGAAGTAGTTTTGACGAAATCCTGCTAATAGTAATCCTTCAAAGCCTATATAAAGTGAAACTCGATCCAGAATCCAGATCCGGATCACCTCCAAAATTCAGTAGAGTCTTGCATGGCCTAATATCTATCTGTGGTGCAAATTTGGTGAGAATCTGTGAAGTAGTTTTGACGAAATCCTGCTAATAGTAATCCTTCAAAGACTATATAAAGTGAAGCTTGATCCAGAATCCAGATCTGGATCGCCTCCAAAATTCATTAGAGTCTTGCATGGCCTAATATCTATTTGTGGTGCAAATTTGGTTAGAGTCCATGAAGTAGTTTTGACGAAATCCTGCTGATAGTAATCCTTCAAATACTAAAGTGAAACTTGATCCAGAATCTGGATCACCTCCCAAATTCAGTAGAGTTTGCATGGCCTAATATCTATCTGTGGTGAAAAGTTCATCAAAATCCGTTCAGTAGTTTTGACATAATCTTGCTAACAGACAGCTGGACAGACAAATAAATAAATAAATGGCAATGGTTTTATTACATCCTTGGTAGACGTAATAATCAAATCTCTTGGTAAATGTATTTCTTGCACCTTTTTTGCTCCGTTTCTTCGTTTAAGTACAGAATGTATGTTGACGAGCGTTTGTTGTTCAGACAAAAGCATCACAACAAGCCTGAAGGCAGCCATGCTGGTCAAAACCATCACCTCCTATATAGGCCAAAAAAAAAAAAAAAGTCGCAGGGGCCGGCTGGTGCTCATCTCCAGATTCCAAAGCGTGAAGTGGACAATGAAAAACCTACAACTTCCCCTGGATGGGATGACAGTCCATCACAGGTTGCTTCCCCAGCCAAGGCTGGTACCCAGTTACAGCTGGGTGGTTGCTAGGATACAGCTACAGTCCATAATAAGCCAACAGGGGATTATAAAAGACAGCCGTGAATGTTTGCTTCAGTTTTTTAGTTCACTGTATTGAATCTGACCCGTATTCTTTTTATGGATCTGGATCCTTTTCCAATCATGAAGGACAAAGGGAAATAGAGCAGGAATGTAACTTCTTTCTACATTTTGGTTTTTCAACCTGGTGATACAGCATATGAAAGGAATAACACTGCCTGTGGTGGTGCAACACAGGAGCTTTTTAGAGGCAACAACTGTGATTTTATTCCACTCCGACACACTCACGGAAGCTGCTTCCAGCTATTGATGTCTGGTCCCACAACAATTCTTTTCAACGTTCAATTCTCAGACTCCAGGACACCATTTACAAAAGTAAAGCCACATATTGGAGAACATCAATGCTGATGACCTCACAACCTCAGACTGCTTTTATCTGAGCAGAGCTTTTATCTGCACGGATCACTGTGCATGCACAGCCCAACAAACAACCCCAACACTCTTATTAGGGTTAATCCTGATGAAGACTTAAAATATGGTAAAATAGCAGCAATACGCTCAATAATAAGCATAAAATTGCATGTGTTCAGGAATTAGGTGCTAATTGGGGATAAAACACTGCAGCAAACAATTGGATTTCTGCTGTGAAAGGATTAGATTGAGGTTATTCTCTCAAATAAATCATAAAGCATAAAAAAAAAGATTAGGTTAATGCAGAAAGCCAATATTTTTCATCTGCAAAGTACATGAAAGTATCAGGATCGCAGCTTATGTAATTAGATAAAGAGATGCACTGCACACAATACGGACTGAAGCCTCGCGGGCAAAAACACCATTTGTGCGACATTATGGAATCATCAGATATATTTTATGGCAGAATGCGAGCACCCAGCTTATGTAATTTTGTGGACTGTCCCATTTCAAAGTAGAGGTGGGCGGATCAATCCTAATATCGATACCAACGCTGGTATTGATATTGAACGATCCTCGTGTAAAAAGATCGATACTCGAGCTTTTTTCTCTCCTGCACGCACTGACTGCTGCACACGGAGATTCATCAAAGTCTACTCTCTGTAAGAGAGTAGACTTTGTCACACAACACGGAGCAGCACACCCTTGTATTGTGGTTTGTCAGCCCTCTACCTCAAGAGATTTTGTTTTAAGTTGTGTTGAGTGATTTTTTTTTTAAACAAAAATGTTGATTGTGATAAGAAAGTATTTTTGTTGCCATGTACAATGTTTGGCAAAATTCTATCCCATGTCTTTTGGATCCTTTGGATCTATGAAGCTTAAATATGAAAAAGTATCGGTATTGATATCGGCGATACTGGGCCTGTATTTACTTGGTATCGAATCAATACCAAAATTCCCGGTATCGCCCACCTCTATTTCAAAGACTAATCTGGTCATAGATTTAGAGCAGCCTGTCTCAAACACTGGTCCGCAGACCACTGGTGGTCTGTGATTGACCCCTAGTGGTCCATGAGTATATCGATAAAATGTCACATTTCAAATTAATTATTTCTAAATGAAGTGTTTCTCAAACTCTTTAAAAATGACTCCAAAGTCTAATACATTGTAGCATGTATGCACACACGTGTCCTCCTGTGGACGCCATCAAAACATAAATAAAATATTGTTTATGACTGATAGAGGGGCTTTATTGAACATGTACAAATTGTACATAAGACAATAGGGTCTTAATAACTAATGTAAATAACATACATACATACATACACACATACATACATACACACACTTTGCACTGGGATGACAATTAAGCAACTGCAAATTATAAAGAAGACAATGCTCATGCAACCGAGGGTATTTTAGCATTGCGTTATATTTTTATTTGTTAGTATGGCCAAAGCAGATGGTAGCATTGCGTTATATTTTTATTTGTTAGTATGGCCAAAGCAGATGGTCCCCCCCACAGAGTCTGGTCTGGCTCAGGTTTCTTCCTGTAACTCCTGATAGAGTTTTTCTTTTCCACTGTGTGCTTGCTCAGGGCCCCTTCTCACATAGTGCTAAGCCTGGACAAAGTGCACACTTAGTGCACATGACACAGGATTTGTGTGCAAACCGTGTAATGTCGTCCCTGTCGCCAGTGCCTCATACACCTGTTACTATAACTATTTGCACACACAAGCACCTGAAAGACAAAGTGTGCGCTGTGCGAACCCATCGCACCCTCTTGCAGCAGGTGTTGGCCAAATTCCAGGTGACACGCATGAACACCTAACACCTCTCGCGTGGCACTTAGAAAATGTGTGGGCAGTCACACTCTTGGCACGACAACAGACTGCAGACAGTCACTGTCGTACTGCTGTGAAATTTGTCTAAGTTCCCCACGAGTGTGACTTTGCAAACACACACTGACACGTGGGTGTGTGCGCTCCACTCACAGGAGGCGTGGCTTCCGACAGAAGCAGCTGTGGTGATCTGTCATTCTGAACATTCCAGCTACACAACACCTACTGTGTTTGGACAGACATGCACTAACAGCTGTCCACTGTGAGGCACGTGTGTCTGATTGCTGTATTTACGTGGACATAAATAAAAACATATATTGCCGTGGTAGCGACAAGCTGCAGCAAGCAAGCGCACACATGGAGCAGACACTGACAGCCCCCCAGGTTGAAACGGACCGTCAGATCAGAACACGCAATGGGCGATCTGACCGTCACGTCACCCATGTGAGCTCTGTTCCACATGACGCGGTGTCTGTGCTGTGGCGCACCGTCCACAAGATGCGTGTTGGACAGAACGTGCGCGGCCGACTGGATGCACCTGACCAGTAGATGTGGACATGATCAGAGCACACCGCTTCTCATTCATATTATTTCATGACTGTATGTCTGTAACCATGGGTCATCACCAGAGGAACAGATGGATCATATTTGTATTGCTTGCTTGATAAATGTGGTGTTTTTATATGGTGTGGGATTTAAAATTTGTTTTTGTAATATTTCCATGTCCTTCCTGATATGTGGCAGCTTCCTGCAGCTTTCAAAGAACAGCTCTGTAGTTCAGTGGTAAGGTTTCTGACTGGGAATCAGAGCTTTTGAAAGGTGTGAGTTCACGTCCCAGGTAGTGTGTTTTCTTTTCTTTTCTTTTTTTTATGTATTCCACATAAGCGGTGTGATGTGGTCCCACAGGTACCAGCTGTTTTTTATTTATTTCACATAAGCGGCGCGATGTGGCTCCACACGTACCAGCTGGTTTTTATTTCTTCCATATAAGCGGCGCAATGTGGTGCACCTGGCACTGTTCCTGCTCAACAGACACGGCACATGCACAAACTCTCGCACTGGGTTCGTGCACACCTGCCTGTCAGCGCAATGTTTCGTGCACGATGTTTTGTGCATGATGCGCTAATTTCAAACTGTTTCGCGCGGTTTTGCCCTTTTCGTCCAAACGTCATCCAAACTTTGCACTTTGTGTGAAGGGGCCATCAGGGGCAGGTAAGGTTTAAACCTTACTGTTTTAAAGCACCTTGGTGACAGTTACGTGATTTGGTCCTCTATGAATAAAATTGAGTTATATAACTTGAATTATTTTAAAGTTTAAGATATTGGTAATATTACAGTGACATTATTGAGAAATGTTTTGATTTCATGGCACAGAATGACCTCTCAGAGACACATTTTTGGATAAAGCGACTCTTTAAGCATATTCTGACACAATATTTTTAAACGGATAAATAGCACCAGGTGACCAGTGCACCACAGCCTAGTGACCAGTGCAACAGCTAATATCCACAAGTGATGTGTAAATATTCTGATGACTTCAGAGTGACATTTGTTGCTTTTTAACAGTTATGAAAAACAAATGTGAAATGGGCAGCTTCAAAAACACCATACCTGAAACCAGCTTCCGGCATCACCCGTAAACTCAACACCAGGCTGCAGAAACAAAAACTGCCCAAACAGTAAGTACATTATTTCACCTTCTCCCTTTTTGTTCGGCGGTCGCCACAGCAGACCCTTAAAGCTGTACGGCCTTTCAAATTTCACAAAACACACAAAATTTAGTTTCTACTGAAAGCCAAGCATTATAAATATTGATTTATTTTTGTAACGTTGCAAAATCACAGCTCATTTTAATGAAGAGAACATATTTATCTGGGGGGAATTCTGTGGTGAATATTGTGTCTTCCTTCAAATGTCATCATGCAGACGAACTGAAGGAGGAAGCACATGTGTGCACGTGTGAGGTTTTGAGATTTTGCTGATCAACACAACTCACACAAGCTCAGTCATTTCAAGGTAACTGAGAAGTTTTGAGCCAGACCTAGAAAAACTAAGGCATGGTTCTCCGTCTTTCTCCATTTCACAAGAATGTGTGAAATTTCCAGCTTATTAATTAATCAAAAACCCAGACAGAGCTTTAATTCATTTGAAAGCTTGACTCTTAGTCTTGTCCATCCAAATTGGAAGTCCCAAAAACCAGTTTTATTTGTTATTATCTATCGTCCACCTGGTCGTTACTGTGAGTTTCTCTGTGAATTTTCAGACCTTTTGTCTGACTTATTGCTTAGCTCAGATAAGATAATTATAGTGGGCAATTTTAACATCCACACAGATGCTGAGAATGACAGCCTCAACACTGCATTTAATCTATTATTAGACTCTATTGGCTTTGCTCAAAAAGTAAATGAGTCCACCCACCACTTTAATCATATCTTAGATCTTGTTCTGACTTATGGTATGGAAATAGAAGACTTAACAGTATTCCCTGAAAACTCCCTTCTGTCTGATCATTTCTTAATAACATTTACATTTACTCTGATGGACTACCCAGCAGTGGGGAATAAGTTTCATTACACTAGAAGTCTTTCAGAAAGCGCTGTAACTAGGTTTAAGGATATGATTCCTTCTTTATGTTCTCTAATGCCATATACCAACACAGTGCAGAGTAGCTACCTAAACTCTGTAAGTGAGATAGAGTATCTCGTCAATAGTTTTACATCCTCATTGAAGACAACTTTGGATGCTGTAGCTCCTCTAAAAAAAGAGAGCTTTAAATCAGAAGTGCCTGACTCCGTGGTATAACTCACAAACTCGTAGCTTAAAGCAGATAACCCGTAAGTTGGAGAGGAAATGGCGTCTCACTAATTTAGAAGATCTTCACTTAGCCTGGAAAAAGAGTCTGTTGCTCTATAAAAAAGCCCTCCGTAAAGCTAGGACATCTTTCTACTCATCACTAATTGAAGAAAATAAGAACAACCCCAGGTTTCTTTTCAGCACTGTAGCCAGGCTGACAAAGAGTCAGAGCTCTATTGAGCTGAGTATTCCATTAACTTTAACTAGTAATGACTTCATGACTTTCTTTGCTAACAAAATTTTAACTATTAGAGAAAAAATTACTCATAACCATCCCAAAGACGTATCGTTATCTTTGGCTGCTTTCAGTGATGCCTGTATTTGGTTAGACTCTTTCTCTCCGATTGTTCTGTCTGAGTTATTTTCATTAGTTACTTCATCCAAACCATCAACATGTTTATTAGACCCATTCCTACCAGGCTGCTCAAGGAAGCCCTACCATTATTAATGCTTCGATCTTAAATATGATCAATCTATCTTTGTTAGTTGGCTATGTACCACAGGCTTTTAAGGTGGCAGTAATTAAACCATTACTTAAAAAGCCATCACTTGACCCAGCTATCTTAGCTAATTATAGGCCAATCTCCAACCTTCCTTTTCTCTCAAAAATTCTTGAAAGGGTAGTTGTAAAACAGCTAACTGATCATCTGCAGAAAATGGTCTATTTGAAGAGTTTCAGTCAGGTTTTAGAATTCATCATAGTACAGAAACAGCATTAGTGAAGGTTACAAATGATCTTCTTATGGCCTCGGACAGTGGACTCATCTCTGTGCTTGTTCTGTTAGACCTCAGTGCTGCTTTTGATACTGTTGACCATAAAATTTTATTACAGAGATTAGAGCATGCCATAGGTATTAAAGGCACTGCGCTGCGGTGGTTTGAATCATATTTGTCTAATAGATTACAATTTGTTCATGTAAATGGGGAATCTTCTTCACAGACTAAAGTTAATTATGGAGTTCCACAAGGTTCTGTGCTAGGACCAATTTTATTCACTTTATACATGCTTCCCTTAGGCAGTATTATTAGACGGTATTGCTTAAATTTTCATTGTTACGCAGATGATACCCAGCTTTATCTATCCATGAAGCCAGAGGACACACACCAATTAGCTAAACTGCAGGATTGTCTTACAGACATAAAGACATGGATGACCTCTAATTTCCTGCTTTTAAACTCAGATAAAACTGAAGTTATTGTACTTGGCCCCACAAATCTTAGAAACATGGTGTCTAACCAGATCCTTACTGTGGATGGCATTACCCTGACCTCTAGTAATACTGTGAGAAATCTTGGAGTCATTTTTGATCAGGATATGTCATTCAAAGCGCATATTAAACAAATATGTAGGACTGCTTTTTTGCATTTACGCAATATCTCTAAAATCAGAAAGGTCTTGTCTCAGAGTGATGCTGAAAAACTAATTCATGCATTTATTTCCTCTAGGCTGGACTATTGTAATTCATTATTATCAGGTTGTCCTAAAAGTTCCCTAAAAGCCTTCAGTTAATTCAAATGCTGCAGCTAGAGTACTGACGGGGACTAGAAGGAGAGAGCATATCTCACCCATATTGGCCTCTCTTCATTGGCTTCCTGTTAATTCTAGAATAGAATTTAAAATTCTTCTTCTTACTTATAAGGTTTTGAATAATCAGGTCCCATCTTATCTTAGGGACCTCGTAGTACCATATCACCCCAATAGAGCGCTTCGCTCTCAGACTGCAGGCTTACTTGTAGTTCCTAGGGTTTGTAAGAGTAGAATGGGAGGCAGAGCCTTCAGCTTTCAGGCTCCTCTCCTGTGGAACCAGCTCCCAATTCAGATCAGGGAGACAGACACCCTCTCTACTTTTAAGATTAGGCTTAAAACTTTCCTTTTTGCTAAAGCTTATAGTTAGGGCTGGATCAGGTGACCCTGAACCATCCCTTAGTTATGCTGCTATAGACGTAGACTGCTGGGGGGTTCCCATGATGCACTGTTTCTTTCTCTTTTTGCTCTGTATGCACCACTCTGCATTTAATCATTAGTGATTGATCTCTGCCCCCCTCCACAGCATGTCTTTTTCCTGGTTCTCTCCCTCAGCCCCAACCAGTCCCAGCAGAAGACTGCCCCTCCCTGAGCCTGGTTCTGCTGGAGGTTTCTTCCTGTTAAAAGGGAGTTTTTCCTTCCCACTGTAGCCAAGTGCTTGCTCACAGGGGGTCGTTTTGACCGTTGGGGTTTTACATAATTCTTGTATGGCCTTGCCTTACAATATAAAGCGCCTTGGGGCAACTTTGTTGTGATTTGGCGCTATATAAAAAAATTGATTGATTGATTGATTGAAATTTTGACTCACTCGGTGCAATGTTGAGAAATGTTCATTTTTCAGAAATTCAAAAGGTCTCTTATGTTTGTGAGATCAGTTTAAGTTTCCTTCCCAGCATCCTGGCACAGCTTGGGGGAAGCCCCAACATGATCGATGACATCACTACCAAACGTAGATCATGGCGCCTGATCACTTGAATTTTGACCCATGTGGGTCGAAATTCAAAATTTCTTCCAGACAGTGTGCATTTTCATTATATTGGCAACATAAGATTATGAATCCCTTATTTAAAAGCTAAGGAATAAAACTGTAGTGGTGCCAAAAAAACCTAAAGGGGAGGTGATTGTGGTTACACGTTGGGCTTGAGATCAGAGGATCCTCGGTTCAAATCCCAGCCTGACTGGAAAATCATTAAGGGCCCTTGGGCAAGGTCCTTAATCCCCTAGTTGCTCCTGGTGCGTAGTGAGCGCCTTGTATGGCAGCACCCTCACATCGGGGTGAATATGAGGCATTATTGTAAAGCGCTTTGAGCATCTGATGTAGATGGAAAAGCGCTATATAAATGCAGTCCATTTTACCTAAAGGATGCACAGCTTTAAGGAATTTGAGTGCTGGCGCACGTTTTAACCCCAGTGTCCTTCCTGAAGCAACACCAGATTACACAGAGAGTGGGCACAGGTAGTCTTGAACCGGGAACCTTCTGTTTTGTAAGCAAGTGCATTAACCACCACGCTGCCCTACAGCAGCCAATCAGTGCAAAAAAGATTTAAAAAAAAATCTCACATGCCCATGCGCAGAGGTTGAGTCATACCAACAGACACGTTAGTGGGCGTGACCTGGGTGATGACAGCATGTGGTCTTGACCCAAAGGTGCTTTAAAGGCATGACACCCTGACTCACCCTGTTGTTGCTCGTCTCATTTTTTGGGTAGTTGGTTAAACCTGCGATTTGGGCTGATGTGTTAATTATCTGATTCCTCATTTATAAATGTCCATCACTCCTCCAGTCACTGTTCACACTGCGTGGGGGTTTTTTTCTCACTTGTGGCTCATGTAACATGAAATTCAAAGCCAAATATCCAAAAGCTGAGTGACAAACGGACTGCGTCTCCACTCGTGTTGACAAGTGTGTCAGCAGCGATGAATAAAAACGTGTCACACCTCAGAGTTATTCGTGACACGCTTTCAGACATTTCTGTTACCGCAGAACGATACATTTAGAAAAAGACACTTTTGAAATGACGGAGAGTTTCTTTCTTGGGAGGCACTTTGGTCACAGAAACGATCCACATATCTATAAAAACTGCTGTGTGTGATTGTTTTTCGAGTTACAGACGTATGAAACTGCACACAAAGGCATTGTGGAACAGTGCAGACAACAATCTCTTTAAAAATGCATCAAACCAGGCTGCTTTGTGTTCAACAACCTTGGCCTCATTCTGTAAATATCAACCAGAATAATGCAAAAATCATACAGAGATGTTCATATCTTTATGATCGATATTTCGGTATTAGCAGGACTTTTTCTTTATTGTATTTTATAATGAACGCTATAAGAATCAACAGTAATTAGCGGACAGTTGGGAATGTTTTCTTGTCCGTTTGGATTTTATTTGTCTTGGACGGGTTTGGGTTGTGGAGTCGGCGTGCTCAGATCACCGTTGCTGTTCTGCCAAATAAACAGCACTCGTAAAACTCAGGCGTCCGCAGCACAGGATGGCAGCAAGTTTACAATAAATGTCCGGATAAATCCACCAAAGATGCCGTTGCCAAGTCTTCTCCGGTGAAATACGCTAATGGCTGCGTGATGTCATTCTTTCATTTACATATAAATAAAGTTAATAGATACTTATTTTCAGATTGAAAGATTTACAGCGTGCTAAAGTCAGCGACGGGGAGCAAGGTGGATGTTACGATTATGACAGGATTATGGAGCTGGAGATGCTCAGTCAGCTGGAGGTAGAGACGGGAAACGTGTCACAAGCTGCCGGGTGACAGACACCAACAGAAATTACTGTTTACTCTGCAAATGCACTTGTTATTAGTGCGTTTGTGGTTATGGACAAAGGTCAAGTCAGTGCAAGTCTGCAGGAAAGTTACCAGCACTAAACGCCCCGGTCTGTCCTGTGGCCCCGCCCCCTCCACCATGGGGACAGACTGTGGCTGAAGAATTACTTTCACTAAAACACCCCAGTCAGAGGACGCAAAGAGCACTTTATATCTGATAAATTACTTAAAAGCGTGTGCATTTGTCGACCAACACCTTTTAGAAATGAGCTCTGATGGGTGCGGTTTGGAGAAAGAACCGAAAAAGTCATTTATCAACAAAGCCGGAATCTCGTTAGCGCCGGCATTTACAGTCACACGGTGTAGACGGCCTTTGAAACACAACCATTGCTGCAGTTAGATGATAACTTAGAGCAACGGTGCCCAACCTTTTTATCCTTGGAGACCCCTCTATTTATACCGAAGAAAGGCTAAGACACCACCCCCCCCCCCCCCCACACACACACACACACACACACACACACACAACATAAGAATACAGTGATTGTTCCCATTTTTATGCAAAAAATAATACACTTTATAACTTTACAGTTTTCTCCCCTTTCTGTTTGGTTCATCCGAAGAAATGTAATAATCTTAATTATTATTGATTATCCATTCCCCCAACCCCCACCCACGTGATCTTTGTCAACCCCGTACAGAGGTATTAGGGATGTAAAGTACCATTCTGCATATATGAGCTGAATGTGTATAATCTACACAAGATGCACAACTGGACATTGTGGGCGGAGCTTTTGGGAAGCTGAAGGAGGAGTCTGCAAGGATTAGGATTAGATATTGGTGTATAATTAGTGAAAATCACTGGGTTGATATAAATACTAAATAAAGGGGGACCAATACAGAACCTGGCGGTTAAATAACCCTGGTTAAATAAAAAAATAAACACCACTCACGGGATTCAAACCTGCAGTTTACAAAAACTCTGATTAACAGACGGAAACTTCACCATTCACTGTCTAATAACAGGAGCGTGAAATACTTAAAATCAACAAGGAAACACACACACGCACCATGTGTTGCAGGGGGAGTGGCGGGGGCGCAAAACACACATGATGCACACATATGGCACGTGGTGAGGCCGACACTCTGGCACGCCATGTGTTGCTTGCCAACTCCACAGTCGTGGGGGCACTTAGAGAAATTCCACAGCCAGCTTGAAATTGGTCGTCTGCTCACTGTTTTTGTACGAACAACACGAATGGCCATGTAATTATCTTACAAGATAAATGGCATAGGTAACATAATCATTATGCAAATCAAACAATATACTTTATGTATTTTAAATAAATACTGTCATTATTATTGATTTAGAGTAATTATATTTTATTAATACTAAATACATAAACCTGAGGATTATGCATTTCAAATAAATAGGATTTATTACAGTAATGAATATGCATCATGTAAGGTTTATTTGGTAGGTTTGGATTAAAATTATCTAAAAAAAAAAGTAAATGGGAATTTGTCATGTAATAAAATTACATAAATCTTAAAAGTTATGGTTAAATATTTCTGTGAGTGTAGCTTGAAATGCAATCCTCTGTTTACCTAAATGTTTTCGTTTTCTAATCATTATTGAGCCTTTAAATCGCCAAGCTAAATGTCAGGTAAATGTTCTGAATCTTAAAACGTTTTTCCAAATAGCACAAAGTAAATAACTCTGTTATCACATATTCTCAAGTTATAAGCCTTCACTTGTTATTTAGGTGGAAATATTTCAAAAACACTTCTGTAAAGGTGTTTATGTGCCACAAGTTCATCCGTATTTAATGACAGTTATTCTTGACATCTACCGCCCCTTGAAACTAATCTGTCAAACAGCAGGATAGAATGATCTGGACTTCAGTCAAACATCGATATCGCCAATATGTCAGCTGTCGGTGAGAAATGCTGCCTTGCCTTCCTGGTCAGTTGTAGTTAACTCTAATGATCTGGGACTTTCTTATCACAGCACAAGACTGAGCGGCTACAGGTTGCCAAGCGAGGCTCACTTACAGCGAGCTGGTCATTACGGAAAGTAAGTCCCAAGTCGCAAAGCAATAATGAATGGATCTCTCTACATTAGCCTGCTTATTACATAGCTGCTTACCAAGGACATTCATCTTCTGACACAATATACTGATTTTAAATGTTTTTTTAATGCAATCAAGTAATTAGTTAAGCAGCTGCACACTGCAACCTTTGAAATGTTTGTCGCTGATGCCCATAGTTCAACCTTATTCAGGACTTTTGGCATCCAAACAAGAAAATTGTTTAATCTGCCATTTTGTCGACTGCACTCCTAGATCTACAGTCTGTAAGAGTCAGGTAAACCCTCCAACAAAACTTTCTGATGTGACCTTTGAGTGCAATTATATTCTTACATTCGGTGAAACTTGATAATTGCAAATCCAAATCTTCCAAAATTGCACAATTTGCACTGATTCACACACTCCTTACGGCTCAATAAAATACAGTCGTCTTCACAAACCAACTTCTTGTAGACATAACTGTTCGTTGTGATGTCCTGAATCATGCAGCAGTCACAGTAGCAAGACAGAAGTGATGTCATAGAGGCTGAGGGCGGGTACGGCAGTGTCGCTAGCATGCAGTTGGGTGGAAATGTGTCCTGACTGGGTCATTGTATCAACTTCATGAGGTCCTAAACAGCAGGCAAGGAGTGCTCATGTGACCTTGGATTGTCCTTTTTCACCAGAAGTAACCTCGCCATCACTCAAAGAACACATATATAATTATAATGTGACCCCTACTGCAGTTATCATGTGCAAGAAATGATTAACCATAAATGCACAAGCAAACCAGTCAGTTACACCAACTGAGAAATCTAAGAAAAGGAGCTTCTTGGCATTTAAAAAAAAAAAAAAAGCTATCAAGAATTCTCAACATATAACTCTCCAAAAATCAATATTTTATGCAGTTCCCATTATGCTGCCTTATTTTCTCTGCTGTACTGGGTGTTTTGCTCAGTATAGCTGGGGAGATTTACTTGGTGAGTTTTATCAATTCTACATCAGCCGTATGACACTTTGATGTAAAATAATTTTTCACAAAACACTGACTTGACATGTTCTTATCATACACTGTACAGTAGTGTTCAGAATAATAGTAGTGCTATGTGACTAAAAAGATTAATCCAGGTTTTGAGTATATTTCTTATTATTACATGGGAAACAAGGTACCAGTAGATTCAGTAGATTCTCACAAATCCAACAAGACCAAGCATTCATGATATGCACACTCTTAAGGCTATGAAACTGGGCTATTAGTAAAAAAGTAGAAAAGGGGGTGTTCACAATAATAGTAGCATCTGCTGTTGACGCTACAAACTCAAAACTATTGTGTTCAAACTGCTTTTTTAGCAATCCTGTGAATCACTAAACTAGTATTTAGTTGTATAACCACAGTTTTTCATGATTTCTTCACATCTGCGAGGCATTAATTTTGTTGGTTTGGAACCAAGAATTTGCTGGTTTACTAGTGTGCTTGGGGTCATTGTCTTGTTGAAACACCCATTTCAAGGGCATGTCCTCTTCAGCATAAGGCAACATGACCTCTTCAAGTATTTTGACATATCCAAACTGATCCATGATACCTGGTATGCGATATATAGGCCCAACACCATAGTAGGAGAAACATGCCCATATCATGATGCTTGCACCACCATGCTTCACTGTCTTCACTGTGAACTGTGGCTTGAATTCAGAGTTTGGGGGTCGTCTCACAAACTGTCTGCAGCCCTTGGACCCAAAAAGAACAGTTTTACTCTCATCAGTCCACAAAATATTCCTTCATTTCTCTTTAGGCCAGCTGATGTGTTCTTTGGCAAATTGTAACCTCTGCACATGTCTTTTATTTAACAGAGGGACTTTGCAGGGGATTCTTGCAAATAAATTAGCTTCACACAGGTGTCTTCTAACTGTCACAGCACTTACAGGTAACTCCAGACTGTCTTTGATCATCCTGGAGCTAATCAATGGGTGAGCCTTTGCCATTCTGTTTTTTTTTTTTTTTTTTTACAGCAAAACACAACAAAACAGATCACATAACGAACATTTTGACATAGAGAGTCGAATGTAGATGAAAAAATTAATAAATAACATACAAGAAAAAATAAAAGAATAATAAGGCATCCAGGTGATCATGTGTACAGGTCCCATTTGTTCCAGAGTTTGTGGAAAATGTCCAAGTTTAGGTTGAGCCCAAAAGTTATTTTTTCCATCTGCCTGATTCCAATGACTGTCAGTCCAGTCTTTGATAGTCGGAGCCGTTTGGGTCATCCATTTCTTCGTGATAGCTTTCTTTCCCGCTGTCAACAGTATATTCCATAAATATTTGTATATTTTGTTCATTTTCTGATTTTCAGGCCCAGGTACATAGTTTTGAAGACTCGCGGAATGGTGGTGTTATAGATACGTTGTAGTGCATTATTAATCTCCATCCAGTATTTTTGAATTACAGGACATTCCCAAAACACGATAGTGGTGGGCCATTTGGCATCCACATCCTCTCCAGCACTGACTGTTTCCTTGTGAGTAGTGAATACTTTGACATGGTGTTAAAAAAAAGTGTGATACACTTTTCCAGCCAAATTCCTTCCAAGTATGAGAGTTGGTGGTCCTCCATTGAGATGTACATATCATTTCCCATTCCTCATTTGTTAAAGCAAAATTACCTTCATTTTCCCATTTATTTTTAATGTAGATAGTAGAATGATTGTCCAGTTTATTTATGGAGTTATACAATACAGATATTATCCCCCTCGAAAGTTCTGACATATGCCTTAATAAAAAGATCAATTAGGGGATTACGGTCCTTGTTGCTTTGTTTAATTTCTAGGTTATAGTAGTTTCTTATTTGTAAGTACCTGTAAAAATCGTTATTTTCTAAGCCAAAGGATTCTTTTATCTTTTCAAAGCTTTCTATGTAATTTTCTTTAACAATTTGATAAAATATTTTTAGGCCTTTCCCTATCCAGAACTTAAATCTTGAATCTGTTTTATTTGGCACAAAACTTGTATCATAAGCAAACCAGCTTATGATTTTCACATCCTTGTTACGTTTGTGTGTTCTGATTAGTTTTTTCCAAGTATGAAGTATTGAATATATCCAGGGATTCTCAATTTGTTTAATCTGGCCAAGTTGTTTTTCATCTGCCATCAGAGCCTGCACATGAACATCTGGTAATATATTACATTCAATGTTTTTCCATTGAGCTTCGTATTTTGGGTCACAACAATATATCAGAGCTCTGATTTGGGCTGAGATGAAGTAATTCTTTAAACAGGGTAAACCCCAGCCACCTTTATTTTTTGTTAATTGTAGAGTTTTAAATCGAATACGGGGTTTTTTACCCTGCCAAATTAATCTTGAAATTGTTTTGTCCCACTCATCGAATAACTGATTTGGAATAGAAATTGGAAGGGTCTGGAACAGGTAGAGAAATCTGGGGAGGACGTTCATTTTTATAATTTCAATCCTTTGGCTTAGACTCAAGTAAGGGATAAGATTCCATTTTTCCAAATCTTTCTTATTGTTAAAAAGAGTATAGTTTTTTGTTAACATTGTATTTAGATCCTTAAGGAGCACCACACCTAGATATTTAAGGGATGCGGTTTGGCATTTAAAAGGGTGTGTTTTTCTGAAGTCTGGAGGGGGTTGCCAATAGCAAAGAATTTCAGTTTTCTGTATATTCAGTTTGTATCCAGATAGTGGGCCAATTTTATGAAAGAAATCTATTACATTGGGTATAGACGTGTTAGGATTGGTCAGGAATAGTAGGACGTCGTCTGCATAACATGCAATTTTATGTTCTATACTTTTAATTACTATACCATTGATTGTATTTGTCTGTCTAATATATTGGGCTAATGGTTCCAAGTATAAAGCGAATAGAAGTGGGGACCAGGCACAACCCTGTCTCACTCCTCGTTCCAGAGTCAGTGTGTTTGTCAAATAGCCATTAATTTTGATTCTTGAGGTTGGACTATCGTATAGGGCCCCAATATTTTGTATTATTTGGTCTTCTATTTGAAATTTCTTTAACACTTGGAATACGTATGGCCAGCTTACTGAATCAAATGCCTTTTCGGCGTCTAAACTAATTATTACTGCTTTATTTCTTTGTTTTGTATGTGATTCATTATGTGCAGGGTTCGTCTTATATTGTCTTGGGTCTGTCATTTATAAATGAATCCTGTTTGGTCATTATGAATTAAATTTGGCAGTATCCTTTACATTCTCTTGGACATAATTGAGGTGTATATACGATAGTCCACATTTAAAACTGAAATTGTGGATCTTTCCCTTCTTTAGGTATAAGTGAGATGATGGCTTCTTTCCAGCTAGGAGGTATTTGAATTTTTTTGAGTGCCCAATTAAATGTTTTAAAAGCAGTGGTATAAGTGGTTCTTTTAATGCCTTGTACCACTCTGAGGTGAATCCATCACTCCCTGGGGACTTGTTTTTTAACATTTTAATCGCATTTTGTATTTCCAATATTGTTATTTCCGCTCCTAATTTTTTATTCTGTTCCTCAGACATGGAGGGTAAATTGAGACCATCCAAAAAGGTTTTTATTTCATTTTCTTTACCTGCAGAGATCTTGGAAAAAAGTTTTTTTTATAATAATCTTCGAAGGTAGATTGTATTTGATCTTGTTTAGTTAAAATTTCATTATTCTGTTTATTTCTTATTTTAAAGATTGTTCTTTCAGCTTGTTTCCGAAGTTTCCAGGCTAGTGTTTTAGAGAATTTCGGCCCACTTTCATAATATTTCTGTTTGGTGAAGAGGATTTTCTTCATTATTTCATGTAATTTCATCTCTGATTTTTTTGATTTGCTGAAGCAAGAGAGTATTTTTATATTTGGCAGGTTCAACCTCCAGCAGTTTTAATTTGTCCTGCAGTTCATTTAATTTTTTCTGTCTCTGTTTCTTTTTAGTGGCAGCAATGGCAATAATTTGGCCCCTCATCACCGCTTTTGCTGCGTCCCAAAGGCTGGGTGGAGTGGTTTCGTCCGTATCATTTTCCTCTACATATGTCTTAATATTCTCTGTCATTTTTGTTTTAAACAAGGGATCATTGAGCAGACTGGTATTAAACCTCCAAAGTGTATTTTTTTTGTTTTTCTCCCAGTTCTATTGTAATGTAGATTGGGGCATGGTCACTCAGGTCTATTGTTCCTATAGTTGCATTTGTTATTTTTGTCCTATCGTTTTTAAAAATAAAAAAGTAATCTATTCTAGTATAGACTGTGTGTGGACTGGAGAAATGGGTATATTGGTGAGTGTTGGGGTTCATTTCCCTCCAAATATCAATTAGCCCAATATTTTTCATTAATTTATGGAATTTACTATGCGTTACTTTTGTGGTTACCTTTGAGTTTGATACGTCCAGGGAGGGTTGAATATGTAAGTTAAAGTCACCGCCACATACTAGGGTTCCCTCAGAGTGGTTGGCTATTAAGTCTAAAACATTAGTGTAGAAAGTGATATCGCTTCCTGGTGGTGCATATACATTTAGCAAAGTGATCAAGTTTCCATTAATCAGAATATATCTGCCTTCCTTATCTTTTTGTATAAAACTCTGTTCAAATAATAATCAACTTGAGATCAAAATTGCCACTCCTCTTTTATGTTTACCCCTGTATGAGGAGGAGTACAGTTTAGTATAGCCAAATCTAGTTAGTTTTGAATGTTCCGTTTCATTTAGATGAGTTTCTTGAAGGTATACGATATCTATCTTTTCTTTTTTCATTTTCGTTAATATTTTTGACCTTTTGATTGGGCTCAGTAAGCCATTGACATTAAAGGATGCTATATGTATTTTTTCAGATGCCATTGATATACTTGTGTTAATTTCACCTTTGTTATTCTGTCAATATTGTAATACTGTCTAGTCAAATAGAACACATGAACACAGGAACAGTAAGTAAGTAGAACATAGTAAAAAAGAAAGAAAAAGGATTAATGTAAAAAAAACAAAAAAAACCCCTGTGAATCCAAGACCCGATCAAAAAACATTTGAAAGGACAAAAAGAAAGTTGGAGGGAAGACCTTACCCTAGGAAGGGCCCTCCAGGGAGACGTCCTTAAGCAGTTCTCAGTGAAAACGTAAAAAAAAAATTGGCAGAACCTCTCTCTAAGCTGCTGTGCTCTCCCGCCTATTACCGCTTAACTTCATTCATATATTCCCAAACCAATTTATATAGCATTTGAACTGGTGTAAAGTGGTCAGAAACAAGTTATTATTAGGTTAGTCTCTAGATATTAACATGGAGCTCTTAAATTGACCTGAACTGACAATTTAAAAGAAAGAATTTAAGAGCTGAACATTATAACACTATATAATTATGCATAACATTGAAAATATTTTAAGTCTCTCATAGAATGTAACTTAGTTGAGAAAGAAAAATGTTACATAGGTAACCTTATCCATATAAAAAACAGACACAAGTTTCAAATTTGTTAGCAAACTGAGCCCATGTGTGCGCTTTGCTGGGTTGTAAAGTCACATTCTACTTCTCTGAACTCCGTATCTTCTTAGCGAGTTCCTCAGCTTCCTTCGGTGTTTTAAGGGAGTATTTTTTACCTTCAAAATGTTACCAAAAGAGTAGCAGGAAATGCAAAGCCGAATCGGAGGTTCCTTCTCTTAAACTCCTCACAGACGTGACGAAATTCTGCACGTTGCTGGCGCACTCCATCTGCCAGGTCTGGCGTGAAGAAAACTCTCCAATTTCCGTAAAAGAGGTCTTTCTTGGTCCGTGCAGCCTGCAGGACACGTGCCCTGTCCCGATGATTCAGGAAACACATAATCAGTGGCCTGGGTGGGCCTGTTTCTCTTCTTTTTTGCCCCAATCTGTGCGCTCTCTCTATCGTGAAAGTGGGGGGCGTAACTCGGAGCCCCGTCAGAATCTCCGGGATAATGCGCTCGAGAAAATCTTCAGTATCCTCTCCCCTTTCTTCACATTCTGGGATCCCATGAAGTATTAGATTCCCCCTGCGTCCTCTCGATTCAAGATCCAGAAGTTTCCTCTTCATGATATTGTTTTCAGCCTGCAGAGATTTCACCTCGGCTTTCAACTCAGTCAGCCCATCTGTGTTGTCCGAAATACGTTGCTCCGTCTTGGTTACGCGCTGATCACACCCGCCCAGGTCTCCTTTTAGCTCTGCGTTAATTTGGTCAAATCTCGCATTGTATTCTGTCTTTAGTTCAGCTTTGATGGACACCATTTCTGCCTTGAGCTCAACCAGCATAGCCATGATTTTGTCCAGCGCCGTATCTTTCATCGCCTCTTCCCCAGCCACATGCTCGGATGCAGGAGGGCCCTCATTCGTAAGTCCGCTGCGTGGAGACGTAGGCTCCGTCATGTTAACGTTAGCTTGTGGGGCTAACTTCTCTCGGAGGCTGGAGTCCGTCAGTTTAGGTTGCCTGGATGTCATTGAAGTTTTCGCTTTCAGAGACTTCCTCAAGCTTGCCATACCACAATACGTGTCATCCCTTTATTTTCCATTTTTTCAGGAATAATGATAGTTTTTGTTCAATTTCAGTGGAGAGACACAGGTGTGCGACCAGTTACACCCACGCCATCTTGGAACCCCATTCTGGTTATTCTTCTATCGATTTTGATGGTTGTTTTCCATTTTCTTCCACACATCTGTTTTTTTTTTTGTTTGTTTGTTTTTTTGTCTATTTTAAAGCATTGGAGATCACTGTAGATGAACAGCCAATAATTTTTTGCACCTGTGTATAAGTTTTCCCCTCTCCAATCAACTTTTTAATCAAACTACACTGTTCTTCTGAACAATGTCTTGAACGTCCCATTTTCCTCAGGCTTTCAAAGAGAAAAGCATGTTCAACAGGTGCTGGCTTCATCCTTAAATAGGGGACACCTGATTCACACATGTTTGTTCCACAAAATTGACGAACTCACTGACCGAATGCCACACTACTATTATTGTGAACACCCCCTTTTCTACTTTTTTTTACTAATAGCCCAATTTCATAGCCTTAAGAGTGTGCATATCATGAATGCTTGGTCTTGTTGGATTTGTGAGAATCTACTGAATCTACTGGTGGGCAATTCTATGGTAACGTAATTACAACAGCAGCAAAATCTGAACATATGGCATCTAACCACGACAGATTAGCTCAGATTGTAATTCCGTTACCATAGAATTGCCCTGGTACCTTGTTTCCCATGTAACAATAAGAAATATACTCAAAACCTGGATTACTCTTTTAGTCACATAGCACTACTATTATTCTGAACACTACTGTATATATGTATAGTGGACTAACCTGCTGTGATGTCACTCATCGGTTTCTGGAGAGTATGTTTGAAGCTCAAATAGTACAGATCTGGATGTCACTATGTTGGCGGTGCTTAAGTACCCATAAATGACTAAAGTGGTGGTGCATGGGCAGGATTGTGTGGGACATGCCCTGAACATGCCCGCCGTCTCACAGTTAAGGCACCTTGACACTTGTGTGAATTTGATCCCCGCACTGCCCCACAATTTGTCTTGCCAATGCATCCTGCTTTGTCCAGCTTGATGCCACGTTATATAAAATAACCATTTCATAGCCAGTGAGGCATAGTTTGCTCTCAGAACTTGCCTGATAAAACCATTCTCTCATCACTCCCAGAATCACAGAGAAATTATCTACAGCTGCAAGTTGTCTTATGTGTGTCGTGTGGTGGAGAACGCATTTGGAATCCTGTCTCAAAGGTAATTATTTATAATTTATATTATATTGGATTGGTAAAACAGCTGCATTTCCATTCATTCTCATGAGTTAGATAATGTATCTGTAAAATTATGTTTAAAATGGATGCAACATCTCATCATAATTGTTCAGATGTGCTGTGCACGACACATTGGCACACAGTTTTCAAAAAGGTTGTGCAATGTTCACAACTAGTTCACAAATTTAATGCAGAAGTTTTGAACATTTTCAAATTTTCTTTGCGCACCGGCACGCAACTGCGCTGTTTACAACAATTTACGACAAGTTTATTCATTGGTGTGATTGCGTGCTAGTGCAGGGATCAAATTTGTGCATGTGTCAAGGTGCCTTTACCAAACATGCTAAAAACTAACAGGCCAACTTTGGTTCAGTTGTTTTATTAAAGTATAATTTTATGGACTGGGTGGTGGTTTTCATGATGGGTGGCTTGGGTGCAGATACCAAGAATTATGATCGGCTTATTGCCTCAGTAACCAGGGAGCAACCATGAACCTAACAACATGAAGCTACCAATACCTGCTAATAGTGCTAACATCCAAATCAAATAACATGAGCATGTCACTTGATGGAAAAACTGGATCACAGATTTCTTAGATGGTCCATTAAGGCCCGCACATCAAGCCATATTATATCAGATATTTGTAATAAAATGCTCAGAAAGGACCGACACAGTCAGCCACACCAGCTAGCAGTTTTCTCCTAGCAGAGCTCTGGACTTGGCACGTGAGAAGGAGACGATTAGTTCTGGAGTAGGCATAAGACCAATGTGCTTTTCCTTGAATAGGGTATTTCAAAGTGACTCCACCTTAATTATTCATAACATCATGGGTTAAAATATTTTCATCTGAATAGTAATTTTTTTAAAAATAACTTATCATCAAGGAGAAAACTAGCCATAGAGAACTTTTCTTCACTAAAATTGGACATTTTAACATAGGCTTCTATGTTAAATGTCCATCCTCAAGCAGCCATTTAATGAACTTCACGATTTTCCACCTCTACCTTTGTTTCATTTCACAGGATGGGAGGTTGGGGTTTGGGTATTACATGGCATTCGACAGATTTCATAACAGATTTTAAGGGGGCGGGATAAGGTGTATTTCTGTGTGTCAATGTAGATAGATTTTGGGCACTCAGCATAACTGCAGCAATCATCTGCTGCAACATCATCTCAAATTGTTGTGCTTAAATCACACTGCAGTAACTATGTCAGCCAGTAGCAATATGCCTTATCCAGCAATAAAAAATGATGTGCAGGTCCCTCATACCAATCACCTTAATTTTTACAGGGCAACAATCTCAAGCAAACTGATATATGCAGATCAGTGGCAAGTTTGTTTGCCTGTCTACCTTTGTGTGACTATGGAGTATTTATGTCTTTATGATTAAGTCAAGTCCAGTCTGGGAGCAATCGATGGCACCACTGCAATCTATTTCGCCACAGAACCACTACAAGTCTTGGATGGCAAACACCAAGGCAGACAACCGGTTCATCCCCACTTCTTGAAAGTAACCACCTATTTACTGCAGCCAGGTGTTGGCTTTGAGGGGTCGTCCACTGCACAGTGGTGCCCTGAGGCGGCTCATTTGAATGCGCACCTGAATGACCGCCTAGCACTGCTTGATGAAATTAGTTTTAAAATAACCTGACCTTAAATTCAACATAAAGCTGTGGGTGGATGATGTTTTACCTCCTCTTTTAGTCACTTCAAAAACACGCTTCGCACATGAGGTGGCGTTCCTCCCCTAAGCTGTAATCCTTTTGCTTTTGATAACCAGTATATTCCCATACTCCCTGAAAACTCAGAGACTGAACCATGTAGCATGACATCCGTTTTCTTTGTAGAGTCCGTACAGTCAAACAGGAAATCTTCATGGATTCGGGATATGACCTTTTCACACCCTATTATATTATAAAATAACCAGCCCGTGTCTAAATGGAGCCTCGTCATGCATACTGCTCATTTTCTTTCTAAACATATTGAAGGAGAGTTAATGCAAATACACAGTACGGTCTCCAACAGAGTTACAGTTCCTGTGTGTACATGCACTTGTTTGTTTTGCGTGTCATTTTTGCCTGTGTAACTTTGTGGTTTATGAGCCATTACATGGGAGGAGCCAGTGTTTCAATGTGGCTGACTTTATTGTTTTTTTGCAATTAGTGATTTTCCGTTTCATGTTGTTAAAGTAAAGTACATGAAATGCGTCATACGGGAAACTATCTGCTCAAACAGCAGCAGAAACAAGAGCCTGCAGATCCTCCTCTGTTAAAGAGCTCCACACGTCAGAACATCACAGTAGCTTCACGCTTATGAAAAACGCATCAGATCCGGCTGAATAATTCAGTCTGGATCTGATGTAGCTGGGCTGACATTAGCGAACAGATGCCTCCACATCACCAGAGAATAGACAGCTCAAGAGTCCTTCAGGAATCAAATCCAAACAGATCCTTCTCATCGTGGAGCACAGTGGCACCATGCTGGCACATTATCCTGTGCAAAGGATTCAAGAAAAGTGGAGCTATACTTCTATAAGTTATGCATGAAGACACATGGAACACTTTGCAGAACCGCCATCTTTCCTAGAGGCAGGATGCAACGCAACAAGCCCAGCAGAATAAGAAAGAAGCCCAGATGTTCATCAAATCAGTAAAGACTTAATTGTGAATTAAAGAGCCTCAGTCGTCAGTAGTCTGGTTATTGTGGCAGATGAGACTGATTTGTGCCTCAACTCATCATGCAACAGCAAATTTGAATTCTTTGTACAATATGATTGATTGATGAAGCCATGCAGATCAGTTCAGGGTTGGATGGTACAAATGATTACACCCACTATTGATTAAACTGCCATTTCTTTACCAATTAGTTATTTAGTCTGAAAATAATGAAACACTTCTATTAGTTTCCCCAGAGCCAAGTATTAAAATTATTTCAGCAAACAGTGGAAAAAAAGCTGTAAGCAGAGAATGATTTGTGTTTTCCCTTTACAAATGATTTGTTACCAGACAATTTAATTTGTCAGAAAGTTCTCTTCAGCGTCAGCATGGCAGTGGCTATTTCTGAAAGGTGTGGCCAGTCATAAAAGTGAGCAGTGTAATCAGGGCGGTCATTCACCAAGACTGCCATCATTACTGCCAGACGCAGGTCTCCATGCCAGCAAGTCAGGAGGAAGTCCATCCAAGAGTCTCTGCTCCAACTTCCACAACTCCGAGTCCTTTGGATTGACCATCTGTGTGTGACATACACGGGATGAACCAGATTACTGAGGCAGGCACGTGTTGAGCTGCTTCAATGCTGCAGTCACATGGGCCCAAATCAGCGCGTGCATGTGTGTGAGAGAACGTTCCACAATCCAAAAAGATCAACTTTCATTGTTAGGAATCAAAGCTGCAATTTGGTCTCAAGCTCAGATTAACTGGACAGATTCTGACGCGGCAGAGAGACTGTGAGGGAACGCCAGCTTTGACAGTTTGGCCATGTGGCACATTTTCTTTGTGCATGATGCAGCGTGCGGATGCCTGAGTGTTGAGGACCACAGTGGCTGGAGAATGACAGTAGTTCACCTGCCTGTGGCAGATAGATGGTTATTTTAGAGATGTGGGGTTGTTGCCATTCAGGACTCAAGGCGGTTCCGTGGTGTTGTGGATGCAGCAAAGCACAGCGCCAGTGCATGCTCCCAGACTGGACCTGAGATCCACCACTTGAACAATCAATGAAGAACAAAAACACCCTATTCAAGGAAAAGCACACTGGTCTTATCTCCAGAACTAATCGTCTCCTCCTCACGTGGCAGGCTCGCATTTTGAAAGAATGTTGACTGAGACACCATGATCATGCAACCTGAGCATCATCTAATCTCAATGCTGAGGATCTCAGCATTTGGAAAAGGTTTGCATGAGGTTTCATCAGATAGATGGTACTAGCGGTCTGTGTGGCTGCACGGCGGTTCTGTGGCCTGTTGGATTTTATTGATACGCGGCCCCAGCTCATCCTCCCGGATCTCACATTTTCCACCTTTGTTTCATTTTTACTTTGTCACAGCAACAAAGCTGTGGACACCAGCTTTGACAACTTCCTCTGCCCCCCCCCCCCCCCACACACACACACACACAAAAAGGCTGACCAAAATTCAGCCTATAAACGAGCTCCCAGAGGAAAATTTCACTGCTCAAAGTAAGATTCTCATGTCAACCTCATTTTGCTTACCATTTTGTCTCTAAGAATTTTTTTCGGAACTTGATGAGCCCTCTTGAAAGTTAAAAAGGAGGATAATTTCAGATTCTGGTTGTCTTTCTGATCTGGAGACATCAGCCAGACTCTCATTTTGGTTTGACACTGACCTCATCGTAGACTTGGAGAAAGAAATTAAAGGTTTTTGAGATCTTGTTTCTTGTTTCTGTTATCTTTGGGACAAACAGGTTCGGGTAATGACCACATGATATGCAGCACTGTCCACCTAACTTACCCCCTGTGATTAACAGGGATGACAAAGTCATCATGGAGCAGCAACCTGATCTCACACCAGTTTGTGACGGTATCAGAAAAGTGATTTAATCTACTACTTTGTGATACAGTCATGAAATTCGGCACATTTTTGTGATGGTATTACAAAATTAATTTGTGATGGTATCATGAAATTTGGGGTGACACAGGTGGGTGGGTGGGTGGGGGGGGATTATGGTTAAGGTTGGGGTTAGGGGAAGGGTTAAAAATAATGAGATAAACTTGACCGCGTCATGAAAATGTGAAAAAAATGTGGGACCATAAAACCTCCATCAGTAACGTCACAAAAACGATTCCATATTTAGTTATGAATTTTTGGATTCTGATCGGATTGATTCATGTGAGGATCAGTGAACTTCCTATTTTGGGTCACGTTGGCATCTTCTAAGAATCATAATTTGCAGTTATTGGCACAGTGGGACGTGTCTGGGCTTGTCCAGGCATGCACATACAAAGTCAGACTTTTGTTTGCATCTGACTTGAGACTTTTTTTGCAAATCACTGCATTCTTGTGGCAACTAAAGCAACTGTTGCTTAAGTCATAGGGAAGACCATTTGTTGCAATGATCTGGATATACACTGAAAAACAGAATTCTTGGACCAGTCTAACAAATAAAATGAGTCGATCCAAAGGTAACTTCCCGGTTGGTCTACTCCCATTTTGTCTTCTTCCCATTTGGTCTACTCCCATTTGGTCTACTCTCAGAAACGTAAAGTAGTGCCATTTCATCTACTCTCATATTTTCCTGATTTTTTTTTTCTTAATTATTTACAAGATTTTGAATTATAAGTGGTTGGGTTAGGGTTAGGGGTTAGGGAGTAGATGAAATGGGATTTATGTACTTTCCTAAGAGTAGACCAAATGGGAGTAAACCAACAGAATTAACATAATATGTACGCCTACCTGTTGTTAACTTAATATGGACCAAATTCATTTGAATGCTATTACTTCATGGAGGTTTTCTCTCTTTTTTCTAGTGTAAAAAGAGAGAGTATAATCCTACACAGGCCCCTAGACCCATCAGGCTGGTTCCTATCCCAAAATACTGGAGCGTAAAGCATATGAGCGTCTACCACATCCCATGGATGGGATCCCAGTCCATCGCAGGTTACTTCCTCTGCGAAAAGTTTGTACCCTTACACCTGGACGATGCAGATAAAGTGTTTTATCCGACGATGGAGACAGTACCCTGAAGCAGAGTCCTGGACTGAAACCCCAGCCTACATATTGGGACCCCAAATACCAAGTCAGAGAGCTTTCCACCCTGTTGTACACATCCTTAAATAACGCACTATAAGGCAAGCCGTGGCCTGTAAACTACAGATTTGTGGCATTATCTGGCCCCTGGACAGCTAGTTTGACACCACTGGTGTAGCATATCATCAAATGTGATTAAATCAAATGGGAGTGAGACACAATCCACCTCAGAGCTGCTGAATGAGCTGCTGCCATCAATGATGCTGGCCCGGACATCACAGAGCTTCGATTTTATTATACTGATGCAAATTGATGCAAATGATGCAGCGCTGCACAACATGCTCCAAAATAGATTAAAATTTGACAAACTGCTCACCAATTTCCATTATTGGCATTTTCCTGAATGTAAAAACCAAGCTGAGGCAGCACCAATGCATTTGATTGATCCTTTTTTTTTTTTTTTTTTGCATGGGGGGGGGGGGGGGTAGTTTCTGCTGCAGGTTGTGTGAATTTCAGCGTGTGGTGTCATAACATCCAACTGGCTTTAAAACTTCATGACAATTTAATGCGCACACATGATGTGAGGCGCTGCTGCTGCAAATAATAAATGCAGTCATTCTGACTGCCTTTGTCACATTAAGTCAAAGGATGGCTGCTTCATGCACAGTCAGACCTCCCAGTTCACGATTTTTAACCAAACTGTTTGGTTTATGTGAAGAATTATTTTTGCTGTTTTGCAACATTACGCACAGTTGCTGAAGGGTGACAAAATTTGTGTTATTTTTTTTACAGTTTTAACTGTTTAAATGTTGTTCCCACCCCCCTTTGCACAGAACCGATCAACCCGTAATCAGTTTCAGTCCTTTGATTTGAATTACCGTCCACACTGGGCCTGGAACCAGAATCCGGTTCTGCTGCTGACTGCCAGCTATTCAGTGAAACCCGCACCCTCAATCAAGTGGTTTGGCAATTTGCAAAGAGTCGATTGTAATGTTTCTCTCTCTCTCACACACACACACACACACACACACACACACACACACACACACACACACATACACACACACACACACACACACACACACGGGCCTGATTCGGTGCCAAAAAAAAAAAAAAAAAAAAAACAACTGAAAAATGAAGCGACGTGTCCAAACACTTCGTGGCTCCGAAGGCGCACGGAGGAGAGAAAACAGAAACGTGTCCATTCCGCTGATTTAAAGGCGCGTGCTGGCAGTCCGTGCACATCAATCAGACCTACCGGATCAGGACGTGGACGGTGTCTCCCCTGGATTTGCTCGCCCTTCCCTCCTCCAGGAGCAGGTGTGACCGCCGTGTATTCCCATATGTTGTGGTTGTGTTGACGGCAGGTGCAGCTGATCATCAGTCACTGGAGCGCGATCACGCGCCTCCTCCTGCTCCTCTTTTCCTCTCTCCGCTCCCTCCGCTCGATTATCTCCCCGCTGCGGCACAGCCGACAAAGAAACCGGACGCGCTCGCAGGCGAACTTGTGTGCGCCCCGATGATGGTAATTAACCGTCCGGCGGGTCCGTGCGCGCTCATCCGTGCGCCTCCGCCAACAACACCACAAAAAGAAAGAGAGAAGAAAATATGCGCCTCTCGCCTCAGTTCTATCCGCACTGAATAAACTGTCCTGTTTGACAATCGGAGGAGGAGGAAGGAAAAAAACGAATCTCCACAATCTGCCGGTTGGTGCTGAAGAGGAGGAGGAGAGGAAGAAGAGGCTGAGGCGTGAAGGATGGAGAGCGGGTTAGAGGAGGAGGCTGCGCGCACACGTTAGTCAGAGCTTTTCCTCTGCACGTCCTTTGAATAACGTTTCCTCGTGTCTCTCCAGTCTTTACGCATCAATAATGAATGTTTTTAATCTGCCTGTACGCATGAATGAATGAGTGAATGAATGAATGAATGGCGCAGTTATTGCACACAGACGCAAAAGAGGCGCATCGGGCTCCAATTTAACCCTTTCAGACCTGCGGGTGTATTTGAGAAATTTCTGAGTGATATCTCCAAAAAACATTCTTCAGCATATATACACGCGCGTGTGTGTGTGTGTGTGTGTGTGTGTGCGTGTGGACGTGGTGTCCGTTTTGTGCACATAACAAATATTTGCATGTGTACACATGAGCATAAAAATAGGAAACAGTATGTGACCTTTGAACCTCTTAAACTAGGTCAAGGTTCGCCATCTTTGAACTTGTTCAAGGTCTGTGTCCCAAGAATGTTCCCTGTGAATCTGAATACTTTGGCAGTAATAGGAGTGGACTTAGACACAGACAGACGGATGGACGGACACAAGGCCTTGGCAATACCCAATGTATAAAAATAAAAGTCACACTTTCCCCACCACACACGGCAAAAATTGCTAACAGCTCCTTTGGTTACAGAGGTTTCTACATGCATCCATATATTGCCACTGTGTTAAATCAATACAAATACTGCTTCTAGAGTACTGGGCCAACCTAGAATTAAAGTAGAGTCCAACCAGTAATATCACTTGATATGAGCCTTTCACAAACATATCGGTATCTGTGTTATTTTTGCTGATATGAAAACTTAGAAGACACTTTGTATGTTGGAAATGGTGTCATTAAGTAGTTTGTCCAGTAGAGGGCATTGTTTACAATGCAATCAAGCATGGCTGGGACCCCATCACCCCTTGGTCACATTAGCTACAAGAGACAGAAGAAAAGTGACAAGCTGCCGTTCATTTTCAATCAGATTGGGTATTTTAAGAGACAACCAGCTGCTATGCTGTCAGCTAGGTGGGACCAAAATAGAAGTCTATTTTATGCAAATGTTGAGTGATGCAACATGACAACAGCCAATCCAAGTGAAGGCAGCATGGCAGTAGTCTGATGTACGTCATTTGGTTGGTTGGTCGTTATATTTATAGTTATTTTTATGATAAGGTTCATGTTTAAGCTGTTAAACATTAAGCTCCAGTTACATTTCTTTGTTATAATGGTTTGATAACAAAATCTTTGGAATCTTTGGCATTTTTTTATGCATATATCAGTGTCATAATTTTTATATCTGCCCCCACAGAATCCATTTTGGTCGGGTTCTATTTTACAGCGTTAAAGATCCAATGCATTTTTCTTATGGTTATGCCCAGACTTGGGGAATTACATTACATGTAAGAGAGTTGTGTCATCAAAATGCAAAAGTATGTAATCACATCCTGATTCAATTAAAGGAAAATGCCATCTGAGTACAGAGAAAGTATTTTTTCTGCACTAGATCATTTTCTGCATAAAGAGACAATAAATATCTCACCACTCTGCTGTTAAACGAGTGGTAATTACTTCTGCGGGAGCTGGGCTACTTGCAGGTTTCTGTTTACACATCAGACCGGGAGTGCTCCCGTCTCTGATCTACTTCAGCCATTTCCAAATTGATTGAGTTTCTTTTGTGAAGTACAGTGTGAGTCAGTACAACACATTCAGTTCTAATCTATTAATTCATGGAAAAGCACCAAACCATTATTAGATACTACTTAAAGATCTGCTTGACAATTCAATCAGAATCTATTGCATTGAGAAAGCGAAGAAAGCCACCTCGACACTTGCATGAATTTGAGCCCCCCCACTGGCATGCCTTTTAATGATGTCATGTTGCTTGGCAAAATAAACAGGATAATGAAAAAACATATGTACTAATTGAAAATTATTGATCAGCTACAGCAGAGTTGCATGGAACTCAATGGGGAATATTTTTTTAAGACATGCTTTAAAGAAGATACTAAAAAATATTTAAAATTAATCATGCATGCAAATTGTTTTAAAGATTCCCTACATTTTCTTAAATCTTAAATTTATTTTGTTGTTAGGTTGCAACATGCACGAGGCGAGTTATGATAACTGTGATACAATGTTTACTGTTTGAATCTTATCTTAAAAGTTAAACGTGCCAAAAACAATTTTTTACAAGAATAAAATAAAAGAATAATTTTACAAAAATAAAGCTGCCTTTTTAAAATTACAGCTCCTGTCTGGTCTGCCCTGATGATTTGCAGGTTGTAAATTTGTGCAAAATCGTGGAACTGTTAATCTGAGCCTTCACAGAGTGTTTGCAAAGTGGCCCTCAGATTGGTTGGACATCTGTTCCAGTCTCCTGTGTGAACTGGACCATAGCTCACTGTGATATAAAAGCGAGCAGTGTGAGGACTGTGTGTGGTGAATCCTGCCGGTGGGAGAGAGCCGAGACCAGCTGCTTATGTTTGACACGTGCACAAAGAACAAACTCTGCTCATTTTGGGTGTTTTCCAATAAATCAGCAGCAGTGATTAGATGTGGTGTGGCTTCAACCTGACATTCCATATCAATAACTCAACCCCCCCCAAAAGTGTGCCTTCTTTAAACCTACAGTCTGTAGGATTTAGTGTCATCTAGTGGCAAGATTGTAGACTGCATTATGCTGTTGCTGGTTTCTATTTTGTTTCTCTTCATGTTTTCATTTTGTTTGTCATTGGAATTCATGTTCCCTTTCCATTTGCACAATCCTTTATTTCATAAAATTTGGATTTACAAACTTGTTGGCCTGCATTATCAGCCAGTAGACTATTCAAATGGGAACAAGCACGGATTCCTTTTTATTCTTCTTTGGACTTCTGGCCTCGCTGCAAAATGTGAAAGCTGGAGTAAGTCTGTACCTTTTGGGCTACTGTATCAACATGGTAGTGCAATATGGCGGCCTCAATGGGGGGGCCCACTCCTTTGTAGATAGAAAGGGCTAATTCTAGGCTTATAAAATCATGCTAATTTGTTGCAGGTAGTTATACGCTAATGAACAAATGGTTATGAATGCTATATTCCATTTCTGCTCATAAAAAAAATTATAACACCTAAAGATACCCTTGTCATTTGATTGGTGGCTTGAATGTCATGTAACGTTGATTAGTTGGCCTATTGCATAGCAGATAGCCAGTTGTATGATTTAAGTCATTTTACATGAAATTTGGTTCCATACATTTCGCTCCATTGAACGACTCCACTACTTTTTTGTTAAAACGCATCTGCGATATGAAAGCCTTCTATAGCATGCAGACTTTGCCTTGACTGTGATCTATTTAGGTGTCATACAAAACAAATAATGAATGATTTTTATTCGTGCAATGATAAGAATTCAAAGCTCGAATGTTTGATTCAACTCAGCTTCGCCTCATTGTTAGCAACCACTCCCCTTCAACTCATGCAAATATGCTTACCATCCTCAAATCCTCAAACAAACATAAGTGATTTGTGCAGAAAGGCAAATATCACCAGTAAGAAGAAGCTGTGAGCAAAGATCAGTGTATGATCATAATGCAAAGTAACATTAAGTATTCAGTGAGATGTGGAAAAGTACGGTCTGTAAGGTGCATCCAGTGTATTTAGTGTTCATCACATTTATGTCACTTATACAAAAATATACTGTTAGAAAGGCTGGAAGAAAATCATTCTCCTCATTAGCTAAACTGAGAAAATGATCATAGCTGAGAGAAGGTTAGATATAGTTCCTTTATGAACAATCTATTTTTTTGTTGTTTACTGCCTTCACTAGCAACGAAAGGTTTACTGACCTCGACTTCACTGATGATGCTGTGATCTTCGCGGAATCAGTCAACATGTGCTTCCCAACATCCCTCACGCAAGTCGGGGGAAGCCCCCACGTGATCTATGATGTCGCTACCAAATATAGTTCATAGCCACCTGATCAGTTGAATTTCTGTCCTTCAGGGGAAGAAATTTAAAAAAAAATTCTAGAAAGTGCAAATTTTGATCATATTGGCAAAGTCATATTATGAATCCCTTCTTTAAAGGCTAAGGAATAAAATTATAGGTATGACTTAAATGTTAAACTCAGAGGCCGTAGAGCCTTAAACATGAAATTCAAAAATGGTGCAAACCTCATTCATTCATGTTTTAATGTTTGAACACAAAATCAAACAAAGTTTTGACATCCTCTGGAGCGGGGTCGTGAGTGAGCATCACTGATTTTGTAGAACTGATTAATTCTTTTGGTGCTGTACTCAGCCACACATCCTATCTGGTGTTTAATTTTGGTTTTACTTTCCACATTCTGTTGTATGTTTTGTCTAGAAGTTACCCACATAGTGAGCATCAGATTTTCCCCTGCGGTTACAAGCTTGTTGGCTGAGCGAAGAGTGGCAATCAACACACAGTGTATCCGGTGTTCAGGAGGAAGGCAAAATACATGCAAGGTTTAACCATAGCAGTTTGTAATTTTCACCTATTTTAAATTATTTGCATCACTTTTTACCAAAATTTAAGCAACTTTAAATTTCAAACTGAAAATCACCTTTGTCACAATTTTTACCCCATAATGTTCAGCCATAGAAACTATACCTTTTTGGAATCTTTATGATCATGCAAACAATATGGTATATTTTTCAACAGGATTGGAGCATTTTAAAATGTTGAGCCCTGTGTGATCTTTCATTAACCCCAACATGGTTAAGGCAGGGACCCTGGGATGGCCATTGTATATTTTTGTGTAGGCCATGGTACAATGAGGGGCAGGGGTGGTGGCCAAGCGATTAAGTGTGCTTGTTTCCAGTGTGGAAGGTTCCCAGTTCAAACCCACCCCTGCCTATTCTCCATGGAGTTGTGTCAGGAAGAACATCTGGTGTAAAACGTCTGCCAAATCAACCCCAAGTGAAAACAAGGGTGTAACTGAAGCTACTTACTTAGGCCATGGTATAGTGATGTGTTGTTTAGACCCCTTCAGTGGTACCAATTAGGTCTGAATTGGCTTTGGGGACTTGGACTAACAAAAGAACCTCCAGGAACAAAGAAGTAAATCTCACTGTGACACATTGTTTGGGTGCAATTACAAATAAAATGGAGCTGAACTGAACATGGAAGAAGTGGTGACCCAGATAGAACCAGTGCCATCATGTATAAATCTTCAGTGACAGGTGAAGTTGGTCAAAAAGAAAACAAAACTGACAGTGAACTTGTCCAGAAGTGGTTTTCTCAGTTTTTTTTAAAATAATGATCTGTGATTTTTATTTGGCTTGTACAATAAGTCGGCGTGTTTTGTTGTTGTGTCTCAAATAGCCACATTGTTGAGTGGACAGAATGCAAACGTGAAACATAACACCATCAGAATAGCTGATGGACGTCATGCAAATAGACATTATTAATAAGTTCTCATCCTCTTTTTCCCAGGCTGGGCTGAGTTTTATGAAACACAGAGGACTACAAGGCCGGTTGTGGTATACTGGCTCATGTCAGCAGCCTTGTTTGTGTGTAATACTCACTGTCAGCACATAATACTGGCGCAGTATACACTTTTTTTTGTTGTGTACATTCAATTTGTGGTGTTAACATGCTCTTTATTGATGATTCTGTTGTTCTCTAAATCCATTTGGTTTGGGTTTTGTTACATGCAGCTGTTAAGATGCTTTTCTGATAAAGCAACTCTGTTCAGAATTACAGCAAGATATTGTGCTGCTAAAAGTGCATTTACTGATAAAGGTTTAGTGTGATGAACACAATGTTCCTTCGAAAGTAAACAAAATAATCTATTAAAGTCACAATTTAAACTAAGCACCCCAACAATTGTAATTTCCTGTCTGCTCCACAAGTTGACAAAATATTGACCAGGCAGAATTTAGCATGTCCAAACAGGCAGCACCTATCAGCTTTTGTAAAAGTCTGCTTAAATTAAGCATTAAGTGTTTTAAAAACAGAAAAAAACATTGTTTGATAAGTTGTAAGATTGTTACCAGTACTACAAATATGCTGTGGTTAGCAGCCACCACCACAGCCTGTGGCTAGCTTGTAGCCAACTCTGTTTAATTCTCAAGGTCGGCGCTACGTCACTTCGGCAAAGTCGCCAATCCAAAGGCGAGAATTTGTGCATCCTTGACTGGCCGCGCAGTGAAAACACCCTCGGGCTTAATGCTGTTTTATTGAAATCAGCCAGTTTTTTTATTGTATCTAACTTGCTTCTAATGGCCAGCTGACAGCTAGCATTGCCACAAAGTGAGATTTATACACTAAGATGACCTGAAATGAACCATAGTACATTAAATTGATTTTATTGACGAGTCTGACCTCTTTGAAAAGTGACCAAATTACATGTATTTTTAATGAGCTCGGCGAAGTTTTCACCAAGAAAACCCACCCCTCGAGGCTAACTGTCTGAATACTGACCTTGAGCATACTGTATGCTAAATTATGGCAGCACAGCTGTAATGCCATTTTATTTTTACAAATTCCTGCCCTTGTAACAGATAAACTGCTCTTAAAACTGATCAATATACTTTGCAAGGTAGTTAATACTGATTAATATAAACAATGCTGATGTAGCTAGCCATCCTACCTACTGCTCTTTATGCTAGCATACAATTATCATATTATGTCATTGCCTTAATGAGTATGAACTGTTGTAAAACTGATCATTTTAATTTTCATTTGTAACACCAATGGAAAGTGCCATAGTGTTAGTTTTTAATCTGGCTACAGCAGCTATGCTAGCTAATTAGGTGTCATTGCATACTCATGCTCAATGTAGTAATGTATTGTGGCTAACGTAACTATGACATGGAATCAAGTCTGGCATCATGTGCTCTGACATGCAAGACCACATCCACTATGCTACAGAACCATCCCGGGACAAGGTTGGCAACCACTCAGGCAGAAAACCAGTCCATCCTCACCTCCCAAAAGCAGCCAAGTGAAATGTGGTCATCCCTTTGGCCCTTTATAGTTGGAGGGGTTGTCAGCACTGAAGAACCTACAATCTGGAACATGCCAAGAAAAATGGAGTGCTTTATCAAAGTATCCATTCATTTGACACAGTCATTCCAGGGATATCCTATGGAGAGACTTAGTACCAAAGACATCCACTGATTAGAATCCACACCTCAACAATACAGTAAAACTGGAAGTACCAGGACCCTAAAGACTTGGACCTTCTGGCAACGATATCATCACTAAACCCCTCTGTCCATGGACCCCAAGATTCCACAAGCTCTTACCAGACATTTCAGGACCTCAAAGGCAGAGATCCAAGAGACATTGTCACTGTCAAGATGACTGACTCTCTGAACACGTTTGACAGTTTCAGCACATATGGATTCTGGATGAGTGAGTCCAGGAAATCCTTGAATGGCTGGATCTTAGTCTTGATCCACAGGCCCTACCTCTGTACTGTCCACCACCAGAATGACACACTACGATTTGGAATTGTAGGTGTTCCAGGAAGACCCAAGAGACTCCTGTCCTCCAGTATCCCTCATTAAGAAATGAATGTTCTTCACTAATACTTTTTCCATGTTCCTGCTGATGACAGGTGACATTCTGACCACCTCATTCACTAGTAATTGATGATGTATTGCAGTTTTTCCCATGTTGTCTAGTCCAGCATTCCCAAACTTAAGGGCCCCTTCACACATAGTGTGAAGTCTGGTTGAAGTGCGCACAAAGCAGGAATTGCATGCAAAACGTGTGGAATCGGGCCTGCCTCTAACATCTCGTACACCTGTTGCTACAACTATTTGCGCACACCAGTGGCTGAAAGACAGAGTGTGTGCTGTGCAAACCCATCACAGCCTCTCACGGCAGGTGTCGGCCAAATTCCAGGTGACATGCATGAGCATCTAACACCGCTCGCATGGCACTTAGAAAATGTGTGGCCAGTCACACTCTTGGCATGACAACAGACTGCAGACAATCACTATGATACTTGCAGTGAAATTTGTCTAAGTTCACGACAAGTGTGACTTTGCAAACAAACACTGACACGTGGGTGTGTGCGCTCCACTGGCAGGAGGTGTGGCTTCCGACAGAAGCAGCTGTGGGGATCTGTCGTTCTGGACATCCCAGCTGGACAACACCTACTGTGTTTGGACAGACATGGACTAACAACTGTCCACTGTGAGGCGCGTGTGTCTGATTGCTATTGCTTGTTTTGCCATTTTCATCCAAACGCTGTCCAAACTTCGCACTATGTGTGAAGGGGCCCTAAGAATGGCACAGCCTACTTTGTAATCTGAAAATCTTTTGGAGCCCACCCAAACATTTAATCACAATTTTGATTGGCACATGATCCATCCATCCATCCATCCATTGGTGCCGGAGCAGTTCTGCTTCATGATGGATGCTCCCAGACTTTACTTGACATGATATTTATCTTAAACTGGCCTGGGTCATGAAAATGAAGCCATAATTTACAATCCCAAGGATTTATTCCGATGAATTTTAAAAATAGTAAAAAAAAAAAAAAAAAAAAAAAAGCCCAAACTGCAGTGCCTTCATGACCCACTAGGGGGTCACAGCATACAGTTTGGGAATCAGTGATCAAGTTCAATAATTAAAACCTCAAGCTCTCAATTACAGTAACAACTCCAATGTTTAATGAATATTAGTGTCAGGGATTGGGCCAGGTCGGGGTGCTGAGCCCTTATTTTTCCCCTTTTTATGGTTTCCCGTCTGCTGCGGCTTTGATGAATTAGTGGTTTATTTTCATCGTGTGTTCTATTATTGCTTTGTTACTTTCTTTCTTTGTTACTTTTATACTTCAGTCATGTTTCAGTCCCGTTCTGGTTTTGTCCAATCAGTTTGTGTTTTTATGGGTCTTCATTTAGTTTTCATCTGCCTATTTTTGCTGTTCTGTTATAGGTGGTTCTCTAGTGTCAGGTTTTGTTTTCACAGTCTCTGTTCAATTTGTAAATTTGTTTAGCCACCTTGGTTTCTTAGTCTGTTCCAGTTTAGTTTTGTCTTGGTGATGTTTTCTTTCAGTTCTCATGTTCATGCCTGGTTTGTCATTGTATTATATTCTGCCCCTGATTCCCATTGTAGCTCTGTTCTGCTTTTCCATTTGTTTCCACTCCGCACCTCCCATCAAGTCTTCTCGTCTCATGCCCAGTTATTTATGTTACTTCACTTCACTACACCTGCCCCATGTCTTTGTCTTCCATCTTGTTTATGTCTGCTTTGTGTTTCCATTCACTCACACTCTTGCCGCCAGCTCATGTGTCTTTGTCTATTACATCACTCTGTGTTCCCCTTCCTTCACTATCTTGCACAGTGCTTACTCTTTGTCCACTAGCCACACCCCCTTTCTAGAATCTTCCCTCCACACATGCACCTTGTTACCTAATCAGTATATACATGCGCTTCGTTTACTCCACCTGTTATTTAAGCCTCCACAAACTCACAGCTCACTGCCAGATTATTGTCTTTGTACACTTTCCAGCGCCCATCACAGTCCTGTTTTTGTCTTGCCGTGTAATGAACTTTGCTCTGTTGCCTCATCCCAGATGTTGGTGTTTGCTCGTGCCTCTGACCCCTGCTTGTTTTTGACTGCGCCTCAGCCTGATCCTGTTTGTACCTCTGCCACGCTGTCTGACTAAATGTGTACCGAACCTTTGCCAGAAATAAAGACCACGTTTTCTCTTACACCCAAGTCAAGTCTGGGAGTCTGTATTGCGGGTCCAGCCGCTCCAGGTGACAGGCTCCCGCTCGTCCTGACAATTAGGCCTGTTGTTCACATTGAATAAACAAATGTCTGTCAGCTGGTCAACAGCAGCGGTGAGCTTCCACGTGACAAACAGCCAACATAAGCTACCATTTTGAACTGCCATTTCAAGACGCACTCCATGAAAAAATCATAACTTAAACGCAAGTTGTGAGAAAATACACAATAGTTTGAGGTAATAAATATTTAACTTGTTAACGAGCATCAAATGTGCCGTAAATAAACTTCAAACATGATAGCAGCAAGCAGCCGCTGGCCGTTAGCGGCTACCGCTGATCCGAGTGTTTTTGTGCGATTAGCTTCACAACAATAACAACAACAACAAACCAGCAGCTGGAGCACAATAAAATAATGTGACTCCAAAATTAATTAAGTACTGAGCGCATGAAAAGGTTATTGGCGTGCTTTCATTTCTTAGATCTCTCTATACAATTCTCCCAAATACAAAACAACATTCTTTATGAACTTGCACTAATTTTTTTATGATATTGTTTCACCTGCAAACGTTCATTTAAATGGGTTTTTGAGGTCACTGAGTAACTATTTATAGTAGAACACCATTTGTGACTTTGTGTCTTTTTTCGCTTTGCCACCGTTTTCCATCCATGCTGCATTTCTCTGCATGGCTTCGCTCTTCACCGTGTCTCAGTGGGAGTGGGAGTGTAATTACGCAGTCAGACAGTGTTTACAGACGCAAAAGCGCCTTAATTTATTCCAACAGTTAGCAGTAATTCTCCACTTTAATTTATAGCTCCTCCACCCAGTGGGTGAGAAAGACAAGCCGACAGAGAAACAGAGAAGGAGCATATGGACAGTATATCACAGGACACGTCTGCAGCGCCTGGTTCCACGTAAACCCGATAACACGGTTGCTCCTTTCCTCCAATCAGCTTGCTCTGTGTCATACTAAAATTGGGTCCAACACTCCACCCAGGTCCTTTGTCCAACTTCTACCAAACTTGGTTTGTGGATGAAGGTCGACTCCAGAATTGCTCTTAACTGGTTAGTTTTGACAATGGTTAAGGTCAAGATTTTGTTTTTTTATTTTCAACGCTGATGGCCATCAATCTTGGCACACATATGAAGGTGGGTTCTGGAATTACCCAGGCAACGTCAGTCATTGGGGTCAAAGTTCAAACTGTAAAGATGTAGTCAACCTGAAGGGTTGAAGTAAATTGATTAGTAACAGATTGAAGTAATTTGTCTGGTGGCAGATTGAAATAATTTGTCTGGTGGCAAGAATCGCCTAATCAATCAGTCTCCGATGGACTTAGGACTCTGACTGAACGAGTGGAGAACCACCAAATGCGGGGGCGTAGCACTTCTGGACATGAACAGAAGACAAACAGATACACAGATAAAATTAATGTCTACCAGGCATCCACTGGCAAGCTATGAACAAGTACAGGACCACACGATAAAGAAACGTGCAACCGATGGATGTCCGCTCAAAGGTTTGATCATGCACAAAACTTGGACTCACTGGATAACAGCTGGCAAGGGTACGCATTTAACGAATGAAGCAAGGATTTGTACAGGACAGAAACTGACATGAACAGGTATCAAAATTTCATATTGGTTACTCATACATCTCCTCCGTTGGTCACAGTGTGACTTCGACTTCAGTTTGTCACCCCAATTAGCACCAAATTTGGCACACATGTGGAGGTGGAGTCCAGAATTGACTAGCAAGGTCAAATACACCAAAGGTCAAGTCTGCCTGTCTGTTGTTTGACCTACTCATCACAGGTCCTTTTGCAGATTTCTACCAAAGTTGGTATGTCAATAAATGTTGATCTCAAAATGACTTTTCAAGAATGAATTTGGTCAAAGGTCAATAATTACAGCACACATAATTAAATTCTAGGATTGCATGGCCAACCAGAAGTCAATTGTTTCGGTGGAGGATGAAATTTAACGAACATTAAATAAAGACAGCTGATACTTTTAAAGTGTTTGTGGCATCCTGTATGAAAAGCTACCCTGATACGTATGTCACATCAGACTGAGGGGTAGTTTGACTTTACTGACATTTAATCAATGCTGTGATCCCATTAAGTTTCCCAATTAATATATCGCACACCGTCTTTGATGAAAAAAGTTTCCCTTTGTTCTGGATGTGATTATTCGTGAGCAGGGTGTCGTCTTGGGCTATAAGTGCATTTACTCGGGTGTTTTCCTTACCCATAATCCCCTCTAAACCCGTGAATGCCGTGAGAAAACAGGCATCGATTACACTCGTACTGCTGCCCCATGTCAGCTAAAATGGTTCTTATTGACTTTTTGGAAGCAAGGTACAAAAACATAATGACCAAGAGCCAAAGACTTGTGTCATGATGGCTGAGAAATACAGCCCACAGACGTGTAGCAGCCGGAGCAGAAACGTGCTTCTCCATTACCAACACAAAGGCGCCGTATTGATGCTGCTGTTGGTGGCAATTTAGAACAGGAACACGTCGACAGAGGAGAAACTTAGGTCAAACCTCTTCCCGTCACTCAGTTTGAAAAGAAATACAGTATTTATGTTTAGCAGTACAGCAGCTCCAAAGGTTCTTGTTTTTTCTTGGTGAGACTAACTGACAGTATGATTAGTCGGCAGTGAGGTGACAGAATGTTAAAATAAGCATCAAGTGTCAACTGCACAACATACAATAGGTAGAATTAAGCACAGAATTTGTATTTTAGGTCAGGTTGATGGTAACACGTGTCGCTCCATCCTCCATATTATAGACCTGCTGTGTGTCCTGGATGGCAAACACACAGGCAGACAACCAGTTCATCCTAAAACTCTGACCCCAATGTGAATCACCCAACGTCCAGATGTGACATCGAAATATCCTATTTTTATCTACTTTTCATTTCTGTCAGAAACTCAAAGCAGCAGATGTGATACTTGTTGATTTTAACATTTAATTGTAATAAGTTTAATATTATACTGAATATGTACATCAAATCCAAGCTATTTTCCACTTGAACATGGATCAACATTGGATCAGCGTCATTTTGCCTGTTGGGTATATTCCTAACTGCTACAACCGTGGCATCCATTGATTCTGTAAACATCAAAGCATCGTCCGCAAAGTTGGTAAAACCTAAGCCACTTTTCTCCAAGACACGACCCAACACCCAGTCCATGAAAGCGCTGATCAAAGAAAAAACCAGAACACATCCCTGGTGAATGCCAGATTTCACTGCAAAGATGCCAGAGTCTCCACCTCCAATCTGCACAACACTCACTGTTTATAGGCCAGCTATGATGTCCACTGATTTATTGGGGATCCCACAAATTCTCATAACCAGAGAGCAGCCTTATCATCCACCTATTGATCATCATTATTACCATTCTCACAAGACAACAGCAACTTTGGAAAATGTTTCAGGCAGAATTAAAAATAATTATAATAATAATAATAACCATACAGTCACAGACGCTGCCCTTCTTTAGGTGGTGCTATTCTTCACCCTTTCTGAATATTGGACTTTCTTCTGTCCGATTTCTCGGTTTCACCAGGTTCTGGTTCCATTTGTCAACAGGAACCAATCCAGTTTGAATCATGAAACAGCAAATGTAATAATGAAAAGAAACATAAGATTAGTGTTACACGAGTGACATGAGGTTCCTCAGTCAATCCCAGTGCAGCGTTCAAAGAACATCTCACCACTGCTGTGGAAACTGGAGGCACTAGAAGACCAGATACGGTAAATATCTGGTCCAGCTGAGATGCTAAGAACTTGAGTGTTAAAAACAGGATTTTTAAATGACAACTGTAAATTTTCAAGTGGACATAGAGCCCCGTCAATCCCAACCTACAGCCACATCTGCACATCTACATTTATTTATTTATTTATTTATTTTAGCTTGAGCATGCATAGAAAAGTATCCATGGCCTTGGTGTCCACCAGACCTAGGCTTTGAAAAATAAAAAACTGACAAGCTCATTTCAAGCTACATACAACTTCAACTGCACCTTCTCCTGATCTTGCCATCACCCATGTGATGATTATTCCCTGCAACAATCCCAGACCTGTCCAGCAGGTGGCAGACAGGTGTGGTACATTACAGTATTATTTATTTATTGCAGTGATCTGATGCATCAATGTTAAACATTTAATGAGGCTGATCTCATGATGACCTTTTAATTTTAAGATTTGCAAGATGACAGCATTTATTGTTTGAGGTATCGTCCTAAATTGGAGGGATGGACTCGGTCATCTCGCTCACTCACTGCATTTTACAGAGTGGAAGCCTAGGATTCTCCAAAGCCTACGAAAATATCCACACACAAAGACAACGAAATGTAAAGAAAAAAGGTCAATAATCTGCAGAGGTCAATAATCTGCAGAGGTCAAACACTGGCGCACGGAGGTGCTTCTCCAAATTGGATGATCCTGATTTGCATTTATTCATTTAGCAGTATGCCAGTCGCTGTGACAGTAGGATAGGTTTAATTCCTGGAACGGCAACATTACAGCTGAGTATTAACAGGAACCTCAGCAGGAATTAGAATGACAGGAGCCTGACAATGATCCAAACAAGCCTTCCTGCATTAACAGACAGATCGTTTATACAAGAAATGTTCCCTGAAGAAAAAGCCAGGGGGGAGTAAGGTTTTACGTGAACACTGGCGGTCTGCAAAGCTGCACAAATGATGAGCTGTGAGAGAGATAAGGTGGGTCTGGTTCTGTCGCTGTAGACGACAAACCTGATTCTGCATCACAAATGATCATGTGCGCTTCAGCAGGTCAGCCTCATCTGTCACAGTTCATACATGTCAACCATGAAAGGCACAAAAAAAAAAAAAAAAAGACAGTCCTCAAAGGACGCGGCACATCAGTAACTAAGAGACGGGACGTTCTGATATCAGCGGACTGAGCTGAGGACTTTTGGCACATGTGAGTTCAAAGAGTCCAACAAAGCCAAAAGTTTAAAAGAAAGCAATTTCATTTTAGAGCACATTTGAATAATGCCTTTAGAAAGTGCTTGACTCGATCATAAAGTTTTAGTCCAAAAGCGATTGAGCAGACATTAGGACCCGATGAATAGCACGAATGTGAAACAGGCAAGAACTCATTTAAAATGTAATGAAGAAATCATTTAAAAGGTTGATGTTATTTTGGCCTAGTAAGAGCAGTGGCATTTTTAAAGGGAAAGAAAGCCCAAAGGCACGAAGAATGAAGATTTGTCTGATCAAAACTGTCCTTGGGGAAACATACTGACAGAATTAATGATGGGGGAAAACTGGACATTGAAATACAACTTTATTTATGGGAAAACTCAATGGACTGGAGGCGTCTCAAATAGCCCAATATATACCCCCGGGTATAAGAAAGCCAGTGTGTCAGTCAGTCAGTCATTTTCTGCCACTTATCTAGGTCTGGGTCATAGTGGAAACAGACCAAGCAGCTCCTCCCACACTTCCCTATCCTCTGCTAAGTGCTCTAATTCTTCCCAGGGCATCCCGGGGTATTCCCAAGCCAGCTGGGAAATATATTCCCTCCAGTGTGCCTTTGGTCACACACACACACACACACACACACACACACACACACACACACACACACACACACACACACACACACACACACACACACACACACACACACACACACACACACACACACACACACACACAAAAGAAAAAACGTCATACTCATTTGTGGATAATAAATTAGTCACACTTTGAGCTGCTGCCACTAAAAGCTTCCTGACATGAAGTTTGTCTTTATTCATCTGACTCGATAAAATGTTCAAAGGATTTTTAATAACTGCGGGAGATTTCACACTCGCACTCAAGTTAACAGGTTTAGTGAGAACCACAACAGTCTGCTCGTCCTGCCTGCACGACGCCTCCGTCTACAAACGCTCATTCTTATCCCGAAACAAGCCGGAGTCCAGTTAAAACATCAGATGTAAAGAAGAAACAGAGGACGGAAAACCATGAAGACAAGCATGAGGAGAAGAATGGAAAGAGTTAAATGTATTATGCATGTCGGTTTTTTCTTAAAGTATTTGAGCAGTCCACACGCCACACGGCGGTTTGGTGCTGCGCCATTATAACGTGATAACTGTCATTTTGTATTTCACAGTTTCAGGGTCTCATCCCCCCAGCGGCTGTCAGATTCATCTTAAATGAGTTGACCTGCTGGAAAATAACTCCTAAGCATTGAGAAAATTTCATCCGTCCCCATGAAAATGTTAATATTTATCAGCGTGATGCCGTCCTGATCTATTAGACGTGTCCTTCCAGCTCCTACTTTAATAAACGCTCCCGGGATCGTCACGCTGCTGCTTTTGGACTCTTTTCAGATTGCAGCGGTGCTTCCTGCCAAGGTCCGAGCGTTAGTTCGCCTTGCAAAGTACCAGAACACCTCCTGGGACTCATTGAGGCACAACCAAATATGTAGAGCCGTCGCTGGCGGCCTGCAGAGGCCAGCGTGAGGAGTTGGCACAGCGAGTTGGCACAGCAGGAACGAGGGAGGCAGAGGGAAAAATAAAGGAAGGAGACCAAGATTTGGGCACGTCATCGCGGCCTTCGTGTCGCAGCGTCAGCAGGTCTTAATAGACTGCAAAGCTCATCCCGAAGTCTCTCTAAATTACTGATCACAGGTTCCTTGTTGATGATTCTCAATTAAAAGAAGTAATTTTCTGCCTGGGTGGGCAGCTTTTTATGTCCTACAGCATACGGGACAGAAATATCGAAGGCAGGGAAGGAAGACAAAGTCACTGCAGAGACATATTGTCGTAAGGTGTGAGTGGTTAGAGGAAGTCCTCTTACATCACGCCGCCCATCTTCCCATCAACGCCATCATCAGAGGGCATCCCAGGAGAGCACAGAGGTGCCCAATGTGCTCAAAGCAGATTCTATTCACAAACTACCCCAAATTTTATTAGCAGGGAAGAAAAAAGTGAATGGTGCATTTCAAATGTGCACCAGCTTTGGGGTGACAGGTCTTTGTGACATCATTTGCGGGGCTTCTTTGTAAAGCCGGTGTCACACAGGATGACATGACACGAAATTAAACCAGTCTATTAGGAAATCTGGTCGGGAATGTCTTGTTCATTTTGTGTCAGTAGAATAAATGTCTTCGCGGCCCGGTAGGTACGGTGGCCGGGAAGTGCAAAAACACTTTTACAACGGCAGAACACTTTTACAAGAAGTCTCAAAACAAACTGACAAATGACGGATTCTGCCAAAAGTGGAATGTATCAAATGCCAAACATTAGTACATTTCACTTCCCTTTCCGCCAGTTTTCTTTTGCACTTCTCAGCCACCGTACTGACCCGGTATCAGTGGTTCAGGTTCTACATGATTCCTATTGGCAACAAGCGTTGAGGACCTCTGTAGGATTTTGAGTATGGTGGCGTTTCTGTCATTCCACCTGGTATAACTTTTATTTGAGTTTGATTGCATTTCTACAATCTGTCAATGTTTAAGCAGTTTGTTGATTTTGGCAGGATTACTCAACAATTAATGATTTTCAGCAAAATTGGTGAACATATTCAGATCAACAAGATTTTTATATCTATGTGGCTTGGCAGAGGACGTTGGCACTCGTATGTGTTCTCCATGTCCCACATAGGCCCGTTGGTCCCGGTGCTTATCCATGGATTCTGTAGCGTGAAGCGGATAACAGTCTACGACTCCAGTGTGATGCAGGTTACTTCGCCAGCTAAGGTCGGTTCCTGTTTAGATCTTGCTGGACTTGGACAAGGCAGATGAAGAATCTAAGGACACAGAGAGAGTGTGACCGGCCCAGGTCTAATCTCTCTCTCTCTCACACGCTATAAAAAAATTGAGATTTATTTTAGCTTTTCCAGTTATTAAACAGAAAATAAAGTCTGAAACACAGAAATATTTCCATTTCCATTCCTGGTTGTGCTCCTTTACGCCGATCCACCAAGTTACACTGAACCTTTTCAGCACATTTGCTGTAAGTTAGATGCACTTTTTTTAATCTGCATTTCGCATCTGCCTGAAAATTTTATGCTCAACATTTCTAAACATGCCCCCTAAAAAACACATTTTAAACCAAACTCTGTCAGAATCCATGAGTTGATTTCCACGCGTCAGTCAGCATGTGCTGTGGCTGCCCCGTGCATGCAGTCCCTGGGGCCATCAGTGCACAGACTAAGATCTGATGATGTCATGTCTGCAACGCGCTGCCGCGAGCGCATGGAAATGCACCGATGCGTTAGAAGCACTTGACCTGGATCACAGACATGATGGTGCACGACAGGCTGTCCTTTTGAACGTGGCATCTCCTTAAAGGCCTGCTGGTCATTTACAGCCCCCGTGTGCAATACCCTCACTGACACCCTTTAAAGTGCCTCTCTGTCAGCGGCACACACACTCTGTAACTGCTTGTTCAAACATTTTACTGCAGCATTTTAATGCTTACAGAGTGAAATATTGCTTTTATAGCTGCATCAAACCAAATCAAAATATTTTATGCCACGCCAGATTTTTATTTGCATATTATAATCAAATTTAAAAATGAAAGGGGGGGGGGGGGGCTTTTTAAAAACAAATTTTTCCCTTTTGTATTATAACTTGAACCATTCTTTCTGCTGAGTAAGTATAACATTACTGCAAGTCAGAATATTCATATTCTGCCCAGCATGCACTTTATAGCACTGCGGAGTCCAGAACTAAAGATTTTTTTTTCCGTTAAGAAACACCACATGATGGAAATTATAATATTATATATATATATATATATATACAAAAATATAAACGCAACACTTTTGGTTTTGTTCCCATTTTGTATGAGATGAACTCAAAGATCTAAAACTTTTTCCACATACACAATATCACCATTTCCCTCAAATATTGTTCACAAACCAGTCTAAATCTGTGATAGTGAGCACTTCTCCTTTGCTGAGATAATCCATCCCACCTCACAGGTGTGCCATATCAAGATGCTGATTAGACACCATGATTAGTGCACAGGTGTGCCTTAGACTGCCCACAATAAAAGGCCACTCTGAAAGGTGCAGTTTTATCACACAGCACAATGCCACAGATGTCGCAAGATTTGAGGGAGCGTGCAATTGGCATGCTGACAGCAGGAATGTCAACCAGAGCTGTTGCTCGTGTATTGAATGTTCATGTCTCTATCATAAGCCGTCTCCAAAGGCGTTTCAGAGAATTTGGCAGTACATCCAACCAGCCTCACAACCGCAGACCACGTGTAACCACACCAGCCCAGGACCTCCACATCCAGCATGTTCACCTCCAAGATTGTCTGAGACCAGCCACTTGGACAGCTGCTGAAACAATCAGTTTGCATAACCAAAGAATTTCTGCACAAACTGTCAGAAACCATCTCAGGGAAGCTCATCTGCATGCTCGTCGTCCTCATCGGGGTCTCGACCTGACTCCAGTTCGTCGTCGTAACCGACTTGAGTGGGCAAATGCTCACATTCGCTGGCATTTGGCACGTTGGAGAGGTGTTCTCTTCACGGATGACGCGAAGGAGATGTGTTGCACTGCATGAGGCAAATGGTGGTCACACCAGATACTGACTGGTATCCCCCCCCCCAATAAAACAAAACTGCACCTTTCAGAGTGGCCTTTTATTGTGGACAGTCTAAGGCACACCTGTGCACTAATCATGGTGTCTAATCAGCATCTTGGTATGGCACGCCTGTGAGGTAGGATGGATTATCTCAGCAAAGGAGAAGTGCTCACTATCACAGATTTAAACTGGTTTGTGAACAATATTTGAGGGAAATGGTGATATTGTGTATGTGGAAAAAGTTTTAGATCTTTGAGTTCATCTCATACAAAATGGGAGCAAAACCAAAAGTGTTGCGTTTATATTTTTGTTGAGTATATAAAATACTGGTCACTTCATTAGGTACACCTTGGTTGTACTTGCTTGGACCCCTTTCCCATTCAGAACTGCTTTAGTTCTTCATAGCATAGATTTAACACAGTGCTAGAAAGTTTTTTCAGAGATTTTGGTCCATGTTGACATTAAATGATCATGTATTCATCACACATTAACCCACCAGCAGCCTGAATGGTTGTCAGAAGACCAACTGGAGTAATGCTTTAAAAAAACAAAGCAAAACCACCAAACTCTGACCCTACCAGCGAAACTAGGTGATGATATTTCCAATCTTCCACTGTATCATTTTGGTGAGCCCGTCCCCTTCACGTTCTTGCATGTTGTCACTCATACTGTAGATGATCTTCTGCAGACCTTGGTGGTAATGAGTGGTTATGAAAGTTATTGATGCCAAAAAGGCCATATTCATCGGAGCACTGCTGCTCAGTGGACTTTCCTTTGTGTTTGAACCTCTTGACATGTCAAACCCAAAGATGACTGTGGGTGTGTATCCCACGAGATAAGTACCACTAGATTGTGAGCTCGTCTTTCTGGCACAAACAACCTTGCTGCATTCAAAGCCACCTAAAAAAAAGGCCACATTTGGATGCTTAGTTCTAACGTCAGCAATTTAAACATGTCTATGGTTTGTATCGAAAAGCAGCCATGAGTGGCTGCTGAGCAAGATGAGTTCAAGGAAGCTGGGAGAAACGAGTACTGGTACAGAACATGACATTCATTTGTATTTATCATCTAGTATAAGCAACAGGATGGTCATCTTATGTTCCACAGCAGCCTGTATTCAAGGTTCTTGAAATGAAGCAATATCTCCACCTGGTGGGCATTTACCATTATTGCAGGTACAACAGAATTTCACCAAGAGCTATAGTATATAGATATTTAAAAACATTTGTTTTTATCATTTAGAGACATTTTAGTCATTTCTTTGCACAGTTATCACCCTGCTGCTTGTTTAGATTTGCTTGCTTGTTGGTTTGTTAATTACATAATTTCTGTCTTCTAAATTTAAGTTGCACTCTCATGTTATGTTCTGTTTACTTGTAAAATAAAATTTTAAGTCTCATCAGTTTATTTACTTCACTTCCCCAGCTATTAAATTTTGGGTGTCTATGTTCAACGAGCAGGAAACAGCTTATTATTGTAATACAAATGAAAAGTCCTGCAATAATAGTAACTTTATTAAAACAACATTTTAATGGTATTTCATATTGTAATGTTTTTAAGAATGGGTAAGCAATTATATCCAGTGCTTCCTTGCAAACGACTGACTGGATTTCTGTTTTTCATGCATGTCTTAACCTCAGGCCAGCTCCAAGGGCCGTGAGCACAGACTGACATGACCCAGCAGCACTCACAGAGAACGTGAAGACTTATCCTGGTTTGGATGATATTACAGCCTGGTTTGTACATACTGCTCACAGCAACGTGTCCACTGAAGCTGTTCTCCTTCGATCCACAACGTCAATATAATTACATCACCAGCAGTCATCTCGCCAAACGTCTTGATGTCCACCAAGGAAAATCATGTCCAAAGGATTAATTCTGTATCACTGAATAACTCAAAACATAAAATAAAGCCTGCTATTGTGAAGAAGCATGACGTTACTCTCAGGCTAAACCAAGAGGATTATTAGGTTAACATTTATAATACCTGAAGCAACAACTGCAGCATTTTCGAGATGCAACAAATTTGGATTTGTTGTGCTGAACTGAGACGTGGTGACATGAAAATTCAGTAAGGTATGTCTTCTATAATATATTCCAGTTCTAAGGTAAAACTATACTGGTGTATATTAAGGTATAACTAAATATCTAAAAAAAGGAAGAGCAGAATAGAAGAGTAGAATAGAGTAGAGTAGAGCCACTTAGGGCCTGGTCTTGAGAACCAGGGATGTTCATGTTAGACATTAGACATGTTAGATATGCACAAATGCACCATGTTTAGATGAGCTTGATATGACAGATGGGGTGGTGGCATGAGAGACAGCTCACATGAGCCCTATGATAGAGGTAGTCATCATCATCATCATCTTCTTTGTCCTCTTCCTTTGCCGCCTCCTGTTAGGGGTCATGCAGCTGAGCTTCCATCTCCATCTCACCACCTCCTCTCCTCCTACCCAGCAGCTCCATCCTCAGCATCCCTGGCTTACTCCCCTGTACCTGCTAGGGATGGGGACAAGACCAGCTAGATCATGTTCGAGTCAAGACCAAGACGTTAAAGGCTTGAGTCAAGACCAAGACTTTGGGATTTTCTAGTGGCTGAGATCTAGTCAAGACTAAGTCATCGGAGGAAGCGAAACCAAGTTAAGACGAGACCCGCCATGTTTCTGGGTATGCGTTGCAGTAAGGAATTCATATCCTCAGCCATATCCTCCTGTAGGATCCCGAGACATTCCCAAGCCAGCTGGGAAATAAGGAGAAGACCAGAGGGTGTTGGTGAAAAATTGTTGATGCCCAATGTCTGCATACAGGGCCAAGGTTATCCATCACCTGGTCCATCATCCATCATCAACGGTGTTGATACAAGAGGTTTTGTTTCTTCAAGTCCATGACAAAACATCTGATTGTTTTCCACACTAATTGAAGGCCGCGTCTGTATTATGGAGTCCTTAAGATGGCTCTGGAGGTTGCCAAGATCAGAAGACTGTGCTTTATGTTTGCTTGTATGTCCGTCGGGGTCTCCTCCAGTATATATCTTTTAATGTGTTTGTGCTTAAACTGCAATTAAACCTTTCTCTCTGCATCGTATAACGATTCCTGGTGGTCCTTGCTCACTGGTTTCATCTCTTGCTGACATCATCATGAAAATTCCACAACAGATGGCACCCTTATGTTGTGTGTTGGGGGGGTGTGGCTGGACATTTTGGTGTTCTTTTCTTTTCTTTGCTCTCCAGGTGGTATGAAAACTGATTTGTCTGTGGAGAAGGTGCTGGCTGAAGAGTCCTTCACCCTCATCAGCGTTATGTGCAGCACCTGTGGATGGTGCTCAAGTGCAACCTTAAAGACTTTCAGCTGAAGCAGATAATGAGATGGCGTTCTGCATTTAAGCTATGTGTGATTCAAGCAGAATTGCCGGGAACTCGACCTTGTGATGTTCGTTTGTGAGACGCTGAGGACCGCGCCTGGGTTTGACACATCGTGCCTGTGAAAGAAGAAGGGTGAGGGTCACATGCTGTCAGCACACATCTGAGGTGATTAATTGTTTGACTAATTGTTGATAGTAACTTGGTATTTTGTTACGCAGTAGATTTGAATTGTGATGAGAATTGTGCAGCTCGCCGTGGCGTGCGGAGTGGTAATCCTCCACCTGTTGTGAGAAGCTGCTCATTTACATAAAGCTTAAATACAGACCTGGATGTGTTGCTGATAGTGTGTGCCTTTTGAAGGATATTGGTTGTAGCTGCTGACTTACCTCACCTTTTCTATCCTTCGCAGAGAGTCGGTTTGTCGTGTCCACCTGGGGGGTGTTTGGCGGTAAAGTGAGTCCAGAAGCGCCGGGCTTCGATCCTTTTAGGCGCTGGAGAGCGTGCCAGCCTTCACTCCACCAGACTGACGCATCTTTTGTTCATACAATTTGTTATGCACCAGAGGGTGGAAAAAATAAATTGTTTTGTTATTGGAACCGCTTTCTGGTTATTTTAGCGCTGGGTTCCGTCAGACGCAGGTCCGCTCCTCAACCCGCGTCGACACATAACAGTAGTTCCCGGCCATTCCATAATGGACCCAGCGGCAGAGGCGGTTCCTTTCGCCGAAAGAGTACAAGAACACTTGGAGAAAATATGGGAGCAATTATAGCATCTCGCAAACCAAATTAAACAAACAGACGCCCGTGTTACGGAGCTTGCAGCGCAAGCCATTCCGCTTCCTGCTGCTCCAGCTGCGGCACCATCGATACCGGTGCAGATAACTCCGTCACCCAGAGATTCGGCGTCCGAACCGATTATTTGTCATCCGGAGCCTTACGCGGGAGACGTTGAAGCTTGTGCTTCGTTTTTGATGCAATGTTCTCTGGTTTTTGCTCAGCGACCGGCTTCCTTCATATGTTTCATATGTGACAAATTTGCTCCGAGGTGACGCCTTAGCTTGGGTCACAGCGTTGTGGAGTAACAATTCGCCATTGTTAGGATCCTTTAAGGATTTCTCCCGGGAGTTCCGACTGGTTTTTGACCATCCGGTGAAAATGAATACCGTTGCCCAACGGTTGCTGAATCTCAGGCAGGGGAGGCGGAGTGCGGCGGAGTATTCCGTGGACTTCCGGATTTTTTCTGCTCAGTCAGGTTGGAACGCCGCAGCTTTACGAGGAGTGCTTGTAGATGGGTTAAATGAGTCATTAAAAGACGAGCTGGCAGTCCGTGACGAGCCAAACGATTTAGATGAGCTAATATCGTTGGTGATTCGTCTAGATGATCGGATGAAGGAGCGTGGACGCGAAAGAGGGCGGCCATCAGAACGGGTTTTTTTTTGTCTCGGGGCTTTCCCCGACACAGATCTGGGCCACCTCTTCTTCGCCCCACTGAGGCTCCTCCGACGGGACCTCTGGCTCCTCTTGCAGACGAGCCCATGCAGCTCGGACGAGCTGAGACTGCTGTATTGCCCCGACATATAAGCGTCAAGAAAAATAATGGTGACGTATCTCCAGGTGTTCTGGGACAGGCGAAATAATACACACACACAAAAAAAAAAAAAAAAACTTGTATGGGCTAATGTTTTGTTTCTTTGAATAGGGGTTATAATTTGTTTGGGGAGTCAGAGGCGTGTCTGGTGGAGTGAATGATAGGCGGTTAGAGGCCCGTCTGGACTCACTTGATCGTTGTTTTTTATGTGTATTTAGGTATTTTCTGTTTGGGTCTGGGGTCGTTTTGTTTTGTTGGTTTTTATTTCCCTACTTCCCTAACCCCAACCTCACTTGCCCCAAGACCGTTAGTCTTGTGGGTTGTGGGGTGGTGCAGGTTGGTCACGCTGAGCGTTCTCAGAAGACCTCTGCACCTAGGGGTGGGGTTGTTAGGGGCGTTTTTCTTGGTTTGGTTAGGGCCCGGTTCCACTCCAGCCTCGGTGGGCCTTTGTACCGTTCGTCATTGGTGTTGCCGGGGTGTGGTGCAGCGGGAACATACCTCAGTCGGAGGGGTGGGCCGATCTGTTGCCGTTCGCCATTTCGGTAGTCCCACCCCTCCCGAGAGGCTGGGGTATGGTCGAGTTGGGGCACCGGACGTATTTCCGGTTTTCCGCTGCGCCTAGGGGTTGGGGCTGGATTAGTTTTTCCTGTTCCCTTCCCCGGCTTGATGTTTTGTGCCGTTGGCCAAAATTGAGCCGCCGAGGGGCTCTGGGAGGGACCTGGGGTCTTTCGGGGTGCCGGGGAAGGTAACAGGGTTTAACGGTTGTTTTATTTGCCCCCGGGGTTGTTTAGGGTAGTCCTCCGGGGGTTGGATTTTGATTTTGTTTTGTTTCCTTCTGGGTTCCACCTCCAGGGTTGATGGGACGGTCCTCTGGGGGGGAATTGGTTTGTGGGGCCGACTGGCCAAGTGTGGCCGGGTCTGGGGTTCCGGGGTTGTGGGGAGGGTGCCTCCTGGGGTTTGATGGTATGGTCCTCTGGGGGGCGCCGTTTGCTCCACGTGTACCTGGGGACCTTTGTGGGATTCCGGTTCTGGCTATTCCTCCTGGAACCGGCGGTAAAGGCCTTCTGGGGGGTGTTGGGCTCTGCAAGTCGTTCTGGGGGGGTTGTTTGTTATTTTTCTTTTATGCATTTATGTTTGTATTGTGTTTGTGGGGCTGTGTTGGGTTTTTGCATTTGGGAGTTTTTCTTTTCTTCCCGGGGTTGGATGGGACGGTCCCCTGGGGAGGTTTTGGGTGGGTTTTATGTTTTTTCTTGTATGTTGGATTGTACTAGGGACTGTTTTGGGGTTTTTGTTGATGCCAGCCGGCCTTCCAGCTGCGGTGCCCTGTCCTGCTGTCTGTGGTAGACCTTGGGAGCGTTATGCTGTTTGCTTCCTGACGAGGACCCCGGAGGGAGGTGCTGTTCTCGGACCTGGTCTGTTCGGTCGCCGGGAGGCTTCCCGTTAAAGGGGGCGTACTGTTGTGTGTTGGGGGGGGGGGGGGGTGGCTGGACATTTTGGTGTTCTTTTCTTTTCTTTGCTCTCCAGGTGGTATGAAAACTGATTTGTCTGTGGAGAAGGTGCTGGCTGAAGAGTCCTTCACCCTCATCAGCGTTATGTGCAGCACCTGTGGATGGTGCTCAAGTGCAACCTTAAAGACTTTCAGCTGAAGCAGATAATGAGATGGCGTTCTGCATTTAAGCTATGTGTGATTCAAGCAGAATTGCCGGGAACTCGACCTTGTGATGTTCGTTTGTGAGACGCTGAGGACCACGCCTGGGTTTGACACATCGTGCCTGTGAAGGAAGAAGGGTGAGGGTCACATGCTGTCAGCACACATCTGAGGTGATTAATTGTTTGACTAATTGTTGATAGTAACTTGGTATTTTGTTACGCAGTAGATTTGAATTGTGATGAGAATTGTGCAGCTCGCTTCTCACTGCCGTGGCATGCGGAGTGGTAATCCTCCACCTGTTGTGAGAAGCTGCTCATTTACATAAAGCTTAAATACAGACCTGAATGTGTTGCTGATAGTGTGTGCCTTTTGAAGGATATTGGTTGTAGCTGCTGACTTACCTCACCTTTTCTATCCTTCGCAGAGAGTCGGTTTGTCGTGTCCACCTGGGGGGTGTTTGGCGGTAAAGTGAGTCCAGAAGCGCCGGGCTTCGATCCTTTTAGGCGCTGGAGAGCGTGCCAGCCTTCACTCCACCAGACTGACGCATCTTTTGTTCATACACTTTGTTATGCACCAGAGGGTGGAAAAAATAAATTGTTTTGTTATTGGAACCGCTTTCTGGTTATTTTAGCACTGGGTTCCGTCAGACGCAGGTCCGCTCCTCAACCCGCGTCGACACATAACACCTTACCAGAAGCCAAAACCACCTCAGCTCCTCTGTTCGATGTGAAGAAGCAGCAGCTCTTATTCGAGGTTCTCACCCTGTCCCAGAGTGTAAGCTCCGATATCCGACGGAGGAATTCTTTTATCCGTGACCTTGTTCTTTAGGTCATTACCCAAAGTTCATGACCATAGTAATTAGGTAAATTGAGAGTCTCACCTTCTAGGCTCACCTTCTTGAACACAGACTTCAGTTGAGAATGTGAAGCCTTTTTTTTTTTAAGACTACCCTGTTAATGTTCAAAAGTGAAGTTTCTGTAGGTGAGACGAACTCAGCAGCTCAGAGGGGTTTGACGTGAAAATAAAAATATACCAAACTGAACATGTTGGCCAGATATTGAGCTCTACCGTAGCCTCACATTAGTGTGTTAATAACTGCTACTTTTTAATTAATGTGTAAACTTATCCTAGTCCCAGACTGTGGTAAGATCAACTAAGTCAGGGGTGGCCAAGTTCGGTCCTCGAGAGCCACCTTCCTGACACTCTTAGTTGTCTCCCTGCTCCAACACACCTGAATCCAATGAAAGACTCGTTAGCAGACTTTTAATGAGCCTTTCATTGGATTCAGGTGTGTTGGAGCAGGGAGACAACTAAGAGTGTCAGGAAGGTGGCTCTCGAGGACCGAACTGATATGCACACTCTTAAGGCTATGAAATTGAACTATTAGTAAAAAAAAGTAGAAAAGGGGGTGTTCACTATAATAGTAGTGTGGCATTCAGTCAGTGAGTTTGGCAATTTTGTGGAACAAACAGGTGTTAATCAGGTGTCCCCTAATTTAAGGATGAAGCCAGCACCTGCTGAACATGCTTTTCTCTTTGAAAGCCTGAGGAAAATGGGACGTTCAAGACATTGTTCAGAAGAACAGTGTAGTTTGATTAAAAGTTGATTGGAGAGGAGAAAACGTATACGCAGGTGCAAAAAATTATAGGCTGTTCATCTACAATGATCTCCAATGCTTTAAAATGGGGAAAAAAAAAAAAAAACAGACGTGTGGAAGAAAACGGAAAACAACCATCAAAATGGATAGAAGAATAACCAGAATGGCAAAGGCTCACCCATTGATCAGCTCCAGGATGATCAAAGACAGTCTGGAGTTACCTGTAAGTGCTGTGACAGTTAGAAGACGCCTGTGTGAAGCTAATTTATTTGCAAGAATCCCCCGCAAAGTCCCTCTGTTAAATAAAAGACGTGCAGAAGAGGTTACAATTTGCCAAAGAACACATCAACTGGCCTAAAGAGAAATGGAGGAATATTTTGTGGACTGATGAGAGTAAAATTGTTCTTTTTGGGTCCAAGGGCCGCAGACAGTTTGTGAGACGACCCCCAAACTCTGAATTCAAGCCACAGTTCACAGTGAAGACAGTGAAGCATGGTGGTGCAAGCATCATGACATGGGCATGTTCCTCCTACTATGGTGTTGGGCCTATATATCGCATACCAGGTATCATGGATCAGTTTGGATACGTCAAAATACTTGAAGAGGTCATGTTGTCTTATGCTGAAGAGGACATGCCCTTGAAATGGGTGTTTCAACAAGACAATGACCCCAAGCACACTAGTAAATGAGCAAAATCTTGGTTCCAAACCAACAAAATTTATGCCTCACAGATGTGAAGAAATCATGAAACACTGTGGTTATACAACTAAATACTAGTTTAGTGATTCACAGGATTGCTAAAAAAAAGCAGTTTGAACATAATAGTTTTGAGTTTGTAGTGTCAACAGCAGATGCTACTATTATTGTGAACACCCACTTTTCTACTTTTTTTTTTACTAATAGCCCAGTTTCATAGCCTTAAGAGTGTGCATATCATGAATGCTTGGTCTTGTTGGATTTGTGAGAATCTACTGAATCTACTGGTACCTTGTTTCCCATGTATCAGTAAGAAATATACTCAAAACCTGGATTAATCTTTTTAGTCACATAGCACTACTATTATTCTGAACACTACTGTATGTTCATTCCTAATCCTGTCCAGTCTTTTTGTCCATGCCGCTGTCTCTATGCCGTTTATCACAGCTGGTCAAAATATCAGAAATGCAACAGAAACAGCTCCCAATAAAAAAAAGGGCAGTGCCTGTATCGATGTGTTTTGTCCGGGCAAAGTTTAAGAGGTCAGTGTCAGAGTTGTGCTCATATCAGCGCTCAACTCGCGGCTTAAAGATTATTTTCACCAAACAACCAGCAAACATCTTATTCCACCAATAAAAACCCTTCAACATATTCGATTCAAGCACAGTTTCCATGGCATCTGTGTGCTCGTTCAGATTATGTTTATTCATTTTTCATAGGGATGTGTGAGCACGACATTAAAGATGCATATGAGTTGCTTTTCACAAAGACTTTAAAAGTGCTCCTCATAAAACAAAGATTATGCATTATTCACACCGAACTGTAAAGCATTTTTCACAAATTCTTCTGTTTCCACATATTCAGCGTTAATGAGGCTGAATTTATCGCCTGGGTGGCCTCATCTGAAGGACATGTACGCCGAGTGGAAGAGGCACATTGTTGAGTCTTTTGTAGTTCACGGAACTCGATGTGACTTCATGAACTGCAGCGATTCAGTTGGCAATCGTCAGTCGACAGGCGCTTACTTTTGGTTCTTTATTTTTGAGATGATGTTAACAATTGTTGGTGTTGACTAGCCGCCTGCGGAGACAGCAGGCTTTGGGGTTGGGGGAGGTGGGGCTAAAGCTGGAAGCGGGACCTTCTAAAATTCTAAAAAAAACAACCCTATGTAGAAGTGCTCACTCGTAAGCATCTATTGGAGCTCTCTAATGTTTTGGCACAGCTGAACCAGTCTGGTCGTTAGTATTCATCTCCCTCCTTAATCTAGTCTGTTAACGTTTCTCGCCGTCTCTTCAAGCGTTTAACCTTGTCAGAGATAGGCTGGGATCCATTAAGATTTCCTGAAAGGGTTGAGCATTACGGGCTCATTTAAAATGACTTCCATTTTTAATAAACTGCTCACAGGCCCACGGATCAGATACAGAGGAGGTGCACTTACCAATGCCAGCGAGGGAGATATGCCTCATCGTTTGTATGACACAAACACTTAAAAATTCATACCACTGCACAGCCGTGTTTTTCCTGCTTGTTTCCCGCTGCACACTTTGACACATTCAACATCTGCAAACACCGTCTTGTCGCCTGACCCGATGGGCGAGGTCCATCCGACCACCGTCCGTCTAACGACATTACTATTGTGATTAAATCACTTGTGATTTTCTTTTTAAGCATCTTTGGATACCTTACAGCATCATCAAAGCTCAAGGTCATGCTGCTATTTTCGACTGACTTGTTGCATTTAAAGAGACGTTCTTTTATAATCATTCAAAAAGAAATGAGCACCTCTAAAGCTGGTATTAGCTCTATGGTGGTGCATTCTGTGTTTTGTCATTACCCACAATGCAATGTGGCGCTGCGCTACAGAGCATGTGCATGAAATCACTGGAAAAGTACCTCTGTCAGCCAATGGTACATCCTACCACTGAGCTGGCTTCTCAGCACCTGTCTTACCTTCTGCAGGTATTTGGTCTTCATCATGGTTCCCATTGGCTTGTGGGACTCCCAGGTTCTTGTAGCTGTCTTGTATGTCCATTATCCTGCCTTCTAGCAACTCCACCCCCTCAGTCCAGATCACCTTCCCTCTCTTTGCCACCGTTTGGTCACACTTATCCAATCCGAGTGATATCCCAATATCCTCACTGTGGATCAATGACTCAATGTCTCACTCACTCTTAGCGTATAGCTTGATGTCATCCATGCACAGGAGGTGGCTGATGGTTACTCCACTCCTGAATCGATATCCATAGTCGCTCTTTGTAATGGGTTGGCTGAGGGGGTTGAGGCCTCTGCAGAACAGCAGTAGGCACAGTGCATCACCTTGGTATATTCCCAACTTGATGGTGATTTGTGTGATTGCCTTGGAGTTGGCCTCCATTCATGTCTTCCACAGTCCCATTGAGTTCCTGATGAAGGTTATCAGTGCACTGTTAGCCTTGTGTGCCAAACACTCCAGTATCCATGTGTGAGGCATTGAGTCATAGACCATCCTGTAGTCAATCCAGGCTGTGCTCATGTCGGTCTGCCTGGTCTTCAAGTCCTGGTGTACTTGTTCAGTCAGCCAGTAGCTGGTGCCCTCTGGTATTGTTTCCAATGCCCTTCTGAGCTGTGCTCATGTGTTGACTCATGCGGCTACTCAACTTGGTTGCTATGATGCCTGATAAAAGCTTCCATGTTGTGGAAATGCAGGTAATTGGCTGGTAGTTTGAAGATATCATACCCTTGTGGGGGTCCTAAATAATCAGGATTGTCCTGCCCTGTGTTAGCCAGCCTGGATGAGTACCTGCTGTTAGTAGCCCACCCATTTTGTGCTGTCAGGCACACATGGAGTGCTGTTAGCTTCTTCAGCCAGTAGGTGTGGATCATATCAGGCCTTGGTGCTGTCCAGCTCTTCATCCCTGAGCCTACCTTTGTGATGTTGACTAGTTCTTGTTCTGGCAGGTGGCTATGGTGTGCTCATAGGTCCACCAGCCACTTGGCATTGGTGTTGTGTTATACCTCTTTCACTCAGATGTTCCTCTGGGTTGTCTGGGTGTCTTGGTGTCTTTCCTCACTCTTCTCCTTCTTCCACAGTCACTCAGTTTTTGAGAACTGTCTACTCCACACAGATTTACCATAGAGCGCCATACTGTTTGTTTTTCTTCGTAATTTATGTAAATAAAGTCCAAGACATATTCAGTGACTTGGAAATGTTTATGTATCCATCCCATGACTTGTCTGAAGAAAACTGGCAATAAAACTGATTATTACCTGATTATTACCTATGCAACAAATCATCTTAGCTTTTATATATATATATTTTTTTTTATTTACATCATGTTGTAGAGATTTGGTTTGAGTTTAAGGAAGATAATGTTATAAATTTTGAGAAGCCTGATTTCCTTTTTGTATTTGAAATGCCATAAATAAATTAAGATGTGTGAAATACCAAGGGGCTGAATACTTTTGCACAGCACTGTGTCCCTTCAGCTGCTCTCTTGTTTTTACTCGAGGTTGCCACAGCAAATCTGAGGTGAATCTGCAAGTTTTACACCGGATGCCGTTCCTGACGTAACTCCACATTGAAGCCAAATGCACCCCTACGGCACTGTGTGTGTGTGTGTGTGTGTCTATATATATATATATATATATATATATATATATATATATATATATATATGAAATTATGATGACATCATGAGATAAATAGTACTTTTATGTACCACAAAACTTTTTTAAAGCTCCTGCCAATCTAATCTATAACAGGTTTGCTAAAGTGGATCCATGGGATGAAGAAAAAACTATGTTCCAGATATTAACACTGGTGCCTTTACAACATTTTTACAATACACTCAGGATTTCAATTATCCACATAAAATCCTGCAGAAGTGTTGAAAAGTGGACGTGTGGGGGAAAGTCATGATAATTCCAACAAGTCAACCAAAAATGATGGAATGGGAACGAATCATACGGGGTTAAAACACAGAGACGGGAGATGGGTGAGCGAGCCGTAGGGGAGGGGGTGAGGTTAATGGAATCGGTGGAGTAAAAAGTGCAGGGAAAGGGCTTTAAATGGTATGTGAATTGAAAAGGTCTTTTTAGATGCTGAATCAATATATGGTTTCTGTGTTGAGAGTGGTCTACGGTGGAGAAAGAGTAAAGACGTTTCTGTCTGCTACCGTAGGTGCCATGGTGTAGATTCGATCACATAGTCATCAAGCGTCTTACTTATTTCAAAACTCTAAGTGTGTAAGCTTCACTGCAGTCCTCCCACTCAAGTTTAACAAAGAAATGTGCTGCTGAAATCTACGTTTGAATCTGTCAAGTGCTTCGTGGGCTGACCTGCATCGTTAAGTGAAAGGAGCTCATGAGTCACATTTTCGAGGATCTGTTCACAGTTGTACGCGACTACAAAATTAAAGTAGCTTCTGTAAATGTCACTGAGTTAGAGGAGAACAGTAAGCAGTGAAGAACCACAGGCAATAAGAGACCATTTATGTCTGCACAAAGCTGCAGGTCAATGATGTATTCAGCAACCTGTGGAGCAACTTCAAACAGCATGTTGTGTAACCAAGCCCATACAGTGACTCACTGGCTGAACAACCTTCAGTTGCATACTGTCATTAATTTCTATGTCAGCATGATGCTTCTTAAAATAAAATAAATATTTTTACATACATACACATCAGTCAGTCACAGAATCTGTCTCATCTTGCAATTGTCACACAAGTTTCTCAATTGCTGCTGCTTATTTCCTTCTGCGGTGTCCCTCAGAGTTTTGTCCTGGGACCTATTTTGCTTGTTATATATCAGAGGTCTTCAACTCATTCCAGAAAGTGCAGGGAGGGTGCATGTTTTCTTTGCAACCACCCACTCCACCATGTGATTTCACTGAATAACTGATTCCATTTGCTCAAATGTATACTGTTGAAGGCATCTCATTCTGCTGCTATGCTGATGATATTCAGCTTTACATAGTGAAATTAGCCATTTTACAGGACTGCATATTGTTATTAAGAATTAGATGGCAACTAAATGCAGGCAAAGCACAATTTCTTAGTTGTATTCCAAACAGCTTAATTCATAAAACTGGTGATGGTAGAAAAACAGCAGTAACAGAGTAACTGTAACTTTGTGAAATAGGTAAATGACTGGGTATAGGTAACATAGTTAAAGTACCTGCGCAACTCAAAAGTGATAGAAACTGAATGACTTACAGCTACAGTAGTGTTCAGAATAATACGAAGAATATAATCCCTCCGCACGTCTTTTCATGCCGAAAAAGTGCTGATGTCAAACTCTTCTGCCATTTCTGTGGTAGTCAGACGACATCCCGGATCAACAAAGCGTTCGCTTTGGAAATGAACGGCACATTCCACTGTTACAGGAGTTTTTTGTCATGAAAAGACGTGCAGAGGGATTCGCACGTTAGGACGGAGGCGCAGAGCACAGAACAAAAAGCAACGCCGTGATGAAGCCTCACAGGACATGTTGTGGCATGTCCAGCTCGTCCACAATTTCTCGGATAGTCACACGACTGAAAAGCCACCAAAAGCCGTCTGAATTTTCTGAATGGTGCAAGAGCTGGGCATGTTAGGGCTTGTCCTGTGAGACCAACACGGAGGTGCTTTTGTCCCGCGCCATGAGCGGCTCCGTGATGAATTTCTCCGCTCCTCTTTCCATTACAAAAACTCCTGTAACAGTGGAATGTGCCGAAAAAGTGCTATGTCCAGCTGTCTTGCCATTTCTGTGGTATTCAGACGACGTCCCGGATCAACAAAGCGTTCACTTTCCAAATGATCTGGTCATTTGTGCCTGTCGATCGCCGCTCGGTGCGCGGCGCGCCATCCGCCGCTGTGGGCCGTCTTTAATCCAGTTGTAATTGTCCTTAATCTCTGTGATCCCCATAAGATCTTCACCAAAAGCCATCTGAATTTTCCAAATGGTTTCCACTTGGCTGTCTCTCACACTTTCTGAAAAAATTTTGATGAAGCAAAGCGGCAGTCGATCAGCCAATTTCCTGACTATGAAAATCTGACGAGGGGGCTGGACCACTCCTCCCACAAGGCATGCTCACAGGCGAATGACGCAACCGACAGGCGTGAAAAAACTCATGCATGCGCACGAAGGTTCAAGCTTGGCTGATGCAATCACACGATTCAAATCCATATAGTTTTTGCAAAAAATAAAAAGGTCCGTTACTTTTCTAACAGACCTCGTAGTAGTGCTCTGTGACTAAAAAGATTCATTCAGGTTTTGAGTATATTTCTTATTGTTACATGGGAAACAAGGTACCAGTAGATTCTCACAAATCCAACAAGACCAAGCATTCATGATATGCACACTCTTAAGGCTATGAAATTGGGCTATTAGTAAAAAAAAGTAGAAAAGGGGGTGTTCACAATAATAGTAGCATCTGCTGTTGATGCTACAAACTCAAAACTATTATGTTCAAACTGCTTTTTTAGCAATCCTGTGAATCACTAAACTAGTACTTAGTTGTATAACCACAGTTTTTTGATTTCTTCACATTTGCGAGGCATTAATTTTGTTGGTTTGGAACCAAGACTTTGTTTACTAGTGTGCTTGGGGTCATTGTCTCGTTGAAACACCCATTTCAAGGGCATGTCCTCTTCAGCATAAGGCAACATGACCTCTTCAAGTATTTTGACATATCCAAACTGATCCATGATACCTGGTATGCGATATATAGGCCCAACACCATAGTAGGAGAAACATGCCCATATCATGATGCTTGCACCACCATGCTTCACTGTCTTCACTGTGAACTGTGGCTTGAATTCAGAGTTTGGGGGTCATCTCACAAACTGTCTGCGGCCCTTGGACCCAAAAAGAACAATTTTACTCTCATCAGTCCACAAAATATTCCTCCATTTCTCTTTAGGCCAGTTGATGTGTTCTATGGCAAATTGTAACCTCTTCTGCACGTCTTTTATTTAACAGAGGGACTTTGCGGGGGATTTTTGCAAATAAATTAGCTTCACACAGGCGTCTTCTAACTGTCACAGCACTTACAGGTAACTCCAGACTATCTTTGATCATCCTGGAGCTGATCAATGGGTGAGCCTTTGCCATTCTGGTTATTCTTCTATCCATTTTGATGGTTGTTTTCCATTTTCTTCCACAAGTCTCTGTTTTGTTTTTTGTTTTTGTTTTTTTGTCCATTTTAAAGCATTGGAGATCATTGTAGATGAACAGCCTATAATGTTTTGTGCCTGCGTATAAGTTTTCCCCTCTCCAATCAACTTTTTAATCAAACTACGCTGTTCTTCTGAACAATGTCTTGAACATCCCATTTTCCTCAGGCTTTCAAAGAGAAAAGCATGTTCAACAGGTGCTGGCTTCATCCTTAAATAGGGGACACCTGATTCACACCTGTTTGTTCCACAAAATTGACAAACTCACTGACTGAATGCCACACTACTATTATTGTGAACACCCCCTTTTCTACTTTTTTTTTTTTTTACTAATAGCCCATTTTCATAACCTTAAGAGTGTGCATATCGTGAATGCTTGGTCTTGTTGGATTTGTGAGAATCTACTGAATCTACTGGTACCTTGTTTCCCATGTAACAATAAGAAATATACTCAAAACCTGGATTATTAATCTTTTTAGTCACATAGCACTATTATTCTGAACACTACTGTACTATAAAAGTAGTAAGGTAAGTGTGACTTTATGAAGTACCTGATTGGCTAGAGGTAACTAAGTAAAAATACCTTGGCAACATGATAATACATGTAACTGAGTGACCTAGAGTACTGTACAAACCTAAGTAAAGGTATAAGTAAACAAATGAAACTGGCTAACATAAGAGGAGGTGATTGTAACTAACTGCCTTAACTGACTAACTTAAGACTCCTTTGATCTGCTTTGATTTAGTTTGTGCAGCTTAGCTAAAATTTCCATAAAACTGTTCATTTGGTGATAAAAGCATAGAATTTAGCAAACATATAATGTTTATTTTCAGATATGGAGCCGTCCTGGAGCTGACCTCTAATGAGCTACAGGGGTCAATAAAGAATTACACAGGGGTCAAAAATTAAAAATGCTCCAATCATGTTGCAAACTATACCACATTATTTGTCTGATCATAATGATTCCAAAAAGGTATAGTTTGGACTATCTATGACTGAATTCCATAGAGTTATGGGGTAAAAACAGCAAAAATGGTGAAAAAGGTCAGTTTCAGTTTGGACAGGGGTCAAAGTTAAAGTTGCTTCAGTTTTGGGAAAAAATATGCAAATTATTGGTTATTATTGGAGTTAATAGCATTTTAAAAAGGAATAGTGTGCACCATCTGCCATGCTTAGTTATCATGTTACGGGGTAACATATGCTATACGTCACAGAATCCAATGGACGTTGACCTTATTTGACCTTTACTTTGGAGACCAAGCATTCAACACAGTCAAAACTATTCCATTTATTAATTCTTTTATTTCAACCAATAATTTGTATAACTTTTTACTGAAATTGGAGCAACTGAAACTGATCTTTGTCACCATTATTGCTGTTTTTACCCCATAACTCCAGAACATTAAGTCATGGATACTCCAAACTATACCTTTTTGGAATCGTTATGATCAAACAAGTAATGTAGTATAGGTTTCAACATGATTGGAATTTTTAAAAATTTTGACCCCTGTAGCTCATTAGAAGCCAGCTCACGGATGGCTCCATATTTGAAAATAAACATTAGCTAATTTAGAATTTGTGTGCTAAATTCCATGCTTTTATCACAAAATGAACAATTGTTTTGCTATGCCGCCCCACTAATTCTGATCATCTTTGATCCTGATTGCTTTGTCAAAACAATCAAGAGCTAAGCTTTGCAGTAATGATCTAAGATCAAAGGCATGACTCGTCTCTCGATCCTGATGACAGAATTAAATCAAGAGACAAACTGAAAGACAAAAGACAATGAAAATATGACCACCTCAGTGAAGTTTAAACATCAAAGGTCAGAGACCAAGATCAAAGCTAACCAATCATGATCAAAACTGAGTGAATGGGAACAAAGGTCACGATTACAGGTCAAAAATCAGGATCAAAGAACACATCAAAGGAGTAAACCTCTCAAAATAAAAAAAGATAAAAGTAGTATGTCAGCAGACTATAACACTCACTCTTCTGAGAAGTGCTTTATCACTTCATGTTAAATGTGAGTGTCTGAGTGATGTTAACATTTGAAATGACATTTTATTGGGATTCCATGGTGATGTCTGTGGTCAGCAGGCTGCTGACTGAAGGCAGCGAACACTCTTGGGCCACTTCCAATCCGCATAGATTGTAATGATATTGACCAAGTATTTCACCCTTATCCATCTTTGCCACGCTTAATAAAACGCATTTATTCCATGCAAATCATCTACTCATGGATTAATTTGATTAATGACTCAATGACACATTATATTTATGTAATCTCTGCTTCTCTCATTGAGAAATCGGTGCCAAGCACCCTACTGACCTCCGGTGGTGTGGAATTTATGGTGCAAGTTTCAGGACCACGGACAGCGTCAGAGTTCATCAAACATTGAGTGAACTAACAGCATGTTTGAGGTTGTGTTTTTGGCTCCTTCACATATTCACAGCCCACATATTTTAATAGCCTGTTAAATATTTCATTAAGCACTCTCACAAGTTTAAAAAAAATGTTTTCTACATGGCGCTTACGCTGGATCAGCACCACCAGATCACTCTGAAATATTCAGTACATGACTGCAGACGTGTGGAACACAACTCACCTCCGAGAAGATACAGATGTTTTTACCTTGATCTGAGAAACCTCGTACGAAGAGCTGATATTTATTTTGTGCAAATATATGACCTTATATCTACATGGCCGAGTGGTTAGTGCACTTGTTTCCAAAACAGAAGGTTCCCTGTTTAAAGCCAATTGTGCCCATTCTCCATGTAATGTGGAGTTCCATCAGGAAGAGCATCTGGTGTAAAACGTGTGTCAAATTAATGAGCAGATCCATCTCAGATTTAGTGTCTGAAAAACAGAAGAAGGCAAAAGAACTTACTATACATGACCGTAACTGAATATAGCTCTATTATATAGTACTAGAGCTCTTGGTGAAATTCTGTTGTACCTGCATTGAAGTTAAATGTCCACCAGATGGAGATATTGCTCCATTTCAAGAACCTTGAGTACAGGCGCTCTAGACACGGTGACAACCAGCCTATTAGTAAACAAACATATTAACTAAAAACACATTTAGTAGATTCCAGTCATGAAAGCATGCATGTTTTTATATAAAGTACTGTGATACTAGTAACATTAAGGGCACGTTAATCAATGCAGTAACAAGCATTAACTAACAGTTAATTAAGACTTAATTGTGTTTATTAAAGGTATCATGTTAAAGTATTAATTTATACATGATGTACATATACTAAACATCAATGCTTATTAATGCTTATTACTGCATTAACTAACGTGCTTATATATTAAATGCCTACAAACCACATTAGTTAACTCTTAGTTAACCCATAACACTTGTCACATGACCTAACAAACATCATTAATAAATGGTTATTAAACAGTTAACTCTTAATTAGTCATTAGTTAATACTGTATTATCTGTTAACTAATGTCCCCTTATTGTAAAGTGTTACCACGATATGTCGTGAAACTTGCTTTCCAGAGCTGTAAATCACATCTCAAAAAAGTAAGCCAGCTTTATTCTTTTGTTTCTGCAGACAGTCAAATTTAAAAGTGATGTATTATCTTCCAAGGGCATAAGAAAAAAATGCAACTATGCTTTAAAGAGTCCTTTTAATTCCACCTCTTCAATGAATTTAGATTCTTAACAAACCCAGCACTGATTCACCTTCATCTGCTGAGCACAGGTGTTTCTGATTTTTGTTTTTCACTCCTACGTCTTTTTTCCCTCATTGAAAAATAAACACCACATGTAAACATTTACTTCTTTTGAGGAAGCTGAAGTCCAGTTCTTCAGTATGTGCAGCACTGATCCCAGAACAGTTTGATGTTCTGCAGCTTATAATGTGCAGAACATCATTCTTTAGATAAGTCAGGGGGTGAAAATATGAATACATGAACATTTCCAAGTCACTGAACATGTCTTAGACTTCATTTACATAAATCATTAAAAATACAAACCATATGGTTCTGTACAGTAAATCAGTCTGGACTAGATAGTTCTCAAAAACTGAGTAACCCTGCAAGGAGGCATGTGAGGGAAGCTACCAAGACACCCAACTCACTCTTTCCCATTCAATCGGATGGCAAAGGTTGTGTGCCTTTGTATACAGTGGGGAAAATAAGTATTTGACCCACTGTCAGTTTTGCAGGTTTTCCCACCTACAAAGAATGGAGAGGTCTGTAATTTTTATCGTAGGTACACTTCAACTGTGAGAGACAGAAACTAAAAAAATCCAGTAAATCATATTGTATGACTTTTAAATAATTAATTAGTATTTTAGTGCATAAAATAAGTATTTGACCCCCTAGAAAAACAGAGCTTAACAACTGGTACAGAAACATTTGTCTGCCATTACAGAGGTCAGACCTTTCCTGTAGTTCTTGACCAAATTTTCACACACTGCAGCAGGGATTTTGGTCCACTCCTCCATACGGATCTTCTCCAAATCTTTCAGGTTTAGAGCTTCAGCTCCCTCCAAAGATTTTCTATAGAGTTCAGGTCTGGAGACTGGCCAGGCCACTCCAGGACCTTGAAATGCTTCTTACGGAGCCCCTCCTTAGTTGCCCTGGCTGTGTGTTTGGGTCATTGTCAGGCTGGAAGAGCCAGCCATGACCCATCTTCAATGCTCTTACTGAGGAAAGGAGATTGTTTGCCAAAATCTCGCAATACATGACCCCATCCATCCTCCCTTCAATACAGTGCAGTCGTCCTGTCCCCTTTGCAGAAGAGTACCCCCGGAGTATGATGTTTCCACCCCCATGCTTCATGGTTGGGATGGTTTTCTTGGGGTTGTTCTCATCCTCTAAACATGGTAAGTGGAGTTGATTCCAAAAAGCTCTATTTTGGTCTCAACTGACCACATGACCTTCTCCCATGCCTCCTCTGGATCATCCAGAGGGTCACTGGTGAACTTCAAACAGGCCTGGTCATGTGCTGGCTTGAGCAGGGGGATCTTGCTGCCCTGCAGGATTTTAAACCATGACAGCATCATGTGTTACTAATGTAATCTTGGTGACTGTGGTCCCAGCTCTCTTCAGGTCATTGACCAGGTCCTCTTGTGTAGTTCTGAGCTTTCTCAGAATCATCCTTACCCCACAAAGTGAGATCTTGCATGGAATCCCAGACCGAGGGAGACTGACAGTCATCTTGTGTTTCTTCCACTTTCTAATAAATAATCATAACAGTTGTTGTCTTCTACCAAGCTGCTTGCCTGTTGTCCTGTAGTCCATCCCAGCCTTGTGCAGGTCTACAGTTTTGTCCCTGGTGTCCTTAGACAGCTCTTTGGTCTTGGCTATGGTGGACAGGTTGGAGTGTGATTGATTGTGTGAACAGGTGTCTTTTATATTGGTAACAAGTTCAAACAGGTGCAATTAATACAGATAAAGAGTGCAGAATAAGAGGGCTTCTTAAAGAAAAACTAACAGGTCTGTGTGAGCCAGAATTCTTGCTGGTTGGTAGGGGGTCAAATACTTATTTTATGCAATAAAATGCAAATGAATTATTTAAAAATCATACAATGTGATTTACTGGATTTTTTTTTTAGATTCTGTCTCTCACAGTTGAAGTGTACCTACGATAAAAATTACAGACCTCTCCATTCTTTGTAGGTGGGAAAACCTGCAAAACTGACAGGGGGTCAAATACTTATTTTCCTCACTGTATATATACAACCCCTGGCAAAAATTATGGAATCACCGGCCTCAGAGGATGTTCATTCAGTTGTTTAATTTTGTACAAAAAAAGCAGATCACAGACATGACACAATACTAAAGTCATTTCAAATGGCAACTTTCTGGCTTTAAGAAACACTATAAGAAATCAGGAAAAAAAATTGTGGCAGTCAGTAACGGTTACTTTTTTAGACCAAGCAGAGGGAAAAAAATATGGACTCACTCAATTCTGAGGAAAAAATTATGGAATCATGAAAAACAAAAGAACGCTCCAACACATCACTAGTATTTTGTTGCACCACCTCTGGCTTTTATAACAGCTTGCAGTCTCTGAGGCATGGACTTAATGAGTGACAAACAGTACTCTTCATCAATCTGGCTCCAACTTTCTCTGATTGCTGTTGCCAGATCAGCTTTGCAGGTTGGAGCCTTGTCATGGACCATTTTCTTCAACTTCCACCAAAGATTTTCAATTGGATTAAGATCCGGACTATTTGCAGGCCACGACATTGACCCTATGTGTCTTTTTGCAAGGAATGTTTTCACAGTTTTTGCTCTATGGCAAGATGCATTATCATCTTGAAAAATGATTTCATCATCCCCAAACATCCTTTCAATTGATGGGATAAGAAAAGTGTCCAAAATATCAACGTAAACTTGTGCATTTATTGATGATGTAATGACAGCCATCTCCCCAGTGCCTTTACCTGACATGCAGCCCCATATCATCAATGACTGTGGAAATTTACATGTTCTCTTCAGGCAGTCATCTTTATAAATCTCATTGGAACGGCACCAAACAAAAGTTCCAGCATCATCACCTTGCCCAATGCAGATTCGAGATTCATCACTGAATACAACCCGTGGCAAAAATTATGGAATCACCAGCCTCAGAGGATGTTCATTCAGTTGTTTAATTTTGTACAAAAAAAGCAGATCACAGACATGACACAAAACTAAAGTCATTTCAAATGGCAACTTTCTGGCTTTAAGAAACACTATAAGAAATCAGGAAAAAAAATTGTGGCAGTCAGTAATGGTTACTTTTTTAGACCAAGCAGAGGGAAAAAAATATGGAATCACTCAATTCTGAGGAAAAAATTATGGAATCATGAAAAACAAAAGAACGCTCCAACACATCACTAGTATTTTGTTGCACCACCTCTGGCTTTTATGACAGCTTGCAGTCTCTGAGGCATGGACTTAATGAGTGACAAACAGTACTCTTCATCAATCTGGCTCCAACTTTCTCTGATTGCTGTTGCCAGATCAGCTTTGCAGGTTGGAGCCTTGTCATGGACCATTTTCTTCAACTTCCACCAAAGATTTTCAATTGGATTAAGATCCGGACTATTTGCAGGCCATGACATTGACCCTATGTGTCTTTTTGCAAGGAATGTTTTCACAGTTTTTGCTCTATGACAAGATGCATTATCATCTTGAAAAATTATTTCATCATCCCCAAACATCCTTTCAATTGATGGGATAAGAAAAGTGTCCAAAATATCAACGTAAACTTGTGCATTTATTGATGATGGAATGACAGCCATCTCCCCAGTGCCTTTACCTGACATGCAGCCCCGTATCATCAATCACTGTGGAAATTTACATGTTCTCTTCAGGCAGTCATCTTTATAAATCTCATTGGAACGGCACCAAACAAAAGTTCCAGCATCATCACCTTGCCCAATGCAGATTTGAGATTCATCACTGAATATGACTTTCATCCAGTCATCCACAGTCCACGATTGCTTTTCCTTAGCCCATTGTAACCTTGTTTTTTTCTGTTTAGGTGTTAATGATGGCTTTCGTTTAGCTTTTCTGTATGTAAATCCCATTTCCTTTAGGCAGTTTCTTACAGTTCGGTCACAGACGTTGACTCCAGTTTCCTCCCATTCGTTCCTCATTAGTTTTGTTGTGCATTTTCGATTTTTGAGACATATTGCTTTAAGTTTTCTGTCTTGATGCTTTGATGTCTTCCTTGGTCTACCAGTATGTTTGCCTTTAACAACCTTCCCACATTGTTTGTATTTGGTCCAGAGTTTAGACACAGCTGACTGTGAACAACCAACATCTTTTGCAACATTGCGTGATGATTTACCCTCTTTTAAGAGTTTGATAATCCTCTCCTTTGTTTCAATTGACATCTCTTGTGTTGGAGCCATGATTCATGTCAGTCCACTTGGTGCAACAGCTCTCCAAGGTGTGATCACTCCTTTTTAGATGCAGACTAACGAGCAGATCTGATTTGATGCAGGTGTTAGTTTTGGAGATGAAAATTTACAGGGTGATTCCATAATTTATTCCTCAGAATTGAGTGAGTCCATATTTTTTTCCTTCTGCTTGGTCTAAAAAAGTAACCGTTACTGACTGCCACAATTTTTTTTCCTGATTTTTTATAGTGTTTCTTAAAGCCAGAAAGTTGGCATTTGAAATGACTTTAGTTTTGTGTCATGTCTGTGATCTGCTTTTTTTCTACAAAATTAAACAACTGAATGAACATCCTCCAAGGCCGGTGATTCCATAATTTTTGCCAGGGGTTGTATGACTTTCATCCAGTCATCCACAGTCCACGATTGCTTTTCCTTAGCCCATTGTAACCTTGTTTTTTTCTGTTTAGGTGTTAATGATGGCTTTCATTTAGCTTTTCTGTATGTAAATCCCATTTCCTTTAGGCAGTTTCTTACAGTTCGGTCACAGATGTTGACTCCAGTTTCCTCCCATTCATTCGTTTTGTTGTGCATTTTCGATTTTTGAGACATATTGCTTTAAGTTTTCTGTCTTGACGCTTTGATGTCTTCCTTGGTCTACCAGTATGTTTGCCTTTAACAACCTTCCCATGTTGTTTGTATTTGGTCCAGAGTTTAGACACAGCTGACTGTGAACAACCAACATCTTTTGCAACATTGCATGATGATTTACCCTCTTTTAAGAGTTTGATAATCCTCTCCTTTGTTTCAATTGACATCTCTCGTGTTGGAGCCATGATTCATGTCAGTCCACTTGGTGCAACAGCTCTCCAAGGTGTGATCACTCCTTTTTAGATGCAGACTAATGAGCAGATCTGATTTGATGCAGGTGTTAGTTTTGGGGATGAAAATTTACAGGGTGATTCCATAATTTATTACTCAGAATTGAGTGAGTCCATATTTTTTTTCCCTCTGCTTGGTCTACTGACTGCCACAATTTTTTTTTCCTGATTTCTTATAGTGTTTAAAGCCAGAAAGTTGCCATTTGAAATGACTTTAGTTTTGTGTCATGTCTGTGATCTGCTTTTTTTCTACAAAATTAAACAACTGAATGAACATCCTCCGAGGCCGGTGATTCCATAATTTTTGCCAGGGGTTGTATATATATTATATAGACACTGAACAAAAATATAAATGCAACACTTGTTTTTGCTCCCATTTTCCATGAGTTGAGCTCAAAGATCAAAAACATTTTCTATATACACAAAAATCTATTTCTGTCAAATATTGTTGACAGCACTAATCCTTTGCAGAGATAATCCTTCCTACCTCACAGGTGTGGCATATCAAGATGCCAATTAGACAGCATGATTATTGCACAAGTGTGCCTTAGGCTGGCCACAATAAAAGGCCACTCTTAAATGTGCAGTTTTGCTTTATTGGGGTGATCTGTTGTGTGTGTATAGAGAGAGAGTCACCATCTTGTGCATCAAGACTCATCAAGGCCTGCAGCAGGGTTAAAGCTCAGATTTGAACAGCAGCAGTCCTCCCCAAGAGAAACAGAAAAATGGAGATATCACAGAAAATAAAGCTGGACTTTGAAATTTTTTTTTTTTTTTTTGGTGTGTGTGTGTGTGCGCTTTGTGTCATTCTGAGGATCAGGGCTGTTTTTTTTCCTCCGTTTTTGTCCTGCATTTAGCTCCACTGCAGCAGAAGCAAACGGGAGCATGGAGAGTTTGTTTGTGCTGCTTGTTGGTCAGCGGACGGAGGAATTTGGTCCAACTTGAGTAAACTCAGACAAACCTGAACCACGATATCGTTACTTCAAATGATCACAGCGTGAACACACATTTGTTTACATTGGTTTTATGGTTGTTACCAAATAAAGGCCTTTTTCACAGTGTTTGTGATAGTTTGCAGCCATTATTCCGTGAATAACAAATGGCAACAATAAAATCCTGCAGCATGATAATGTCCTCAATGAAGTCTGTAGATGAAGGCCCCCTGCAAGTCCACCAAACTGAATTCATGTGTACAATTTTTATTATTATTATTATTGTTGTTGTTAACAGAGGATGAAAGCTCATGCTGAGGTGTTTTTCCTGGGCTTTGGAAAAGCCTGGGTCTGTACGCTATGAAATGTAGGTAAGAGTTCACCCCCTTCAAATGAACACATTAAACTGAAAACAATAAATGCATCATCGTGTATATTTTCACACTACATGGGCATAAAATTAACAGATTGCAATTTAACTCTGATGCATCAGCTAAAGAATCTTTGATTTACTTATGGAACACACCATGTCTGCCACCTGCTGGTCATGTCTGGGCTTGTTGCACAAAGTGAGCTTATCATCACACGCATGATGGTTAAATTAGAGTCAGGTGTGGTTGAAATTGGATGTACATTAAAATAAGCTTATTTGTCAGGTTTTATCATTTCCCATGCGTAGGTCTGGTGCCCACCAAGGTCATTGCTGCCTGTCAATAAATGTCTTTTTTTATTACATCAACTAATGAAAATATCAAGCAGGAGAACAACTCATACAGTCCATGTGTGTCAAAGCACACAGTCAGTGCACACCATAGCTTAAAGCGAACAGTTTTTACCTTACTGTTAACAGTGCTGCAAGTGAACCACTAATTCAATGACTGTGCAGTGCTCAGTGACTCTTCACACATAGCAGTGGAGGCAATAAATGTGAGCTGTCATAGCAGTAAATAGACTTCTGGTGTTTTGTATCTTTATTGCATCCAACTAAATCATTATCAAATAAAAACATTTCACTTCTTAGTGTGCAATGAGCAGCAATAAGGCAGAACTTGGTGCACTCCAGTTTAAAGGCAATAGCAGGTGCCACTCTGGTTGACGTTATGTTATACTTACAACATTAGAGTGCAACCGACATATTGGGTGGCCAATAACATATGAACCTTTCACCAACATATCGGTATCTGCGTTATTTTTGCCTATATAAAAACTTTTATTGCAGTAATAAAGAATGCAGAAAAACACTGACTGTTGGAAATGGTATCATTACATGATTAATCCAGCAGGAAGCATGCAAACAGCATTGTTTTCAATGCTTTCAGCAGGGCAGGAACCCCCATCACCCCTTGGTCACATTTGCTGCAAGTGCTGCCAGCTAGACATGGCTAAAATAGATGCTGAGTGATGCAACACAGCGACTGCCAATCTGAGCCAAGGCAGCGCAATGACAGCATGACTTCCATTGGTTGGTTGATTGTTGCTTATATTTATTTAGAATTAAGTTCATACTTAAACTGTAAACCATCAAGGCTCAATTACATTTCTTTGTCATGAGGGTTTGATAATGAAATGTTTGGAATCATTACCATTTTTTTTTTTGTATAAATCTGCATATATCAGTAATTTTTTGTTTTTTACTCCACTTAATATGGGTATCATTTCAGCCTCCCCACCAAAAAAAATCCATATTGTTCAGATTCTACACAACACATCCAGAAATAATTAGGTGACTTCATCGAGCCCCCCCCCCCCCCCCTTTTCTTTCCTACCAAAAGTTAAGTTGAGACTTTCCTGCACATTTGAGTGTGAGCATTTCAGACCTTCTGTCACATTTCCTACTTGAAACCCAAAATTCAGTAAAAACAGGATTTATAAATGTCAGGAATGTATGATTTTTTTTTCTTTAGCATGCAGAGCTTTAGCCACCTAGTATTTCTGTATAAAAAAATTCAATTTCAGAGGTTTAAGATACAGAAGTCTGCCAGAAGGACAGAATTTCTTCTTACAGTTGTGAATAAAGAGTAGAACAACTAAGCTCACAGCAGGTTTCTAAAAAGTTCTACTAGCATATTAGTATACAGTAGTGTTCAGAATAATAGTAGTGCTATGTGACTAAAAAGATTAATCCAGGTTTTGAGTATATTTCTTAGTGTTACATGGGAAACAAGGTACCAGTAGATTCAGTAGATTCTCACAAATCCAACAAGACCAAGCATTCATGATATGCACACTCTTAAAGCTATGAAATTGGGCTATTAGTAAAAAAAAAAACAAAAAGTAGAAAAGGGGGTGTTCACAATAATAGTAGTGTGGCATTCAGTCAGTGGGTTCGTCAATTTTGTGGAACAAACAGGTGTGAATCAGGTGTCCCCTATTTGAGGATGAAGCCAGCACCTGTTGAACATGCTTTTCTCTTTGAAAGCCTGAGGAAAATGGGACATTCAAGACACTGTTCAGAAGAACAGCGTAGTTTGATTAAAAAGTTGATTGAGAGGGGAAAACTTATACGCAGGTGCAAAAAATTATAGGCTGTTCATCTACAATGATCTCCAATGCTTTAAAATGGACAAAAATAAAAAAAAAACAGAAACGCGTGGAAGAAAACGGAAAACAACCATCAAAATGAATAGAAGAATAACCAGAATGGCAAAGGCTCAACCATTGATCAGCTCCAGGATGATCAAAGACAGTCTGGAGTTACCTGTAAGTGCTGTGACAGTTAGAAGACACCTGTGTGAAGCTATTTGCAAGAATCCCCCGCAAAGTCCCTCTGTTATATAAAAGACATGTGCAGAAGAGGTTACAATTTGCCATAGAACACATCAACTGGCCTAAAGAGAAATGGAGGAATATTTTGTGGACTGATGAGAGTAAATTTGTTCTTTTTGGGTCCAAGGGCCGCAGACAGTTTGAGAGACTACCCCCAAACTCTGAATTCAAGCCACAGTTCACAGTGAAGACAGTGAAGCATGGTGGTATCATGATATGGGCATGTTTCTCCTACTATGGTGATGGGCCTATATATCGCATACCAGGTATCACGGATCAGTTTGGATATGTCAAAATACTTCAAGAGGTCATTTTGCCTTATGCTGAAGAGGACATGCCCTTGAAACTACTAGTAAACAAGCAAAATCTTGGTTCCAAACCAACAAAATTAATGTCTTGCAGATGTGAAGAAATCATGAAAAGCTGTGGTTATACAACTAAATACTAGTTTAGTGATTCACAGGATTGCTAAAAACGCAGTTTGAACATTATAGGCTTGAGTTTGTAGCGTCAACAGCAAATGCTACTATTATTGTGAACACCCCCTTTTCTACTTTTTTTTTTTACTAATAGCCCAATTTCATAGCCTTAAGAGAGTGCATATCATGAATGCTTGGTCTTGTTGGATTTGTGAGAATCTACTGAATCTACTGGTACCTTGTTTCCCATGTAACAATAAGAAATATACTCAAAACCTGGATTAATCTTTTTAGTCACATAGCACTATTATTCTGAACACTACTGTACATGCTATGCACACAGGTTTTTACAAATACCAAATGCGATTTTTTTTTTTCCCAATATGTTACTTTTCATCTGCAGACTGACTCCATAATTTATATAATCAGAAAAAAATTAAGAGATTCACTTCATAATTTATACACATTAGAGTTTCTATATTTAAAATCATGTTGAAAATTTTCAACTATACTGTAATTATGGATGTCAAAGTATCTATTACAGTTCATCCAGAAAGTATTAACAGCACTTCATTTTTTCCACATTTTGTTATAGCCTATTCCAAAAATGGATGAAATTCATTTTTCCCCCTCAAACGTCTACACACAGTACTCCATAATGACAATCTGAAAAAAGTTTTGAGATTTTTGCAAACTTATTTAAAATAAAAAAAAAAAACAATCACATAAGTATTCACAGCCTTTGCCATGAAGCTCAAAATTGAGCTCAGGTGCCTCCTGTTTCTACTGATCATCCTGGAGATGTTTCTTCAGCTTCACTGGGGTCCACCTGGAGTAAATTCAGTTGATTGGACATGATTTGGAAAGACACACACAAACCAAGAATGAAGTCAAAGGAATTGTCTGCAGACCTCTGAGACAGGATTGTCACAAGTCATGGGAGTTGTGTTTGTGTTGGCGACCCTCCTATCCTGTGCACCAACAGCAATTCTTGTATATTCGTCCGTGAATTGTTCTGTGAATTGTTTCTGTAATTTATGTTTGTAGCATGGCCCAAGCAGAGGGTCACCCCTTTGAGTCTGGTCTGCTTGAGGTTTCTTCCTCTTTCCTTACCACTGTTGCTCTGGGGGTTGGTAAGGTTAGACCTTACCTGTGTGAAGTGCCTTGAGGCAACTCTGTTGTGATTTGGCGCTGTATAAAGGAAAATAAATAGAAATTGAAAGTCACAAATCTGGAGAAGGGTACAGAAACATTTCTGCTGCTTTGAAGGTCCCAAAGAGCACAGCAGACTCCATCATCCATAAATGGAAGACGCTCGTATCCACCAGGACTCTTCCTAGAGCTGGCTGCACATCTAAATTGAGCAATCGGGGGAGAAGGACCTTGACAAGTGACAAAGTGACAAAGTTTTTTTATTCGGCACACAAAATATTCAAATAGAAAAAAATGAACAATTCCACAAACAAACACAGACAAAACTAGTGAGTCCGAAAGGGTGTGGGCTGAAGCAAAGCTTATTAGCGCCCACCCCTGCTAGTACAAGTCCAACATTTCTAATCAGTCATATCTACATAAATACAAATTCACTACTACATGTCGACACACAGACATACACATCAATATATACTCAACAAAAATATAAACGCAACACTTTTGGTTTTGCTCCCATTTTGTATGAGATTAACTCAACGATCTAAAACTTTTTCCACATACACAATATCACCATTTCCCTCAAATACTGTGCACAAACCAGTCTAAATCTGTGATAGTGAGCACTTCTCCTTTGCTGAGATAATCCATCCCACCTCACAGGTGTGCCATACCAAGATGCTGATTAGACACCATGATTAGTGCACAGGTGTGCCTTAGACTGCCCACAATAAAAGGCCACTCTGAAAGGTGCAGTTTTGTTTTATTGGGGGGGAGATACCAGTCAGTATCTGGTGTGACCACCATTTGCCTCATGCAGTGCAACACATCTCCTTCGCATCATCCGTGAAGAGAACACCTCTCCAACGTGCCAAACGGCAGCAAATGTGAGCATTTGCCCACTCAAATCGGTTACAACGACGAACTGGAGTCAGGTCAAGACCCCGATGAGGACGACGAGCATGCAGATGAGCTTCCCTGAGACGGTTTCTGACAGTTTGTGCAGAAATTCTTTGGTTATGCAAACCGATTGTTCCAGCAGCTGTCCAAGTGGCTGGTCTCAGACGATCTTGGAGGTGAACATGCTGGATGTGGAGGTCCTGGGCTGGTGTGGTTACACGTGGTCTGCGGTTGTGAGGCTGGTTGGACGTACTGCCAAATTCTCTGAAACGCCTTTGGAGACGGCTTATGGTAGAGAAATGAACATTCAATACACGAGCAACAGTTCTGGTCGACATTCCTGCTGTCAGCATGCCAATTGCACGCTCCCTCAAATCTTGCGACATCTGTGGCATTGTGCTGTGTGATAAAACTGCACCTTTCAGAGTGGCCTTTTATTGTGGGCAGTCTAAGGCACACCTGTGCACTAATCATGGTGTCTAATCAGCATCTTGATATGGCACACCTGTGAGGTGGGATGGATTATCTCAACAAAGGAGACGTGCTCACTATCACAGATTCAGACTGGTTTGTGAACAATATTTGAGAGAAATGGTGATATTGTATATGTGGAAAAAGTTTTAGATCTTTGAGTTCATCTCATACAAAATGGGAGCAAAACCAAAAGTGTTGCGTTTATATTTTTGTTGAGTACTATTCACTTATAATTATATTTATGTAGTACCAGATCACAAGAAAATCGAATCAAGGCACTTTACGCCAGTAAGGACTAACCTTACCAACCCCCAGAGCAAGCACTAGGCAACTGTGGTGAGGAAAAACTCCCTATAAGGAAGAAACCTCAAGCAGACCAGGCTCTTGGGGGTGACCCTCTGCTTGGGCTGTGCCATATATACCTATATACATACGTATATACTTTACAAACATACATATATAGATACATATACACAGTCACTTATATACATATAGACCTACCCATATCTATATATCTACATACGCATATACATACCCACACATTCAAATATACAATAAGTCCCACTTATAAATTGAACATTCCATATAAATCAAATTATATTTGCTTCTTTATGATACTTAGACATAATGTTCTTTTTGAGTAGTTTCTTAAATCTTACTAAGGTACTACTCATTCTAACCTCTGTTGAACATTTGTTCCATTTCCTCACCCCAACCACAGACACACAAAAACCCTTTACATTTGTTCTTACTGGTGGTTTCATAAAAATTGCACAACCTCTTAAACTATATCTGGATTCCCTCAATCGGAACAGACTCTGGACATGTCTCGGTAAGGCTTGTTTTTTCGCTCGAAATAAAGTTTGAATTGTAATGTAATCGACCAAATCTATGAATTTTAATAAATTTAAAGACACAACTAGAGAATGAGTTGGTTCACGATATTGTTTATTGCAGATGATTCGTATGGCTCGTTTTTGCAAAAGGAATATTGGTATTTGATTTGTAAGTGTTTCCCCATGACTCAACACAATATGTCATATATTGTACCATCAGAGAATGATATAAAGTAAGTAACCCTTCTTGTGGCAGTAGGTCTTTGGCTTTATACAAAATGGCTATAGTTTTTGACAATTTTGATTTCACATAATTTATATGTGGTTTCCAGCTAAGTTTATTATCAATTATAACACCTAAAAATTTATTCTCCGTTACTAACTCAATTTCCTTATTGTTTATAGTTAAATGTTTACATTTTGGTGCCTGTTTATTTCCAAATATAATACATTTAGTTTTCCCAAGGTTGAGTGACAACTTATTAGCGTCAAACCAAACCTTAAATTTTTCCAGTTCTTTCTCCACTATGCCCAGAAGCTGTTCAAGATTTTCACCGCTACAGAACACAGTTGTATCATCCGCAAAAAGGACACATCTCAGTGAACTCGACACCCAACTTAGATCATTTATATAGATTATAAACAACAAAGGACCCAGCACTGAGCCCTGCGGCACCCCACATGTGACATCCCTGAGTTCAGAATTTGTATTATTGAATTGAACATACTGAAATCTGCCTTGTAAATAACTAGCTATCCATTCATATGCCAGACCTCTGATTCCATATTTCTGCAGTTTAATTAATAGTATTCCATGGTTAATTGTGTCAAACGCTTTCTGTAAATAAAAAAAAAACACCTATTGTGTATTGTTTATTGTCAACTGCAGTTGCTATACTTTCCTCAAAGTCATTCAAAGCATGTGATGTAGTTCGAGACCTTCTGAATCCATATTGTCCTTCACAAATGATGTTATGCTTCAGTAAATAATCATTTAATCTTTTAGCAAATATTTTTTCCAAAATTTTGGAAAATTGTGGCAGGAGTGATATAGGTCTATAATTAGAAAATGTGTGTTTGTCACCAGTTTTAAATAGAGGAATTACTTTGGCTATTTTCATTTGAGAAGGAAATTTACCAGTACTTAGTGACATATTGCAAATATAATTGAACGGTTTTACTATACAATCAATAACTTTTTTTAATAAAGCCATATCCAAATTATTAAAATCAGTCGATTTCTTACTTTTTGAACCATGAACCAGATCAAGTATTTCCCTTTCATGAGTACCACCAATGAACATTGAAACAGATTTGTTAAACGTTGAATTATTTACCCAGAAGTTATTAGTTGATGAGTCAATTTTACTGGCAAGATTTTTACCCACATTAACGAAGTATTCATTAAAGTGTTCAGCAACAGACTCGTCGTTATCAATCGTGATGTAGTTGTTACTCTGAAAAAATGAAGGATAATCTCTAGTTACTCTATTCTTTTTTACTATTTCATTTAATATGTTCCATGTGTTTTTGATATTATTTCTATTTTTGACAAGTAACTCATTATATTTTTTTACTGAGTCTCATGATATTGATTAACTTATTCTTATATGTTTTATACTTACTTTCAGCTTCCTTAGTTCGTAGTTTTATGAATTGTTTATATAGTACGTTTTTCTTTTTACATGCCCTCTGAAGCCCCTTAGTTATCCATGGTTTGTTGCTATATTGATTTCTATATATTTTGTCAACAAATGGACAGTGTTTATTATATAAACTGGAAAAAATGGAAATGAAAGCATCATATGACCTGTCAACATCATCAACAAAAACATCTGACCAATTCTGACTTGATAAATCCTCCCTTAAATTATCAATTGTTTCAGGTGTTACTTTTCTACTCATGAATTTGATATTGCTTCGATACATACAACAACCCTCCAATGCAAAGACTGAGAAAACTGGCAAGTGATCACTGATATCACTGACCAGTAGTCCCCCACTAAGATTACCGGATATAACGTTAGTTAAAATATTGTCAATGAGAGTTGTTGTATCCATAGTTATTCTGCTAGGATGAATGATGGTTGGAAACAGTCCTAAACAGTACAAGGTGTTTATAAATGAGGTAATTTGTGGATGATTGTGAGGGTTTAAAAAATCTATATTGAAATCTCCACAGACAAATAAATGCTTATTTCTGTTGATTTTGTTGTACATTCCTAAGATGATGTCTTCAAAGGTGTCAATATTTGTCCCAGGAGCTCTGTAAATGCAACTAACAACTATGTTTTTGGAGTTTATAGATGTAATTTCTATGGTAACACATTCCATGATGTTGTCCACTGTAAATGACATGTTGTTAATGAGTTCACAGTTATAATCTGACCTTACAAACAATGCAACGCCTCCGCCCTTTCTCGTCTGCCTATTAACCAGGAACAATTCATAACCATCAAGATATACCAGATCTTTATTATCCTCATTTAACCATGTTTCTGAAATTGCAATAACTGAAAAACGTTTTTTGGATGTTTTCAAACAATCATTAATAGTGGACAGATTACGAGAAAGACTTCTGCTGTTGAAATGTATAATTGAAAAATCTTCATCATTGATTTTATAATTTTTGAATTGTTCTTCTGTAAAATATTTGCACTGTCTCACAATATTCTCACTGAAAAAGGTATCAGGATCATTTTCAGATTCGAAGGGGTGGTTAGCAGAGTTATTATAATTAAATGTATCTAGACAGAGCTCCTGGGCAGAAATAAACGGATCATTATCCTTAGTCATTATGTCTCTCTTGTCTCCGGGTGTAGATGATGTGGATGAGTGGGTTGCTCCAGTCTGCATCATGGTGCTGTGATGTGTTTGAGTCCTCATACCTATTGTTCATATTTGTCCAGCTCCTCGATGTTCCTTATTGCCATAACCTTTGCTTGTTCTGGTGATCCATTCAGTTTGATGAATATTTTACAGTTTGAAGTCCATGTGTGCTGGATTTTTCCCTGTTTCTTTAAGAAGCGTGCTCTCCTGGCGATGTCTGCATTCCGTTTGGTGAGATGTTCATTGATGAATACGTTTGTCCCTTTCAGTTTTCTTCCTTGTTTTAACAATGCTGTTTTGTGTTTTCTGTTGATGAATCTCATGATGACGGTTCGTTTATCACCGTCATTTCTCCGGGGCAGAGGGTGGCACGCTTCAATGTTATTTAAATCCATTTCTATACCTTTAGATAGGAGGAAATCAGCAACCTGTTTTTCCACAGAGCTGACCTCCTGTTCACTGGGATCCCCTCCTCTCTCATCTGTTACCGCCCGTGCGTAGGACCGTGGTTTGATGTGAAGACCTGTGATGATGACGTCGTTAATTCTGGTGTACTGCTCCAATTCAGCCACTCTATTTTCCAGCTGCACCAGATGCCGGTCTTTCTCGGCGTTCTGGAGCCGTAATGCCTTCACCTCCTCCACCAGATCCATGATTGATTTCTGTTGCTGCTTCACAACAGAAATCTCCTCTGATAGAAAGTCCAGAGATTTTTTAATATCGTCACCTTCCTCCGCTGTGAGAACCTTCTTAGGCCCCATGGTTGGCTTATGGGCAGCTTGACGATCGCCGATGTTAACAGCCTGCGTTGTTTGTCACCGGGATGGATCTGCACTGCGCTGGTGCCGCGCGGCCTCGGTGTTTCCGCGCTGATGGATCCGCGGTGGCTGCACGAGGCCTCGGGGAAGCGGCACTCGTGACGCGCGGCTTTAATGATGCAGCGCGCGGCCTCAGTGAATTCACCACGTTGGGCGGGCCTCGGACGTTGCTGCTGTCCAGTCGCGGGGCTAAGTTGCCGGTTGAGGTGGTATTCCCACTGTCCGGGTTGGCAAACACCGGCGTGGCAGATGGCAACTACAAACACCACCTCAGAAAACTCAGGTACAAACTTTTTGCCGCTCGCTCTGACGACACGCAGCTCTGAGAGTGACACGCAGTCAGGGAGATGACCAAACACCTGATGGTCAATCTGTCTGAGCTCCAGCATTCCTCTGTGGAGAGAGGAGAACCTTCCAGAAGGACAACCATCTCTGCAGGAATCCATCAATCAGGCCTGTATGGTAGAGTGGCCAGACAGAAGTCACTCCTTAGTAAAAGAGACATAGCAGCCCACCTGGAGTTTTCAAAAGACAACTGAAGGACTCGCAGACCAGGAGAAACAAAATTCTCTGGTCTGATGAGACAAAGATTGAACTCTTTGGTGTGAATGCCAGGCGTCATGTTTGTACGAAACCAGGCACCATCCCTACAGTGAAGCATGGTGGTGGCAGCATCATGCTTTATGTTTTTCAGCAGCAGGAACTGGGAGACTCGTCAGAATTGAGGGAAAGATGAATGCAGCAATGTACAGAGACGTCCTGGATGAAAACCTGCTCCAGAGCGCTTCTGACCTCAGACTGGGGTGACGGTTCATCTTTCAGCAGGACAATGACCCTAAGCACACAGCCAAGATATCAAAGGAGTGGCTTCAGGACAACTCTGTGAATGTCCTTGAATGGTCCAGACCTGAATCTGATTGAACATCTCTGGAGAGATCTGAAAATGTCTGTGCACCGACGCTCCCCATCCAACCTGATGGAGCTTGAGAGATGCTGTAAAGAGGAATTGGGCAAAACTGCCCAAAGATAGGTGCACCAAGCTTGTGGCATCATATTCAAGAAGACCTGAGGCTGTAATTGCTGCCAAAGGGGCTTCAACAAAGTACTGAGCAACGGGTGTGAATACTTATATACATGTGATTTCTTAGTTTTTCATTTTTAATAAATTTGGCGAGAAAAAAAAATTCATGTTGTTATTATGGAGTGCTAAAATGAATTTCCTCCATTTTGGAATAAGGCTGTAACATAAAATATGGAAAAAGTGAAATGATGTGTATACTTTCCAGATACACTGTATGCTTAAACTAACAAGTACTCAGAACACTTTCATCATTACTCGAGAGAGAAAGAGGAGAAAAAGTAAAACAATCATATATTTAAAAGTTTATTTTGCACCAGCAAAAATCTCTTGGTGCAAAAACAAACAAAAAAAATTAAAAACCCAATTACGACATCAGTGACAGTGCATCTCAATAAATCAGTAATCAAAAAAGGAAAAAAATATCCTACAATAAAATAATATCAACACCAATAAAAGCAGAGATTCTGAAGCATTCTACCACAAGGAGATCAATTACCTTTAAGAAGACAGAGGCAGCAAAAAGGAAATTATACAGTCACTTACATTAATGCTTCATCTGGTAGAGAAGTATCATCCACGCACGCGCACATACACACACACACACACACACACACACACACACGTGTGCACACACACACTAAATGGTGATGAAGAAAAAAAAATGAAAGAGCCAAGTCATTGTGAATCCTGTTACCACAGCTTTAGGAAATGCATTTAAATCAATGTAATATGTAAATATCAGAGAAAGCACCTTTAAAGCTGAAATGTTTCTAAATGATCAACCAACCGTGCAACATGTAAACAAAAAAACAACAACAATGTTCAATAAAAACAGTTACATCAGGAAACTAAGAAACCATTAAAACAGTTACCATTACATACATCCTCTTATCCCCCTTAAAAATCAAGGACGGGTTTATATACATGACAAGCGGGTCTCCCAAAGAGTTTCATTAAACTCATGATTAACTGTCTCACCATGTAACAGGACCTGAAAACTATTTTGCGTAAGAAGCCACGTGTGACCGCTCGATGACGACCTTTGATTACATCTGTAAAGGCCACGTTTGGCACCGGTCTGGAAAAAACAAACCCCAAAGGAAAATGCTTCTGTCCGCCCTGTGCAAAGACTCCCGGAGGAGCATTACTTAAAAAATACAAATGTTACCTCAGTGTGCCGGAAATACCAAAAATGTAGAAAACAGTCACAAGTAAGCATGTTGAAAGTTTTAAGACGGGCACAATAATGCATGTAATGTACAGCAAGTATGACCCCCCGCCACAAAAAAGTCACAATTTTCTGATTGCTCATGTAGCTGATTTTTTTTTTTTTTTTGCTGTCCACACGTGCTAATGCTAATCAACACCGCCACCAACGACTAAACTGGTTATCAAGTCAAGATGTGTTTTGATAAGTTGGCAGTGTAATAAAGGTGGAACTGCTTTGCAACGAAAGTGCCGTTTGGACTGAAGCACAAGTTATCCGACAGGATTTTTTTTTTTTTTTTAACCACAGCGCGAATCCTCCTGCACTGCCTTGGAGGACAAACATAAGACGAGCATTGTCCCCTGTGCTCAGACCTACAAAACATCTGGATTTTGGACCAACTTAAACAATTTATGAGGAAAAAATATGAGCTTTTCATAAAACTCTCCAAGTGTTTCTGTTGTTGCAGATTATACAGGCAGTGGTTTAAAATAAAAAAAAAGACAATAATACAATTAAATGTGTACAAAATACTGGAAGGACTGTTTGTTTCCAAGAACAAATTTGTGTGTATTAAAAAAATAGCAACTCAAATTGATACTGTTCTGCTGTAAACGATTATGGCTTCTGCTCAGTTTTATGGCTCCCTCTTCCCTTTATCCCTAAATGCCAGGCACCGTTTCTCAGACACAGTGAATGTCATTTTCACCTCGTCGAGTGTGACATCACCGAATTACAGTGAGTTAACGCTGTGCAATATTTTCTCTGCACATCTTAAAAACGGCAAACAAGAACGCAGCCGTCCAACGGGGGGAAAAAAAACAAAAATGTTTGATTTTGGTCAGAATACATCATGAAATAAGTTATTTACCATTTTAAAGAAATAAACTTGAAACAAATTTGGCGTTGCAAACTAAATACTTAATATTTGGGTGTTTTTGGAAATGTGCCAGTCCTGTGCCTTTGGGGCTAGCTCTGCTTTGGGGTCATGATTTGCTTTGGCTGTGTTTTGGACACTGCTGCAGAAGCAGAGGAGGATGTGGACGAAGACGAGGAAGAGGAGGACGAACTCCATCGTGTTTCTACACCTGTGCTGGTCATCTTCAGTTTCCGCCGTTTCGCGAGGGGAGCGTTGTCAACACTTTTTAAAAAGAAGCCTTCTCTCTTACCTCGGTTGAAGGCCTGGCAAGGACGCAACACGCCGCAGATGAGAGAGTGAAAAGATGGAACACGTTCACCAAATAACCATTACAGATTTGAGGAAAAACACACATAAATAAACAGGGATGGGTATTGATAAGATTTTATCGATATCAATGCCATTATCGATTTCGGTTATTGATTCCCTTATCAATACCTCTTGTGAATTTTCTGTGTCCTAATAGGCTTTACAGATTTTCTATGTCAACAACATTTTATTGACTTTTAAAGTAAATAAATATGAAATCTGTCACTGGATCCTTGATATCTGGACATAAATAGAAACAAACAAAATCTGTAGTTTTTGTCAAAAGCATTTCCTTTCAGACATTAATGGCATAAACGTCACTCCATACCTCTGAGCTGAGCTCTGCCGGTTGCACTGCACGCAGTGATGGGCACAGTTCCGCTAATCCGCTAATTGGCGAAGCTAACTTTTTTGATAGCGGATTAGCTTTTCAGCTAACTTTGAAAACCATAAGTGCACCAATTAGCTTCTGCTAAATTTAAATGCGCTAACTTTTTAGTCCACTAATATTTTTTTGCTGGCATGGTAAGTAAAGCCGAATGGTCAAAAACATGTGTAAACCCTAAAATCACACCTTAGTTCCTGTCGGTTATATGTTTTGCAGCAGTCAGGCAGCTGTGAGGAGCTGAGCTCAACCCGACCTCAGCAGAAGGGACTTGGCTGCCCGGCTGATACAAAAAAACAAAACAAAACAAAAAAATGCCATTTACATTCAGCATAGAGTGCCCCAGACATGTGGCAAAAGGCATAAAAGCAAATCAGGTTTGACTTATAGTTTGATTTAAAAACCAAACTAATTCCGGCCGTTCTATTGATTTTAACATCAACGCTGTCATTTTTTACAAATTGAAAATATCACAAATATCTTTTAGTTTTAAATTAATGCACTAATTCTGAAGGTTTGAGTATTAAACCTCACAGATGCCAAAAGGCATTATGGGAAAATGAGCCTCCTCATCACTTGTTGGTTGGTCTATTTGTAAAAAAAAAAAAAAACCACACACAAGTTACTGTAACATGTGTGTTGGTTTTTACAAATAAATATGTCATTTGTTTTTCATTTGTTAAAAAAAGGCATTTGCAAAACTGAAAATTCTGTGTGATTCAGTACAACGAATGTCGACCGTGTGACAGTTGGATATTATTTATACTCCCATCCAGTACATGGTGGTGTTCCATGCATTTTGGGTCAAAATCCATAGAACCCTCTACTTTGACTCATTGTTTGTGTTTGGTTTGTGATCACCTTTGATTCTATTCACAAGCGTCGGCGGTGCTTAAACTCAAAACTGGCTTGTCAACAGCTGATAGTGACCGTAATCAACACTAAACGTTAGGGGTTAGCTGTAGCTAATTTTTTTTCAGTTTATCAGTTTAGCGTTATAAAAGTTACCTTTTCGGTTAGTGGATTAGCGGTTAATGAAACTAACCTTTTGGTTAGCTGTGCCCACCACTGGTTGCACGTCAGTATCAATGTAATTCATAAAGAACGTAGGACGTCTCATTTTGGGAGGAAAAAAAAACTTTTGTTCAATTGTAGTTTGTTGTCTGTATTACAACGTTTGGAAAGAGGTGTCATTTGATTTAAAACAGCGATTCGCTTTTATTAATTCTGGCTGGACTCTAACTTGACTCGGCACAGAGCAGCGCAGCGTTTGGAGTGGTAAAAATGGAACAAAGGACGATTCTTGTTTCTTGCCTGCAACAAGTATAGAGTTCCAATTAGTGACTTTAATCCGCACAAAATTGACTCATGATTGACATCTTCAAATGGCTTTGACAGGGGCTAAGAAGGGGACTTGCCGGTTCTGAAAAGCAGCGAAGCAGAGAACCATCAAAGCAGCAGGTCGGAGCACTGCTTCATTGGTTCAAGCTTCAAAGCAGAGCTGCTGCAGAAGCGTTTAATTACAGACCCGCTACTGGGTCTGCAATCAACGTAGAGAAATGGTAATTTTCCCGACAAACACCCTCAAAAACAACAGCCGCTCTGAAGGACCGATAAGGGAATCGTTAAGCAAAAAGGCTATTGATGTCGATGGATTGAATAATTTCTTAACGATTCTCAAAAAGAACCGGTTCTCGATACCCAACCCTATAAATACGTAAACTCACCTTGTACGTGGCGTTGACATACGTGCGCACGGTCGGCCCGCTGGACTCCAGCACGTCTGGCGTGCACAGTGGTGTGGTGGACATGGACGCTCCACCTTGCAGCCAGCTGTTCTCTTTCAGATCAGAGAGTTTAAGACGCATCTCTGGATCTACTGTTAGCAGGCCTAACATCAGTTATAAAAAAAACAAAAACAAAAATTAAATAAATGTGTGCAATTATGAATTTCAAAGAATAGTGAGGAAAAACAATTTATTGTTCCTAAATCACTGGTAAGGTAGAATCCAAATAAATAAACAAGCTATTCTGATGTGTCCTTGAAGACAAGTGGGATGTAGATAAAATCTTTTAGCGTAGGGGACATCTGGTCACTTGGACAGACGAACAGACAAATGTCCATGTTTGAATCATGTCTGGATATCTGACGTTTGACATTTGAACCCCAAAAGGTACATTTTATTAAAATAAATGCTAAAAATCACAACATGTATCAGAGCCAGAAACTGCAAAAAAACAAGTGTTGAGTTCTCAAATTTCCAACAGTCCATAAACTAATCATGTACACTAAAAGCACTCGTCAGGAAAAGCGACCAGATTCGAGTTTATATTGTGGCAGTTAGTCTATATCATTTTGTTCTACATGTCTAAATAAAGCATTTGTTGGATCCAGCTTATGTTATGTTTGCATTCTCCAGTTCATGAGTGACGCTCTGAAGGACTAAGGTGAGAGCAAGAGTCACATGACCAAATAAATAGATAAACGTACAAACCTTCAACTGAATTGCAGGCTGAGGTAAAGGCAATATTCCATCCTTTCTCCCCCAATTTTTGTGAAATACACTGTCAAAGAAATTCAATGTACTTTTTTTCTGATTTAGGTTTATGTTATACTACTATACCTACTTCAACCACTGTGCTGTTTTGGTAGCAGTGTAGGATTTGTAGTTGCAGCGTAAACGGAGCTCACATTAAGTAAAAACGTGACAAAAAAAAAAACTGTGCAGAAACTGCTTGGGGTTCAAAGGGTTAAAACAAACTGCACACGTTATGTCCTTTGGTTCAAAACAAATTCATGCAAAAAAACAAAACCACTTCATACCTTTCAGGAGCTCCTTGGCATCCTCTGAAACACCCTTCCAGGCCTCGCCATCTAACGAGAAGTCTCCCTCTTTGATTTTGTGCATGATGTCAGCAGCATACGATGAGGTCATCCCGCGCTCTTCGCTCTGAAATGGCACCTGGCCTGACAGCATGGTGTACTGGTGGAAGCACACGCATAGTGATTAGTGCCGCAGTCGGGACGAATGACACCAGCGATTTAAGTGAGGTTATCGTCAACACTACCAGAATGACCCCGAGGCTCCAGAGGTCACAGGACTTGTCATAGCCTGCACTGTCGAAGAGTTCTGGTGCGGCATACTGCAGAGTGAAGCACGGAGTCTGCAGGGGGGCGCTGCCTGCGGGGCACAGGCGGGCAAATCCAAAATCTATTACCTTCAACGCCGATTCCTCTCCCTCATCTGCAAACAGCACGTTCTGCAAACAAAAACATGATTAACTTTTTTTCTTTACCTTTCACACTTGGGCTCGGCTTGTTAATACTACCAGTACATGTTAGTACTACTAATCACTGCAAGTTTTGTCCTGCCTTTGAAATGTGCATTGCATGGATTTTATTTTTCTCGTAACCCCGCCCACTAATTTACAGTGAGTTTACCTTATCCCTTGTGAATAGTAAGCGCACAGGTAGTGCACCGTGCATGTTGCATGGTTGCACTGTTAAAACTAATTGCTCCTCATATTTATGCAGGAATTTATTTTCGAGCATAACCGGCCCACCTCAGGTTTGAGGTCTCTGTGCACAACTCCAGCCTCGTGCATGAAGCTGACTGCAGAGACCAGGCTTTGTAACAGCTGGCTGGCCTCCGCCTCACCAAAGAGATTCTTCTTCTTGATTCTTTCTAACAGCTCGCCGCCACGCAGAAGCTCCATCACCAAATAGGTGTGGTACTGTGGAACAACAAAAGCTTTAGTTACACATTCTGAAACGTGCATCCTTCAGGGCGCAGGCGTTTGTTCCGATGTGCACCTGATCAGTGTAGACGTCATACAGCTTGACGATGTTGGGGTGACTCTCACACTGTCTCAAAGCCGCGACCTCCCTCTGAGTGCTTGCCTCCATTCTAACACGTCCAAAAGAGATAATTTAATGTCAGCAAAGACATTCTGTGACACGTTAAAGCACAGCAGAGCTCACGCTGAGTTCTTCAATAACAATCTTCAACAATCATTACCTCTGCCAAAGATGGTGTTTTTGAAGTATTTTTTAACACTTTTTTTATAGTTACTGAACTTAGTGAAACTCCAGATAATTTAAAGAACTGAGTCTAGAATTGGAACAATGAATCCTTCCCTTCAATTACGCTGATCATTCAAATATGTAGATCTGCATGGACTCTGTCGATACGTCACTTTTTTAACAATCACGCACAATCACACCAGCTCTACCTCTGAGCCGCGTCTCCCGGGCCATTACTTATGAAATCAACAAGTGCTCTAGGTTTTGGTATCAGATTTGCTTTATTTTCACCTTTTTTTTTGTAGTTTCAGGGGCCAATATTAAAAATCCAAAATATTTGGTTCGTACCCCAAAGGTTTCCTTGGTTTCAATGTATGGGTGATCATGGTTGCAAGAAATTGAAATTTGAAGTTGAAATTTCTTTGACTGAACATTTTCTGTGAGTGGACAGCTGAATGCTGAAGGTGCGAGGTTCCCTAGGGGGTGTCTGGGAAATTTTGGAGAAAAAAAAGTGCAATGTGGTGTATTCTGAGAGCACTTTGGTCAGTTTTTTTGGTTTAAAACACATTGGTATTTGACTCCTTTACTGCAACAAAATATGGCTCAAGTCTTGATTTGATTAAAATTTATTTACTATCTTGTATGTATTTTATGTAATATGTTTCCACAAATGGGCTGACTGTCTGCATTAACTGACTTTAATTCTGCTTTCATTGTTTTCATTCTACATTGATCAAATTCTAAGTGTGTCTTATGAAACAAATCAATAATTGCACCATTTCTGCTTTCAGTAAATAATAGACTTAAAGATGTAACTATTGACAATAATAAGGCTTTTGCCACTTGTAAGTCATTTAAAACTGATACAATCGTAAAAAAAAAAATAATAATAATAATAATTAAAAAAGACCTTCACCAGATCAAAACAACATATTAATGCCAAATTCCACCAACAGACCAATCGAACTCTAAATTAAGTGTTGTGAAATGCCATCACCAGAATGCAGCACTTTCAAATGCCACCAGCTGTAATATAAATAAGCAAAATCATAACCAATGAATATACTTGTACAGTATTTACCACAGTGCTTTAATTTTCCCTCAAAATATTTTATTTTACAAAATATATATCATTATTTAAAGGTTTATCTATTAAAGAGTAAAAACTGAGGAAAATCAATTAGAAGGTCTGAAATAAGTTTCTGTAGGAGGTATTTTAGCCATAAGGTTAAGTCAGAGGGAGAAGTGTTTGTTGACTTTTTAAATACTTGAAAGACACTGGACTCATCTAGAGGATTTAGTCCTGTTATAATGCACTGATGCAGAACGTGGCAGCAATGCAACAATAAGGATCCCAGCTGCCGTTAAATGCCACAGAAGAAGAACAGGGGCGCATTTGGTTTACTCCACAAGGTCACATTTTGGGAAAATGTTGAGAAAAACAAAACTGTCAGGATGACAGAAAAACTGCCTGCTTCACTGCATTAAAAACTACTGTGTCATTTTTGAAGAAGAGAGTAAATGCTTTGTCCATCAAATAATGTGTTTTTAACATTTTCAACATTGTTTATTAACTTAGACTTTGACAGAAACATGCAAAAAATAACTTGGATCTTACAAATATTACAACATAAATTAAATTTTCTGTTTATTATTCTTGCTTTCAATGCATCTAAAATCACCCAAAATTATATAAATAGGGCTTGCCAATGTTTTAGTGGCATAAAACCCTATAGCTATGAGCCGTGATTACATAATTTACCCGGCACTGAAATGGTCCAAGCTATATATATATATATATATATATATATATATATATATATATATGAAACTGAGGTTTCGCACCCATGGGTGTTGAAAGAACAGGTTTTTTTTTTTTAAACTAAAAATACCTTTTCCGAGTCCCCTATCTGACATCTCTAGCCTTTGCAGAAATAAAATGAAAGTGGTTTTGAATGTATCCTGTGATGACATCATTTTAATACAGACACAAGTATCCTGAATTATTTAAAATAAGGAGAAAATGTGGTTCAAAGTGAACTGGGCCACCAAAATGCTCTTCTGCAGGGCCCTTAAGGGTCAGATAGGAAAGGATTAATTGGGATTTTATTAGATTTTGATGTCATCTACCTAGGAGCCAAAAAAGGAGCCTGACTTCTTCCAAGTGAATTCTGGCATTCATCAGGGACGTGTTCTGGGTCCTTCTCTGTTCACTGCCTGCATGGACTGACCGTTGGATAAGATAGTTACTCAAGTTTCGATCAATGTAAATGAAACACATTTGGATTTTGAACTGCAGGTCAGACAAAACAAGCACCTCTGGTCTGCCTTTTTTCATCATTTTGTAACATTTCTATCTGTACTTTGTGCAAATGAAGTAATCCATCACCCTGATCTATTATTAGTTTCAAAGCGGCTGACTGAGATGAAGCAGCAAAGCTGTGATTAAACTCACCTGCGGCTGACGATCTTCACAGCATACTCATGGCCAGTTTGCTTGTGTCGGCATTTTCTGCACACTGAAAAACTACCCTCCCCTAGTGGAGGCCCCTGGAGGCACAGCTCATAATTCTGGAAAAACTGAGATTCCTGGGAAAAAGGGGGGAAAGAACAACAAGCAAGAGATGCCATTTATGCTGTTTATCATGTTAATGCCTTTTTTCTCTTTCCTGCAGCGCTGCCAGCGGGCCAGACGTCACTATGTGAGTGAACTAATTTTGTCAGGCAGTCAGTCATGTGACATTTTGCTTGTGAGTGAGATGAGTTCAGTTGTACTAAAATGAGTGTCACCAAACTTGGTTTATGCATTAGGCATAGTGACCCCAAGAATCCTCGTGGGAGTTAAAAGGTCAAAGGTCAAGGTCAGTGGTGACGGAGAAAGGACAGGCTTCAGGTGTTCTTGGAAAATAGCCTTACAGAGTATCAGAATGCTGTGAAGGAGGCAAAAACCCAATATCTGTCAAGTATTATAGCCAGTAGTTCTAACTGTCCGAGAGTGTTATCTGACACAATCAAGTCAGTTTTAAACCCACCCACCATATTGTCTGACATTTCGCAGGCTACATGTGAAAAATTTCTCAAGTTTTTTACAGAGAAAGTAGCCACTGTCAGATAGAATATTTTAAACTGTAACACGGTTTTTAATAGCCTTTACACTCTACCTGAACCATCTGCTGTTTTTAATAGTTTTGAGCCGGTTACTCTGACACTTCTCACTGAGGTTGTCCAGAGCATTACACCCAGTTACTGCTCATTGGACACTATTCCAGGAAAGGTTTTTAAAGAGGCTTTTAACACTGTGGGTCTGAGCTTGCTCTCTTTTATTAATAGCTGCCTCAGCTCCGGGACAGTTCCAGCCCATTTTAAACATGCTGTAGTTAGGCCTCTTAAAAAGCCCAATCTAGATCCCTCAGTTTTATCTAATTTTAGACCAGTGTCAAATTTATCGTTTTTATCTAAGGTTTTAGAAAAAGTTGTTTTTAATCAGTTGGAATTGTTTTTAGAACACAACTCTGTTTTAGATAAATTTCAGTCGGGTTTTAGATCGCGACATAGCACTGAGTCAGCTCTTTCAAAAGTACAAAATTACATTCTTTTATCGTTGGACTCTAAAAAACCTGTGCTGCTGGTGATGTTGGATCTAACAGCTGCGTTTGATACTGTGGACCACTCAATCCTCCTCACCAGTGTTGCCACAGTTACTTTGAAAAAGTAATCCAATTACTGATTACTCCTTGAAAAAGTAACTTAGTTACTTTACTGATTACTCAATTGTAAAAGTAACTAAGTTAGATTACTAGTTACTTTTTTAGTTACTTTTCCCAGCTGCCGACAACAACCCTCTGCCACCTCAACATGACAATGATACCTGTTTTGCCAAAACTTACTTTATAGTCACCCTTTCTTGACTTCAATGAAAATAAATACTTGTTTTATAAAAAGTAAAATAAAGACCTCTTTCTTGACCTCATATTTAACTGTTGACAGCACTGTAACAGTAAAACTTGCAATTTCGAACCTACATTGTTTATAAATGTAACTATTAAATTCATTCTAGCATTTTTCTAACATTTAAATTCTCTCTAAATATTTTACTTGTCGAAATTAATATTATTTTAAGTAGTATTAGTAGTTAGTATTAGTAGTAAAAAAAGGCTTCAAAACTGGACCTTTAATCTAGGGGTGTTGTGGGGGGCACATCCCTCCCCCACGCCCCCATTCCATCTGGATTCGCCCCTACTTTGGCGTTTGAGCACAAAGAATGGATAACATTTATTTATGCAGAAAACGTGACCAGATTTACAGGTAAGAAAGTTTTATTGTGTTTTCACATCATGTGGTCCTCAGAAAGAGAGTTTAGGTGCATTTGAGTGGAAAATAGTGTTAGTTGTTGACGCGTCGCGGAGGATCAGCTGTTTTAACGTGCAGATACGGAGCGGCTCAGCTCAGAATTCTAAATAAAGGAGAAAAAAGTATAAAAATGTCTTTGTAAAGCTCAGTGCAGGTGTGCTGATCACCGTGCTTTAAGAGGAGATGACGAGTCGAGCAGCTGCAAAAAGCCGTGGATGAAAAGCTCACAGCTCGCTTAAAGTGGGCAGTTCAGTCGAACCCCGACCTCCTGCCCACAGACCAAGTTTAATGCTGCTATCGACCCACAATGAAAAATAATAGTAACGCACAGTGACATGGAGAAGTAACTTTAATCTGATTACTGATTTGGAAAGATTAACGCGTTAGATTACTCGTTACTAAAAAAAGTGGTCAGATTAGAGTAACGCGTTACTAAGTAACGCGTTACCGGCATCACTGCTCCTCACACGTCTGTCCCAGCAGGTTGGCCTCCGGGGGACTGTCTTGGAGTGGTTTCAGTCTTATTTGACCAACAGGACTTTCAGGGTGATGGTAATGACTTCTCCTCCTCCACAGTTCCTCTGACCACTGGTGTGCCACAGGGCAGTATCCTCGGACCGCTCTTGTTCTTTTTGTACATGCTTCCACTGAGTTCAGTCATCACCAAACACAATCTTCAGTTTCATTTTTATGCCGATGACCTCCAGATTTATATGCCAGTTGTGCCTAATAATACAAGTGCTTTGGACTCCATACATAGCTTTTTTAAGGATATTAAGGACTGGCTGGCTCAGAATTTTCTGCATCTTAATGAAGCCAAAACAGACTGTATTCTGTTTGGAGCTAAAACTAACTCTGATCCAGATCTTGGCTCCCTGGCTCCTTATCGTAGGGCTGTGGTAAGGAACCTTGGTGTGCGGTTTGACGACTGTTTAAAATTTGAGAAACAAATTGACAGTGTGGTAAGAGCCAGTTTTTTCCAGCTGAGACTCCTGGCAAAAGTCAAACCCTTTCTAAGCCAAAAGGACCTTGAAAAGGCTATGCATGCTTTTATCAGCTCCCGGATTGACTATGCACTTTATGTTGGTATCACTCAAGGCTCTCTAAACCGACTCCAACTGGTCCAGAATGCTGCTGCTCGCCTGTTGACCAATACCAGGAAGCACAGCCATATCACTCCTGTACTTTACTCCCTGCACTGGCTTCCAGTCCATTTTAGAGTTGATTTTAAACTGTTAATGTTTGTTTTTAAAGCTGTAAATGGCATTGCACCTTCTTATTTATGTGACCTGTTAAAAACACACAACCCTGTCAGAGCACTTCGGTCTGCTGACCAAAACTTTCTTGAGGTTCCCAGGTCCAGGTCCAAACAATGGGGTGACCGTTCTTTTGCAGTAGCAGGTCCTAAGTTGTGGAATGCATTACCTCCTGAACTGAGGTCCATTAATAGCTTGCCTCTGTTTAAAGCTAAGTTAAAAACATACTTGTTCAGGGCAGCTTTTTGCACATAATTGCTTTGACACTTGTTTGTCTATTTTTATTCTATTTTGGATGCTCTTATTGTGTTTTATTGTGTTTTTCGTACTTTTCTTTTTATTTTATCTCTAGCTGGTGCTATTGGAAAGCACTTTGGTTCAGTGAAAACTGTTGTAAAGTGCTACAGAAATAAAACTTGATTGATTGATTGAGTGGTGTATACTTTGAAAAAATATTTTGAGTGCAATAGCTTCTTTCCTAATTGCCTGATTATTATCAAATTTTGGGTTTTATGCCTGATGACCCATGGACCCGATTGTTTTTTGGGTCAAACAGTCAAAATCACTGAATTGTATTTTGTAAAAGCATTCTGCAGAAAAGCGTCACATTTGCCCAGTGCGCCATGGGGTAGTGCTGGCTATGTAATTGTTTTTTCTTTCCCTCTTGGTGAGTTAAGTGGCTATATATATATATATATATATATATATACACACACACACACGAGGTCTGTTAGAAAAGTGTCAGACCGTTTTAGTTTTTGCAAACACCTGATGGATTTGAATCACGTGTGCTTGCATGAGCCAACCTTGAACCTTCGTGCACATACAGGAACTTTTTCACGCCTGTCGATTGCCTCATTTGCTGATAAGCAGCCTTTGTGTGGGGACGTGTGTTGTGTTCTCGGCGGATTTTCATTGCAAGGAAAATGGCGGAACGACTGGAGCAGTACTGCATCAAATTTTGCCAGAAACTGGGCGACAGCCAGGTGGAAACCATTCAGAAGATTCAGACGGCTTTTAGTGACGATCCTATGGGCATCACACAGATTATGGAGTGGTACAACCGGTTTAAAGACGTCCGCACAATGGTGGAGAGCGAGCCACGCTCCGGGCGGCCATCAACATGCTGAAATGATCAGATCATTTCCAAAGTGAACGCTGTAGTGATGCGAGACTGTCGTGTGACTATCCGAGAAATTGCGGAAGAGGTGGACATCAGCACTTCTTCGGCACATTCCACTGTGACAGAAGATTTGGTCATGAAAAGAGTGGCGGTGAAATTCGTGCCGAAGCTGCTAAGGGCGGAGCAAAAGCACCTTCGTGTTGAAGTCTCACGGGACATGCCTGACTCCGAAAAATGATGCCCACCTCTTCTAATCCATCAGATTTTCGCAAAAAATAAAAAGGTCCGATACTTTATATATATACACAGTAGCGTTCAGAATAATAGTAGTGCTATGTGACTAAAAAGATTAATCCAGGTTTTGAGTATATTTCTTACTGTTACATGGGAAACAAGGTACCAGCAGATTCTCACAAATCCAACAAGACCAAGAATTCATGATATGCACACTCTTAAGGCTATGAAATTGGGCTATTAGTAAAAAAAAAAAAAAAAAAAAAAAAGTAGAAAAGTGGGTGTTCACAATAATAGTAGTGTGGCATCCAGTCAGTGAGTTCGTGAATTTTGTGGAACAAACAGGTGTGAATCAGGTGTCCCCTATTTAAGGATGAAGCCAGCACCTGTTGAACATGCTTTTCTCTTTGAAAGCCTGAGGAAAATGGGACGTTCAAGACATTGTTCAGAAGAACAGCGTAGTTTGATTAAAAAGTTGATTGGAGAGGGGAAAACTTATATGCAGGAGCAAAAAATTATAGGCTGTTCATCTACAATGATCTCCAATGCTGTAAAATGGACAAAAAAAAAAAAAAAAAACCAGAGACGCATGGAAGAAAACGGAAAACAACCATCAAAATGGATAGAAGAATAACCAGAATGGCAAAGGCTCAGCCACTGATCAGCTCCAGGATGATCAAAGACAGTCTGGAGTTACCTGTAAGTACTGTGACAGTTAGAAGACATGTTTCTCATACTATGGTGTTGGGCCTATATATCGCATACCAGGTATCATGGATCAGTTTGGATATGTCAAAATACTTGAAGAGGTTATGTTGCCTTATGCTGAAGAGGACATGCCCTTGAAATGGGTGTTTCAACAAGACAATGACCCCAAGCACACTAGTAAACGAGCAAAATCTTGGTTCCAAACCAACAAAATTAATGCCTCGCAGATGTGAAGAAATCATGAAAAACTGTGGTTATATAAACTAAATACTAGTTTAGTGATTCACAGGATTGCTAAAAAAGCAGTTTGAACATAATAGTTTTGAGTTTGTAGCGTCAACAGCAGATGCTACTATTATTGTGAACACCCCCTTTTCTACTTTTTTTACGAATAGCCCAATTTCATAGCCTTAAGAGTGTGCATATTATGAATGCTTGGTCTTGTTGGATTTGTGAGAATCTACTGAATCTACTGGTATCTTGTTTCCCATGTAACAATAAGAAATATACTCAAAACCTGGATTAATCTTTTTAGTCACATAGCACTACTATTATTCTGAACACTACTGTATACACACACAAAATTATGGCCAAACTTCCTATGGTCAAAAAAAAAAAAAAAAACAAAACAAAACAAAAATCTATGTAGTTTATAAGTTGTGATCTACCAGTTACTGTAAAGCTCCTTACCTCTAACATTGCACTACGGTGGACTGAGGCAGATCCTGGTCGATCAGCACCGACCTGGGACTGGACAAAGTCTCCCATAACTGCATTCTTATTGAACAGGATGGAGGGAGCAATAAACGAGTAACCCTAAAATTGCACAAAAAAATACATTACTGCTTTACTAATGATGTGAGTGTGACAAAAAGTGCACAAACACCATTGTACTCACACTGTACACCGCCATACCACATTACAGTGCACAATGAGGATACATTTTGCCAGAATGCAGCATAATTATTCACCAGTTTGCTAAAATACCATGGATGCAACAAGAATTAATGTCTGAAATAACTGCCAGCGCATGAACGAACACGCTCAGTGGTGGGGGTAGAGTTTGCACACAACGAAGGCGCACAGCTTCAAGTCACTGATTTAATTTAATTTTGTGCTTGTGGGCAAAATCCTCATTAAATACTGCTGTATATATCACATTAATGCTTGCTATCAATAGCGTATTTTCTCTGAATAAATTAGCCAAAAAATTATGTCCACCTCAACATGCAAAAGTTTGAATTGTCCACACTAGACAGGGCTGAGCTAATTAAAAACTGCCATTTTTTTCCTGTCAAGGTTTTCTCAACGGATTCCGGTACTTCAGACCATACTAATCAAAATAAGACTTTGTGCCATCTTGAAATTTGTCCAGAATCCAAGATGGCCACCAAAAATCCAGATGGCTGCCAAGATACATAAAGTTGGTCCTAAGTGGTAGGAACTTGTCTAAAGGTCTGTTTTTTTTTGGCATGATTTGTTGAGTTATGACGAAGGAAATAACAATTAGTGGCTTAAAAATCATAACCAGGCGTGTCAATCATGCAAATCCAAGATGTCCGACGGGCGCGGTCCCCTAAATTTCAAAGTGTCATATCTCCTATTCTAGAAGGACTACGGCCACACTTCTGGTGACTATCCATAGGTTTTTATGGTCAAGGTATCCATTTCCACCAGTATTTTGCAAATCGGATTATGCAATCTATCAGAAAATTCAATATGGCTGCCAAACCCGCTGCTTTACTGTAGTAAATAGTCTAGGACTTGCTTTAAAGCTGATGTAGAAATAATTTGTTATCAAGGGGCATAGTTTGGTGAATTTCGTATTTCCAATTCAATTTAAGGGTTCTCGTCCCGTTTCTGGGATGAAAAATTAGATTAGATTGGCAGGAAAGCTTGGTATCTCTGATTTGCAAAATCGACACTCCTGGTATGTTAGTTTTTAGTAAACTAAAATCATCAAAATATCATTTATGAATCTATTAAACGGTTGACAAAATTTTATAGCTAATTTACTGGTATACAATAACCTGTAAAAACTAAAGTTTTTTATAAACAAAATGTATTTTGACCATGCATTTCATGATTTTGTCCGAGGTGGCCGATTTGCCATAGTAACATTTTATAATTGTGTGTCTTTGATTGGTCATGGGGCTGCTCTCCATTATTTTGATGGGATAACTAACTAAGATTTCTTTGCAGATTGTGTGATGCTGTGATTTTCATCAGAGAATGGTGGCATGGACAAGAAATAGACTTTTGTGGAAGCTACGGTTATTTATCCCATCAAAATAATGGAGAGCAACCCCATGACCAATCAAAGACACACAATTATAAAATGTTACTTATGTGTCGGACGCGGTCGGAGCACCGACCCAGCGTTTGACAAGACCCAGCATAAAATAAGCAGAGCACGGTTCAAAGGATAACACATTTTAATGAAAGTGAGTGAAGTGATAAACAACTAAAAAGTCTGCGGTCTGGTGAGGTGGAAACAGGCGCACTCTCAGCAGCGCAAACGGTCCGGAGCCACAGCAGTTCGGACCCAGGGACCCCGCCGACACCCCCCAGGTGGCCGCGACAAACCGAGTCTGTGAAGCAAGAAAATATGAGGTGAGTCCAACACTCTCCACACAGAGAGACACAGCTCAAAGGTGCACACAATCAGCAAACACTTCCTGGCTTAAACATATATCAGCTTCTCACCCTGCAGGCACGGAACAACTCAGTTCAAATCTCCACTGCAGCAGAAGCTGATTAGACAATTACCATAACGTGACAGCTCAATACAACAAGGTGTGAGGGACACCAAATCCACTGTCATTACTTCATAAAAGTCACCAAAACCAAATTACCTCAGGAAGTGTGCTGAAGAGCGTGAGACCTCACCCAATCCTCCTTCACAGACTGTGGCGTCAAACCTGGAGCGGTCTCTGCGTCCGTAATGGTGAGATTGTTCTCCCGACGCCGATCTCACACGTCTGCTCACAAGGTCGAGTCTCTGGCAATCACACACTGTGCATTCAAGGTTTAAGTGCAGCAATCTCTGATCAAGACAGAATACACCACAGCTGTGAGCCCTGATGACCTGCACGTGAAAACAAGCCTCAGGTGTTCAGGGTGAGGTCCTAATACTCAGCCACTCAGTCCTGAATGCATATCACCTGGTGGGAGAAACAGAAAAACAAAAACCAAGCCAGCCAAACACCCCAGCACACAACATTACTATTGCAAATCGGCCACCTCGGACAAAATCATGAAATGCATGGTCAAAATACATTTTGTTTATAAAAAAAAAACTTTAGATTTTACAGGTTATTATATACCAGCAAATTAGCCATAAAATTTTGTGAACTGGATAATAGATTCGTAAATGATATATTGATGATTTTAGTTTACTAAAAACTAACATACCAGGAGTGTCGATTTTGCAAATCAGAGATTCAGAGATAACAAGCTTTCCTGCCAATCTAATACTCAGAAATGGGACGAATACCTTTAAATTGAAAATATGAATTCACCAAACTATGCCCCTTGATCACAAATTATTGCTACATCAGCTTCAGAGCAAGTCCTAGACCATTTACTATAGTAAAGCAACGGCTTTGGCAGCCATATTGAATTTTCTGATAGACTGCATGATCCAATTTGCAAAATACTGGCGAAAATGGATTCCTTGATCATAAAAACCTATGGATAGACAACAGAAGTGTGGCCGTAGTCCTTCTAGAATAGGAGATATGACACTTTGAAGTTTAGGGGACCACGCCCGCTGGCCATCTTGGATTTGCACGATGGCAACGCCTGGTTATGATTTTTAAGCCACTAATTGTTATTTCCTTCATCATAACTCACCAAATCATGCCAAAAAAAAAACAGATCTTTAGACAAGGTCCTACCACTTAGGACCAACTTTATGCATCTTGGCAGCCATCTGGATTTTTGGTGGCCATCTTGGATTCTGGACAAATTTCAAGATGGCACAAAATCTTATTTTGATTAGTATGGTCTGAAGTACCGGAATCCGTTGAGAAAACCTTGACAGGAAAAAATGGCAGTTTTTACCTGGCTCAGCGCTGTCTACACAATTTAGCACTTGTTATCTGGGATCTTACTATACTAGCGCAGTGGCTGTAGGAAGATTGTATTCCTATAGAAAATTGGGAGCTTAAGTAGATTTCTCATGCGTGGTCATATGAGGCTGTGTTTAAAGGTAGGATATAGAAAGAGGTGTACTTATGTTATATTATATTATTATTATTTGAATATAGTATTTCATATTGTTTTAAAAATGTTTTATTATTAATTATATGAAAATAAAAGGATTCCTATTAAACATATTGAAAGGGACTCAGACAAAATGAAACAGAACATTTAGAATATTTGAAACAGCAAATCAGTATCCCACCTCCTGAACATGGTTTATTTAAACTTGAACTCACAGTAAACACAAGATTTTTATTCAGCTTATGTACTTACTGAAACGTTGAACAAATAGTGGGAAATTTATTGGTATTATCAAAAAAAAAAAAACTAAACAAAAAAAAAAACAACAACAAAACACGGATTTTAGCTAACGTCCCCTCAGTGTTGTCAAGTTAAACTCAGTCGCAAAGAACAATGACAGCATGGCTTTCACAGTAAAGGTATTTGCTGGGATGCTGGCGTTAATCATTTTATTGTGAAACAGTGTGAGCAACATAACCTATCTGATGTTGTTTAACTTTGCTACCAGTAACATCAGTGAGCCATGTCATCTTTGATGTACAAAGGTTACAATGTTAATCAAAATAAAGATTTTGAAAATTAATCCCCCCAAATTTTCATAATAAAGGATGCACATCATCGTGCCATGCGCAAGCCATATCCAAAAGCTGTGGTCCATCTGAAAAAGAGTCAGATAGCTATGGGAGCCACATACCCACACACAAACATTTCTTGCTTATAGATACATGAGCTGTTAGTTTAGCTGTTTTATCAGATTGTAAATATTATTCGAGGGTGGTTTCAAAATCCTTTTTTTTTTTTTTTTTGGTCAAGGTTGAAGCAGAGAAGACGAACCTGGAAGAGGCGGTCTGTACTTGGGGGCGTGCTTGCCGGAGAGTAGACAGGGTCCATCCCAGTGAACTCCTCTGCAAAGTTCCCAACATCAAGCTCATTTTTTAGCTCTGGTTTGAATGGGCTTGGCACTTTTTTCTCAGCTAGGTCCGCCCAGTTCAGTCCCTATTTGGAAAACAAAGACAAGAACAACCAGTAAAGATGACTATGGAAAAATGGAAAGGGCTGATGGGAAAGGAGGCATCTGAGTACATGGCAGCTGAGTTCAGGACCTTGAAAAAGGGATGTGCCTTGATGTCCTCAGCCCCTCGCGGTCCTGAGCCCAGCCGCTTGTGAGGATCTTTAACCAACAACTTCCTCAGCAGGTCCTGGGCAGTGGATCCGATCACTGAGGGAAACGGCGGTTCACAGCGTAAAATGCGTCTGACAAGGAGAGGTTGGGAAGATGAAGAATGGAATATGATCATGAGACTGAACCTGTTAATGCAGAACTCTCACAGGATGTGACCAAATTCATATTCTGCTTCAGGTTTACTCAGCATGCTAAGGACAACCACGTCTAGTGCAGCTACATTTTCTGGGTAGATGAAAGACTAACGCCTGAAACACACTGCCTCTGTTGCGTGCACATGGCGCTTGAGCCGCTCCTCTGCTGTGTTTCAAGGTTTCCACATCACTTGTCTTTGACAATGACTTCTCCCACACTCTGTACATTCTGTGGGAAATTTTTTGGCAGTAACTTATTCAGCTTGGGTATATTCCGTATGCATGTGCTTTGTAAACAAGCTCATAGCCGATTTTGCCATCAGTTGACAGCGGCTGCCGAAATCAAAATCAACATGTAACACGGCCGCCATGCACACACAACACAGTCCGTGTGTTTCAGGCCTGACAGGTGGCTCCTATAAAACAACCAATGAATGAAACACAAACTCATTTCTAGTAACAAGGAATTACTCAAACATAACTGCTGTTTTGCAATCACAATTTTTTTTATTTCTCTGATTTAGTACATTTCTGTGTGGAACCATTTTCTCTCTCACAAAGCCCATTTACTGCATACATCACTCAACTACATCACTCCCTCTCTTTCTCTTTTGTGGCTAAATCCATTTCTACATGGTTTTGAGTAGGTTTGACCAAGTTAATGTTCAATGAAAATTCAGTAAGGCATATCTTATATATTACATTCCATTTCTAAGATGGAACTATGCTAGTATACTAAGGTATATCTAAAAAGGAAGAGTAAAATAGAAGAGTAGAAAAGAGTAGAGTAGAGCCACTTAGGTGCCTGGCCTTGAGAACCAGGGATGGTAGGTTTAATGCTTCATTTCAACTCTACTGTGACGGTGGCAAATGAACCCAACTGCATGGGTGAAAGTACAACTGCTCCAACCTCCCCGCACCCCCCAAAAAACAGTAAGAAAAGACAGTACTTGATGTGAGGAAGAGGAGTGATAGAGCAGGGAGAGGGGTTTTGGAAGTGAGGACAACAATGGAAATGAGTCTAATGCTTTCTTGTGTTATTATTGGTGATTTCTATTCCATGTATATTTGATGTTTCTTTTACTGTCAAATTTAGTCAAATGCCTTATCCTTCCAACACAGCAACTGACTGAAACGCACTTGATGATTGGTTGAAAATGTGATCATCTGTAGCAAATAAGACTCCAGCTAGTAACAGATCAATATCAGGCTCCTCTGGCTTTCAGTGGAAGTGTGTGTTATGTTTTTGAAGCATTTTACCAAGAAACACAGCATTTGTAACTAAAAATAACACAGGTTTGTACAATATCAGAGGCAGACTTGGCACCATGTTCTTGCTTGATAGACCTGTGGACCGAGTCCATAGCGTTTCTACAGCATGATGTCCATACAGGGTTTCTGTGGCAACCAACCGCTAACAACCAGCTTATACTGTATGGAGATAAAAACCACTCACCAGGAGGACAGGATGGATTTGTTTTTCCTGACAAATTGGCTGACATTCGACAGAAATGACAAAAATAAACATCTCCTGTCATGAAGTTGAGTTAAATGCACTGCAGTGACATCGCAGCATGTTTCAGACTAGCTCGGGGGTTGTCAACTTAAAAGCCCTAAGCTCAGCGGGTGTTCACCTTTAACCCATCTTACAAGTATTTTTATTTTCCCCAGATTTATGTGTTCCACACAAACAACCCTGAAAAAATTTTCCAAAACAGAACTCTTTCAAAACAGAAAACTTTCACCCATGCAAGTGTATCTACAGTGCATCCAGAAAGGGTTCACAGCACTTCACTTTTTCCAGTTTTTTTCTACCATATCTCAGGGCATGTCGTGATTCAGCAGTATGAAATATACATTAATCTACTGGTTCGTGAAATTGTCACGAAAAACGCCACATTTTTGTAACGGTAGCACAAATTTATTCTAATACATTCCGTGACGGCTGCACGAAATTAAAAGTGAAGTGGGGGGGGGGGGGGGGGCTAGTAATAGTGAGTAAAAAACAAACAAACAAAAAACCCCATCATGAAAATTTGAATCATTTCATGTTTACGTTACAGCCTTATTCCAAAATGGATGAAATTATTTTTTTGCATCAAAATTCTACACACAATACCCCATAATAAAGTTTATTTTATCTTTTTTTTTTTTAAGATTTTTGCAAATTTATTAAAAATAAAAAATAATAATAATAATAATAATAATAAAAACTAAGAAATCACATGGTTGCCATGTAGCTCAAAATTAAGCTCAGGTGCATCCTGTTTCCATTGATTATCCTTGAGATGTTTCTAACGCTTAAAAGGCACATGGCAGCCCACCTGGATTTTGCCAAAAGGCACCTGAAGGACTCTCAGACCAGGAGAAACAAAATTCTCTGGTCTGATGAGACAAAGATTGAACTCTCTGGTGTGAATGCCAGGTGTCATGTTTGTACGAAACCAGGCACCATCCCTACAGTGAAACATGGTGGTGGCAGCATCATGCTGTGGGGATGTTTTTCAGCAGCAGGAACTGGGAGACTAGTCAGGATTGAGAGAAAGATGAATGCAGAAATGTACAGAGACATTCTGGATGAAAACCTGCTCCAGAGCGCTCTTGACCTCAGACTGAGGCAACTGTTCTTCTTTCAGCAGGACAATGACCCTAAACACACAGCCAAGATATCAAAGGAGTGGCTTCAGGAAACTCTGTGAATGTCCTTGAGTGGCCCAGCCAGAGCCCAGACCTGAATCTGATTGAACTCCTCTGGAGAGATCTGAAACTGGCTGTGCACCGATGCTCCCCATCAAACCTGATGGAGCTTGAGAGGTGCTGCAAAGAGGAAAACTGCCCAAAGATAGGTGCATCAAGCTTGTGGCATCAAATTCAAGAAAACCTGAGGCTGAAATTACTGACAGAAGTATTGAGCAAAGGGTGTGAATACTTATGTACATGTGGTTTCTTAGTTTTTTTATTTTAACAAATATGCAAAAAAAAAAAACAAAAAAAACAAACAAAAACAACTTGGTGTTGTGATTAGAATTTTGAGGAGGAGAAAAAAAAAAAGAATTTACCATAATTTCCGGACTATAGAGCGCACCTGAATATTAGCCGCACCCACCAATTTTAAAAAGAAAAAAGGCAAAGCAGCGGGTGTGGGAGGAGTTCAGAGCAACCATGGAGAAGGACTTTCGGTCGGCACCAAGGTGCTTCTGGCGGACCATGAGGCACCTCAGGAGGGGAAAATGGGGAACCATCCAAGCTGTCTACAGTAAGGATGGGACTCTGTTGACCTCAACTGAGGTCACCGGCGCTGGAAGGAACACTTTGAGGAACTCCTGCATCAGACCGGAGCGCCCTCTATAGTAGGGGCAGAGCTGGAAGCTGATGGAGGATTATCATCAATTTCCCTGGTGGAAGTCACTGAGGTAGTCAAACAACTCCGCAGTGGCAAGGCCCTGGGGGTTGATGAGATCCGGCCAGAAATGCTGAAGGCTATGGGTGTGGAAGGATTGCCTTGGATAAGGCGTCTCTTCAACATTGGGACAGTGCCTAAGGAGTGGCAAACTGGGGTGGTGGTCCCCATATTTAAAAAGGGGGACCAGAGAGTGTGTGCCAACTACAGGGGCATCACACTACTCAGCCTCCCTGGTAAAGTCTACTCCAGGGTGCTGAAAAGGAGGGTTCAGCCGATAGTCGAACGTCTGATTGAAGAGAAACAATCCTGGTCATGGAACAACCGACCAGCTCTTTACTCTCACAAGGATCCTGGAGGGTGTCTGGGAGTATGCCCACCCAGTCTACATGTGTTTTGTGGACTTGCAGAAGGCGTACGATCGGGTACCCGGGGAGATACTGTGGGAGGTGCTGCAGGAGTATGGAGTGAGGGGGTCCCTTCTCAGGGCCATCCAATCTCTTGTACTTACAAAGCAAGAGCTGTGTTTGGGTGCTCGGCAGTAAGTCTGACTCGTTTCCAGTGGAGGCTGGCCTCCGCCAGGGCTGCGCTTTGTCACCAATCCTGTTTGTGATATTCATGGACAGGATATCAAGGTGTAGTCGGGGGGAGGAGGGTTTCCAGTTTGGTGGGCTCAGGGTCTCATCACTGCTTTTTGCAGATGATGTGGTCCTGTTGGGTTCATCGGCCGGGGACCTCCAACACTCACTGGATCGGTTCACAGTTGAGTGTGATCGATCTACTGGTCAATCTTCGTTCCTACTCTCACCTATGGTCATGAGGGTTGGGTCATGACCGAAAGAACTAGATCGTGGGTGCAAGTGGCCAAAATGGGCTTCCTCAGGAGGGTGGCTGGTGTCTCCCTTAGAGACAGGGTGAGAAGTTCGGTCATCCGTGGGGAGCTTGGAGTAGAGTCGCTGCTCCTTCACGTTGAAAGGAGCCAGCTGAGGTGGTTTGGGCATCTGGTAACGATGCCTCCTGGGCGCCTCCCAAGGGAGGCGTTCCAGGCACGTCAATCTGGGAGGAGACCTCTGGGAAGACCCAGGACAAGGTGGAGAGATTATATCTCCACACTGGCCCGGGAACACCTCGGGATACCCCAGTCAGAGGTGGTCAATGTGGCATGGGAAAGGGAAGTCTGGGGTCCCCTGCTGGAGCTGTTGCCCCCGTGACCCGAACCCGGAAAAGCGGTTGAAGATGAGCGATGATGAGTGAGTGTTACGAGTAAATATTGACACGCACGTCATCCAGTGCGTGCACGGTGTCTCTGCTCCACACGGAGAACTGAGCAATGTAAACTTTTTCTTGAGATTTCATCGCGTGCAGCCAGTATCAGATGGAGTCTGTGATAAATGAGACGTTAATGAGGCGCTGTGACTTTTTTGAGTTGTTGCGCCAAGACAGAGAACCAGTGTGGAAGGGTGAGGTGAGAAGGCTCTGCTCCCCTGATCTGACCGTGCAACTCTGGCGCCGGAGAGGGACTTTTCTTCACTATAACGAACAGGTAAGACCTTATATTTACACTGTGTGTGAATTTACACTGCCTGAGGAGCGCAGCTTTAAGGAAACCAACTGACAGCATCAATTGATGTATTTGGACTTAAGAAAAAGCCTGTAAAAATCCATAAATTAGCCGCATCATTGTAAAAGCCACAGTGTTCAAAGCATGTGAAAAAAGTAGCGGCTAATAGTCCGGAAATTACGGTACTCCATTTTGGAATAAGGCTGTGAATTGAATTGAAAATTGAAGGCTGTAACATAAAATGTGGAAAAAGTGAAGCGCTGTGAATACTTTCCGGATACATTGTAGTGTGTCACACACTGCACTTCACAGTGTCTGCATGAACTGGAGAATAATGAAATTTAAATTCCATTTGAAGCACATACACATTCTACGGAGAGAAGTCTGCGGCACTCACTTTGACACCTCGCCCTGGGAGTTCCTCTCTCCTTCCAAAGTAAAAGGAGATGCTCCTGTCAACAACTCAAACATCAGGATCCCAAGACTCCACCAATCTACAGACTGTGGAGGAAGACAGGTTAAAACAGTTAGAAGAAGAAGAAAAAAGTACACCCCCCCCCCCCCCCAAAAAAAACTATCTGCAAATTTAGTACAATAATTGGTTATATGTTGTGAAACTCACATTGTCTTAAATTATCACATCACAAAAACAAGATATTTCTCCATCATACTGAAATACTTTCACATTACTCTGCAGATTCTGACATGTTTAATACAATAATTTGAACACTGAATTTCACTGCTTGCTGCCTTAGTGCCATATTTTATACCTTGCCGTGTCCCATCTTCCCCCTAATTATTTCTGGAGCCATGTACTCAATGGTGCCACAGAAAGAATAGGTCCTTTCCTTCTGTTATGAGGAGAAAGAGAAAATAAACGATGCTGTGCAAAAATATTCAGCATAGGTTTCCCAAAAATATCACTGAGCATTGGCTATTTTCTGGGGGTGGAATACCCAATACTTTATTTTAATAATGCCTGTGTTCCCTTTTAAACTCCCATTTCATAAGAACATTATTTTTCTTGCTCACAACTTATTTTTAATTTATTGCCACTTGTTAGATGGAGCAACACAGACTACATCTAGATTTACTTTACTTTTTTCTTTTTTTTTAAAGACTAAAAATTCTGCCATTTTCTTGAATTTCTGCCCGGTGTCCACATACCTCTTCTTCCAGGAACTCTTTACTAAGTCCAAAATCAGTCAGTACCACATGTCCGTCACTGTCGAGAAGGATGTTTTCCAATTTGATGTCTCGGTACACAATCCCAAGCTGCACACAACACAGTGATGATTCTGTCATTACCACTTGCTGTATGTGAGTGTACTACACAGAAGATAGAAATAATTCATTTAAAATAATAATAATAATAATAATAATAATAAAAAATCCACATCCAAAAATACAACAGCACAAAAACAGAGCTGCAGTTTTAAGTTGAACTTGTTTATTGTCATTAGAGCTTTATTTAAACTAGTGGCTGACTAATGGGGCTGATTAAATGCATTCTGAGATTGTCTGACTTGTATGATGTCTGTCGTCATGAGGTCAATTAAAAAATGCAAAAAAAAAAAAAAAACATGCAATCACATCTGACAAGTGGAGTTATAAGTGTGGCTTCTGCAGAACGACAATAACACTCCTCCCTGTGCCTCAAAACAGTGGGAATGATGCCAATGCTGAATGTAAAGTTAACAGGCAGGAAACACTGAGACTTGAACACAGACACTGCAGACAGCAGCAATGTTAAATAAACATTCACATAAGTACAGCAACTTTATTATTAGTAAATTGCTGTACTGTGAAGGTCAATACTCTTTTTAAACTGAGCATTATGGACGAGCTCGTTAGAGTTGCACGTGATGAGGCAGAGTGGCCAGTTCCTCTCCTCGCCGCCTTATACCCTACAACTATTAGTCAGGTAGCCCTTTTACTGTTGGGTGGGCAGCAGGGCAGCATTGGGTGCCAGTCCCAGGAAAGACTCAAACTGCTGACCTTCAGCACAGAAGGCCAGTGCTCTCCCCACTGAGCCATCCCACCCCCTGCTGTATTATGGCCTGCTTGCAGTAATGAACCAAAGTCACAGGATTTTACCATCAATGCTGTTAAACTTTAAACATGCAGATATCATAACAACCCTTCCTACAGCATCACTGTGCACTTGGCAGGAAATGGATAAGAATCTTTTAATTCATGAGCACAAAATGTACACGTATTTGTGAGAAAGTCAGAATGATCACATTAAAGAGGCATAAAAGAATTCAGACAGAAATGTAAGCGCTCTGACAAAATGTTTGACATTATTAGCAAATTTAAATGTTCAATAATTTTGTCAGTAATTTATATAAAAGGAAAACTATGATTTACTGGACGTGAACCACTAAACCTCTTGTAGTCAGTGTTGGCTCCGTGTTGGCTTTGGTGTGTTTACAGCCTTCAGGTGGTGCGTTCTGCACCTCTATCAGTGCAGCACATCTGAACCCTGCAACACTTCATCAATTTTCTGTGCAGAACTGCCTCACACTGTGCCACAGTTCACGGGGTTTTTGAGTGAAGAGCCTTTGTCAAGTTAAGTCACAAAATCTTGTTTCTGCCACTGTGGATGGTAAGATTAATCTTGCTGTTTGCCACAGACGTCAGCACTGCGCGCACGTGTGTGTGTGTGTGGCACACCTCATCCAAAAACGAACACGACACCCACCTTGTGCAGGTGCTCCAGAGCCAGGATTATTTCTCCGATATAAATCCGGACGGCCTCCTCTGGGAAGTGGTCCCGCTGGTACAAATGTGTGAACATCTCTCCGCCGCTCACATAATCTGTTGTCACACACAGACAGCTTCAGCACACAGATACAAAGCAAGCATCGTACACAGAAAGCAGACGCAGATGCAGACACACACACACACACACGCAGACACACACACACACACACACACACACAGTCTCTTTAACACTCTGAGATAGAAGCGTTCGGCTGTAAGTGCCCACCAGCTCACCCAGGATGAGATGCAGTTTGCTCTGCGTCTGAAAGGCGTAGTGGAGGGTCACCAGGAATGGGGACTGGCGGATGTGCTCCAGAACTTGCCGCTCAGTCCGGGTGTGTTCTGTTGTCTTCGCCTTCTGAACAATAGCTGCTTTCTTTAACACCTGCACAAGTCAGTAAAACAAGCTCTACTCTTGCATCTTCGTCTCTGCATATCTCCACAAAGCAGATGAAATGAAACAACCAAGATGTGCTTGTAGTTGTAGCCTAGACTTGCGAGTCCTGATTTACAGCACAGTTGAATTTTGGATGCTAACCAATGATCTAAAGTGAGGACTGGGTGTCTTTCACTCGGTCTCTTCAGAGAATCCTTGGGTATCACTGCAATGACTTTGTGTCAAACCAGTGGTTACATAGGGAGACTCAGATGAGGAGTACTACTTGCATAGTGACGGAGCGTCCGCTTATGACATTTGGCCATGTGGCGTGTTTCTCTGGGCATGCAGGATACAACATGCATGCACCGTGTACTATGAGGCAAATGTTGCACTATGCACTATTTCTCCAATCACAGCCTGATTTACCATACAGCCCCATAGTACTGTCTGTATTTCTGAATAATTGGTGAAAATGAAGTCCAAGACATATTTAGTGACTTGGAAATTTACATGAATCCATCCCCTGACCTGTATGAACCATAACACATATTTACAGCAGTTTGTCTGATTTCTTATGACTTTTGCAAATGGAGGAACTGTATATAAAAAAGGTCGTAATTCCTCAATGGATAATAAAGTATTTTTGTTCAAACTATTAAAGGACATGTTGTATGCTTTTTAACATCCCAGTTCGCAACACAACATCAAAACACTCATGATATAAGTCTCCCTGTGCACATGCGTTCATAATTCGTGGTTTCTGATGTTTTTTATTCCTCTCCCGAAGCGAGGTAACGAGTGCATTTCCGGAAAATGTGTCACTTGGCCATTCTCGGCATTTCTCTGCGTGTGACATACTTAAGAACAAAACAGAAACATCCCAGACAGAGACAAACAGAGGGAAACGAATGTGGTATGTCCAATAACGAAGCTTCTGAGCTTTTCTTTGAAAGCAGTGGCTCAGATTTACAGAGAAGATGACACACTTCACCCCAAAACTCTTAACTTTTTCAGAGTATTGTGGACATGCCTGGACACGCAGATGTATGTCTCATATTGGGAAAAACTCAGAAGACATTATTTTCAGGAGATAATGGACTCTCTAATGTGCCTCAAGGCAGAGCTGCGATCGGACATTATGTGCGCGTGCGTGATCAGAACCTGAGAGCAAGTGGACCTGGACATTATTCTCTGGCGGTGTGGAACTTAAAAAT